>NC_052623.1:58294812-58597842 GCF_016161935.1 Mauremys reevesii | reverse complement strand
AATGTTTAAATAACAGAATTTTATATTTCTCATTAGCATTAATATCAAGCATTGATATTAGTGGGGTATTAGCAATATAGGTAATTTCTATCTAAGCTTTCTGCATTTCACACCACTAACATTTATCTAGTGTCAATTGTGGTATATGTTTGTTGGCAGACAAAGATAAAGGGGCTGATCCTAAACCGTGCTGATTGTCCTTTACTCCAATTGCTACAATGAGAGCTTAGAAAACCAGAACCTTAAAGAATGGAGACTCTGCCCTCAGATGCATGTGGGCAACACCCACTAAGAGCCTTGGAAGCTGGTGTGTCTGTGAAGAGAATTTTACCTTAAATATTTAGGGATTCAGAAAAGGATGAGCTTAACTTCAATTAGATTTAAGCACACACTTAAATGCTTTGCTGAATCAGGGCCTTAAACAGTACCAGCTGCATTTAATATCTTTCCACAGCAAGCTAAAAATAAAAAATACTGTGAAATAAAACTAGTGAAGTGCAGCTTATCTATGTTACAAAGTTAATTAAACTAAAACAATTTGCTACTTCACTTTCTTTTCTCCCACATCCGCCTTCTCACTTTCACTTAATGGACCAAATTCTGCTCTTGGTTACACAGGTCTAAATCAAGTATATGAGAACAGAATTTATCCCTCAAATACTAGGCTTTTAAAAGATTACTACAAGGGACTATTCTAATGCAGCTCCTTTGTATATTCAGAATTAGATGGTGGTAATGGTGGAATTACCAAAAGATTATTAATAAATAAACGCCAACCCATATGAAACTGCTTTTTGTCACTTTTATACATACGGGATCAGATCTTTGGCTCAACCTCTAGCATATCCCACTTTATTCATCTCTTTTTCTATTTTTGTTCTCTATAAATATCGCTTTATTTGTCATTACCTTTCCTTCACAGGCATCCACAATGTCTAGCCACACAGAGTCAGCCACAATCTCACTGTGGCCTTGATTTTTAATGAAGTAGTAAGCAATAAAGCGAAATGCAGGCACCATTTTCTCAGTAACATCCAGAGTGATTATTTTATTTGCATACGGGACCCTTCCCATAACCTCAACTTTCCCCTTTGTCACCACCTGCAATTCAAAAGCAAATGCAAAACAAATCAAATGCTGTGCAATCATGACAGAATTTGTATTACATAAAGGTTATACGAAACTAAATAATCATGTCACTTAGGGGCAGATTCTGATAACTTATTCTGGTTTAGTAGCACCTAACTCCATAAGTTCTCTCATTGAAGTCAATGGTACTACTCATAGGGTGATGTTGTGTGCTGCACCTCAAAGAGGAACAGCACGCAACTCATGGCCTATGGGTAGTACCTCTAAGCTCCATGGGAGACCTCATGGAGTCATGCCCTCCTGATCCTGGGCAACTCCTAGGGCTGGAGAGGTCCCCCAGTATAACTTAGCCCTGGTAGCCTGTTTAAGTTACAGTAGCATCCCAAGGCTGCCCTTAGAACTGCAGCACTGTCCTGAATTTCTGCATATGTTTGTGCTGGGGGTCCACCCTGACACACTCCTTCACCCCCAACTCTGTCCCTAGCACACCCCTGCATCCGACCTTGCAAAAGGGACTTCAGAAGGCAGTCTTGTGGCTGTCTTTCAGCAGGCTATAGGAACACTGGCTCTTCTACATCGGGCTGAATGGGGGATAGGTCTTTCACTGACAGGATATGGCATTACTCAGTATGAGTAAGAGTATCAGAATCTGGCTCTTATTCTTGATTCTGTCACTGTTACATTGGCTAATTCCTTTCCCTGCAAGTAATCCTATTTATTTAAATTGAACCACTTCTAGAGAAAGTTGTAAGAAAGCCAGAATCAGACCCTTAGATGGCAGAGTTGATAAAGATTTTACCTGAACTGAAGCCAGACACTTTTAGAAACAACAGTAAAATGTCATAAGACAGGACACAATAAAAACATAGGGTCATTTGGCCATAAGTCTTAAAAAAACTACAGGTTTTTGCCATTAAAATGGCCAAAGTAGAACAGAGAGTGTCACAAATGACCTAATGGAGTTTCTCCTTTCAGACGGGTTTTAACTTTCTTACAGATATTGCACTTCAAGGGTAATAAGGTGCCCAGGTAGTTCTGGGGAGCAGGTATTCTAATCCCGATATAAAATTGCATCTGAAGAAGTGGGTTTTTTACCCATGAAAACTTATGCCCAAATAAATTTGTTAGTCTTTAAGGTGCCACCAGAGTCCTCGTTGTTTTTCTGGCATAAAATTGTCTCTTTTTTACATCTTACTTGTAAACCTTGGGACTGTGATCTTCAAAACTGTCTAAGGATTTGAACACCTGATTCCCATTGAAATTAAATGGTAACTGGGTGTCCAAATGCTTTGCACAGCTTTGAAAATGTCAGCTGTAAAATGCAGTTATGGTTAAAAAAAATGAACATATTTGTCATTCAACTGATTTGTTCCCTGAGTGGATTCATAGTCAGATCTGCTTACTTTAGTGAAAGAAATATTGTTTATACTTGTTAGCATTGCAGAGTCAATAAAAGTTGTGAGAAACTGAGCAAGATTGTTTTCTGGCTTGTGCATCATGAAGAGAATTGTTCATTAAATTACAGTCTTAGCTACACTATAGAGTTAGGTCGACACAGGGCAGCTTATGTTGACCTAACTATGTAAGTGTCTACACTAAAATGTTGCTTCTACCAATGTAATTTGCCCATTACACCAACTTCATAACTCTACCTTCACAAGAGACATAGAGTCAATGTCAATGTAGTTAGGTTGATGCAGTGTCAGTGTAGACACTGTGGATGTGGACACTGTGGATTACTGCCAGCGCAGTAATTGAATTGGTTTTACATGTCCACATGTATGCTCCTTGTGTTGACAGTGTGTGTCCTCACCAGGAGAATTTGTACTGATTTAACTACCAGGGTGGGGCATTGTGGGACAGTTTCTGAAAGGCAGCAACAGCCGATGTTAGCAATGCAGTGTCTACACTGACACTCCATCAACCTAACTACATTGACCTAAGCGCTATGCATCTTGCAGAATGGAGTTATTAAGCCAGTGTAGTGGGCAAGTTACAGTGGTGGTAGCTACATTTTAGTGCAGACGCTTACAGAGTTAGGTTGACATAAGCTGCCTTACGTTGACCTAACTCTGTATTGAACAGGTGCAGACTCCGTGGGTACTCTGGGGCTGGAGCACCCACTGGCAGCCAAGCTCCCCCCACCCCCTCCTCGCCTCCCCTCCCCGGAGCGCACCGCGTCCCCGGTCCTCCCCATCCTTCCCAGCACTTCCCACTCCCCTGCTGCCTTACAGCTGTTTGGCAGCACTTTGCAGGGAGGAGCGGATGAGGCAGAGAAGAGGCGGGGCAGGGGTGGGGACTTGGGGGAAGGGGGTGGAATGGAGGCAGGGTGAGGGTGGTGCAGGGAAGGAAGAGTGGGGAAGCGTTGGAGCCGGGGCAGGGCCTGTGGTGGGGGTGGGGGTGGGAGTTGAGCACCCACTGGGCAAAGGGGAAGTCGGCACCTATGCTGTAGTGTAAATCAGGCCTGTGTTGCTTACATCACCTGTTGCTGGCTTTTCAAAGCCATCCCACAATTCCCCACACTGACAGTTCAAGTATCAGAGGGGTAGCCATGTTAGTCTGTATCCACAAAAACAACGAGGAGTTCAGTGGCACCTTAAAGACTAACAGATTTATTTGGGCATAAGCTTTCATCGGTAAAAGACCCCACTTCTTCATCTGTATCTGAAGAACTGGGTGCCACCGAACTGACAGTTCAATCGTGCAAGTGCTCCTAGTGAGGATGCACACAACCGACACAAGGAGCAAAGTGCAGACATGCACAAGCTATGCAATTACTGAGGCGGCTGTATGCCAACATAAGTTAGAGCAACTTAATTTTGTAGTGTAGACATGCTCTTAGATTCAGTCAGAGCTGAACAGGAAACTATTTTCCTATCCTAAGGAAACGTTTGAGATTTTGAAATTTTCCATCCTGAATCAGCACAAAAAGCCAAAAATCTTAAAATTTTTTAGCAAACTGTTAATCCAAAAAAAATTTCAGTTTGGGTTGCTTCAGATAAGTTTGAAACATATCATTTCAATATTTATATAATTTCATTTTTTAAAAAACCCTTACATTTCTCAACAAAAAATATAATTTGGAACCAAAAAACTGGAACTTTTCATTTTGAAAATGCTGAAATGGGACATTTTGACAATTTCAAAACACATTTCAAAAAATATTTCAAAACAGGAAAATCATCAAAACTGACCCTTTCCTGTGAAAATCATCAGTTTCAACAGCTCATTTCCACTGGAAAATGTTTTGTCAAAAAATTCCTGGCCAGCTCTAGTTGCAGGTAATGATGCACTAGCTAGAAAGGACTAGCTGGACTTTGGGATCCTAGGTGAGTTTAAAAGAAGTATAGTTTTACTTGTAAAATGAGAACCATTTATCTGGAAGAGACACTGCAAGGCATTAAAGGACGCCAGCAATATGACTGCACTTTAAACTCATAGGGCCTGATTCTCATTTATGCACATACACTTTTCTGCTGACTTTAAGGCCCCTCTGCACTGAGAGAGTGATGTAAAGGGGCCTGAGTGTAAATAAGAATCAGGACTATAAAGACTAAATTTTAAAAAAGAAAAATCTGGGCTTATTGCAGTTTTAAGGACCAAATTCAGATCTGGTAGAAGTGGGCATAAATTTGGCCCAAACTTAGGAAAATCAGGAGATCATGGAATTTTTCTCCCTAGGACTTCAGTTTCCAAAGCTCTCAGTCTGGTGCCTTTCACTTCAATTAAAGTATATGGATGTCACAAAAGATCTAAAAATACCATGTGTATGGATCTCTTTGCACCAGATCTCCTCCGAAGCTGCATCTTACATTAATATGCTTTTCTCCCAACCTGAAAAAGGTCAGTTGTGTAGATTTATAAACTGCAAAATGATCTGTTCTAACACAAAGTATTGTTGTCACAGTCCTATTTCTAACCATGTAATAGAAATAGTCAATGTTACTGCTGCTGGACTGGTGGACATCCTTCAAGGTAATAAGTAAAGTATCTCCAGGTGCTATGACAGCATGTGGAACGCTGATACTAAGGTAGTTCTGGGTAGCAGACAGGTATCTCTCAGCAGTGGTTTTGATTCTGGCTGATTCCATGCCAGGCTTCCCCTCTTCAGCCCTCACCTGTAAAGAAAAAAAAGGACAGAGCAAACAGCATGCCAATTAAGAGACAATATCAGGTGCCACTGTTAATTCATGTATCACCGTGTCACCTGGAAAACACTGGCGGGTGAGTTGAGTCATCATAATGCACTAAGTCTAGGAGCTTGTTTGCAAACTGGACACCATTAAATTAGACTTAAATAAAGACTGAGCGTGGATGGATCATTACGCAAAGTAAAAACTATTTCCCCATGCTAATTTCCCCCCTACTGTTACTCACACCTTCTTGTCAACTGTTTGAAATGGGCCATTCTGATTATCACTACAAATTTTTTTTTCTCCTGCTGATAATAGCCCACCTTAATTGATTAGTCTCGCTAGAGTTGGTATGGCAACCCCCATCTTTTCGTGTTCTCGGTGTGTATATATATATCTTCCTACTGTATTTTCCACTGCACGCATCCGATGAAGTGGGTTTTAGCCCACGAAAGCTTATGCCCAAATAAATTTGTTAGTCTCTAAGGTGCCACAAGTACTCCTCATTCTTTTTGCAGAGCTTGGTGATTTCAAAACAAGAACAACAATTCTATAATCCGATTCTCTCTCTTTGCTTATTTTGCTGTTGCTATATTTGTCTTTGATATTTTGCTAGAGTAGCTTGCTCAGTGACACTCACAATAAGTGGCTTAATAATGATTAATAATAAGTATGTTGAAAATAAAATTAACCATTCAAATGCGCAGATGACTATGCTAAGTAGCTGTGTGATCTTACTAATCTGTCCTTTCTCACCCCACCTCTTCCCCGTTTGCTATGCATCAAATCATGTCTATTATTAGGGCCTATCCTACAAATGACTCTGCAGGAAGACCCCTGCACCTGCGTGCAGCCCCACTGATGTCAGAGGTTGACTCTGGATCCATCTACACTGCAGCTAGAGGTACAATTTCCAGATGCGCACACACTAGCTTTTATTGACCTAGCATGCTACAAACAGTGTAGCTGCAATAGCACAGACAGCAGGATAGGCTATTCATTGGAGTACAATCCCATCTGAGGCCCTAGGTAGTTACACAAGTGGCTAAGCTCACCTGCCACTCATGCTGCTGCAGTTAAACTGCAATTTTTGACATATTAACTTGATCAAAGCTAGCACATATACGTTTACCCAAGATAAAAATTACACCTCCAGCCCAAGTACAGATGTACCCTTTGTGGTCAGGAGTTTGCCCAAGAACAAAATGCATAGTGACCTCAGGATTTTGCCCACCATTTCTGCCAATTGTGTGAAAGTGGAAGCTATATTTTGACAAAATTTGCCTATCACAAACCAAGCACAAATACATTATTATTAGTATTTAACATTTGTACAGAGCACCACAGATTCTGTACAGGGAAAATAAAGAAGTGATCCCTGCCCTGAGAAGATTACAGTCTAGCCAACCATACAAACTATTTTACAATACAACTTTAGGGCCTGAGTCAGTCAACTCTTGCCCATGCAAACGATCCTAAAACACAGAAGTAGTTTCAATGATATCAGTGAAACTATTCAAGTACATAACGATTTGCAGCATCAGGCTCCTACTTTATGTAAGGAATCATGCTGCAGTTGCCTTGCAGCTTCCATAAAAAATATTTTGGACATTCATTTTCTGTAAAAACATTGTAAAAGTTTGTCTAACAATTTTTTTTACCATTATTTGTAGCTTCTCTGCAGCACGAGGAATGTTGAATTCAAAAGATACTAGACCTTCTTTACTAGAAAGTGCAGTCTTTTTCTTTGGGTCTTTTCTATCTCGGGTAAGAGTTGCAGTAACAGACACGTCAGCAGCAGGAGAACCATCAGCAGAAGCTATAGATGCCTATTGGGGAAAATTTCCACAGGCAAATGACAGGGTGAAAATAAAATCTTAAAACAAGGAAAGATATTTTAAACCAATAGGAAATATGAACCTTTAAAAATTATTTGGAAATTTGACCATTGGGAGGGAGAAGCAGGAGGTGACTTTGTCTTTTTACCAACTAGTATCATACAACTACACCCAGATCCCCTGTTGTGCCAGAGCTCTCCTAAGCACATGTTACTCCGGGGGAATTATGTGCCACTGCACAAGTGCAGAATTCATGTGCCCTGAAGATTTTTTTTCTCCACAGAAAATATATTCTGCTGGAGAGGCACTGCAGTTATGCTTTTCACACACCAGCGGCTGCTCTGCAGTGATGAGCTGCCAAAATCTTAACAACCAGTTCCCTACTGGGTCTTTGGTGGCACTTCAGTGGGGGGTCTTTCACTCACTCTGGATCTTCGGCAGCACTTCAGCGGCAGGTCCTTCAGTGCCACTGAAGACCCAGAGCGAGTGAAGGACCCGCTGCCGAAGTGCCACCGAAGACTCGGAGCACCGCCCGGTGAGTACAAGCCCCACATGGTTAAAAAAAAACATATAAAACCTCGTCCCTGCCGGGGCCACATTGAAACTGTTCGAATCGGGCTCCGCACTTCCTAAAGCCAGCCCCACATATTGGGGTTGCAAAATTGTATTGGGGGCTGGGTAGGGAAGGCTGTGCCTCCCAAAACAGCCTGTCCCTTTCCCATCCGACACCCACCCACGTCCTGCGTCCGACTGCCCCCCTCAGAACCCGCAATCCATCAACCTCCCCACTCCTTGTCCCCTGACCACCCCCTCCTGAGACCCCTCACCCTAACTGCCACCCAGGACCCCACCCCCACCCAACTCTCCCTGCTCCCAGTCCCCTGACTGCCCTCACCCCTCATCCACCACCACCCCGACAGACCCCCAGAACGGTCATGCCTACCCAACACCCCCGTTCCCCATCCCCTGACCGCCCCCCCCCCTAGAAACTCTGCCCCCTCCAACTGCTCCCTGCCCCTTATCCAACCCCTACTCCCAGCCCTGGACTGGCCCCCTTACTATGCTGCTCAGTGCAGCGTGTATGGATGCCATGTAGCCCACTGGAGTTCATAGCCCCACCCCCTTACCATGCCGCTTAGAGTGACAGGAGCTGCCCAGGAGCTGTCCAGAGCACTGGCGCTGGCTGCGCTGCACACGGAGACTCTGCAAGAGGGGGGAAGGTGGGGGAGGGGCCGAGGGAGTCTCCTCATCCTGGAGCTCAGGCGGGCTGGACAGGATGGTCCCGCGGGCTGGATGTGGCCCGTGGGCCAGAGTTTGCCCACCCCTTTAACAACCGGTTCTAAACCGGCTTCTAAATTTAACAACCAGTTCACGTGAACCGGTGTGAACCGGCTCCAGCTCACCACTGCTGCTCTGGCACCAGAACAGAGGCAGCCAGCTCACTGACTGTAGCACTCAACAGCTGATGGGGAGAGAGCAGAGGGTGTGTTCCTCACAGCGCCCTGCCTAGTGGGGCCAGGTGAGGAGGCAAGGGATGGACAGAGAGTCTCACATGGGGCTGCTGGGGGATCACATAGACTGGGGTTCAGAAGGGCTGGTGGTGGGAACAGCCTGGAGTGGTAGTTGAATGGGAGTGGGGGTGCAGGGACACATGGGGACAGGGGGATGCAGAGACATATGGGGGGGCAGCTGATTGGGGGTGCAGGCCTACATGGAGATGGGGGCAAGGACCCATAGGGACAGGAGCAGATGTGTCTGACTGACTGGGAAAGGCTAGGGGTCAGCCACGGTCTGCATGGGGGAGGCTCCTCAACTTCCTAACAATCCCTTCCCCCCCAAAAAACCCTGTTCCATACTTCTCCAACCCACACCCAGCAACCCTTCAAGTTCACTCCCAGGCTCATTCCCAGCAATTACTTCCCTCTCCCTCAGCTCCTCCATTACTGCTGACTCCCCTCAAGCCTTTGCACTGCTTTTGAGGGGTGTGGGAAATACATTTCTGTATTGTAGATTAAATAAATTATTACTCATATGCCTAGTAAGGAGTCTGTTTGTCAGAAAAACATTTCATGAACCTTTTTCGTTGTCTGTATTGTTACAGACATACTTGTTGACAGGTATTTTAAAATAAATTATAAAAATATTTGTAACTGACATGATTATATTGTGTTATTTTGACAAATAAAATATGCAGAATTTTGCAGAATTTTAATTTTTTCGTGCAGAATTCTCCCAGGAGTAGCATATGTAATCACTTAGGCCTTGGAGACAAGTGATTATATGAGAATTTCAGCTTCCATAATAGACAGACACACACACACACACACACACACACACACACACACTAAGTTTCTAGCCATGATAGCTGTGCCAAAAAAATTGAAAACATTAGCCCTGACAGCTCAAAAGCCAGAAGACAAATGAAAAGAAACCAACTTTTATTTTAAAAATCTCTGGATTTGTAAGGCAATTTCATGATTTTTTTTTTGGGAGGAGGGAGCACTGTCTCATAGCTTTTGAAGGCTTGAGGTGCACCATTGCATCCCTAGTTCCTTTCTTAAAGAGAAGTTCTATATTTTCTGCTCTTCACCACCTGCTATGGCTCTACGAACTCAAAAAGATAGAACCAGAAAATTAACAGAGAAAGCCAGCAACATTTTGGGCCTACACCTGCCAGGTACTCCTCACAAAGAAATCCCATGGAAGCAGCTGGGAATTCTATGGGCAGAACAGCTGCTAGATGAGTTCCTTTTAATGGAAGAAAGCAGATACTGCAAACTAAATATGACTTACCACAATGGGGAAAGGTGCCCCAGGCACAAAATATTGTTTGGTGTGGGACAGGTCGATAGTATAAGGAGATTTGACAAACTTCACACTACTGAGTTCTTCCTCCTGGATTTCACCACCTATTAATAGCAAACACCTTTTATGGTCCAAGACATTTTTTACTCCCACACAAATGTTAAAAATGCAACCACAAATGAAGAAAACTAAAGTACAACAGAAGTGAATGAAGCTAAGCCTTTGTTTCCAAAGACTCACGGCTTAATTTATAATGGAATATCACTTTTCTTGGCCTTGGATTCCCTAATATGCTCAGGCTGCTCTTCAGTCGTGCGAAGCAGCTAATCCACATAGTAAATGAAGCTGGGTTGCATTGCCAGTGTGTACTCCTCAGCCTTCCTGCTGTCCACCCTCCCACACACCTATACAACCCAGTTTTCCCTTCCCTTCTGAACATCCTACACCCCCTGCTCACATCCCTCTTGCTGTTCTTGCGGAGGGAACATGGTGCAGATAGTGGTTTGGGGGAAAGAAAACACTTGGCATTTTTACCATTTCTGTGAATTGATAGCAGGCAGGTGATATTTCTTTACTGTTAAAGGTATTACTCAATGTCGGGAGGGTGGACTTTGGCCCTTTGAGAGCTTCGATTTTTACTTTGGGCTTGATTCCACCACTCTCACTCCCTTTGAGAAGTTCTTTTCTCTACAATTAGTTCTATTGGGAGTACTCAAGCAGGCCTTACTCAGCGTGAGTAATGGTGGAAGAACCAGGCCGTAGGTCTCTCATATTCTGGGAGGAGAGTTTTCTTTTCTGGCAAATACTTCTAATGCTTTTATGCTTGTTCGATATTTTATTTTGCAGGTTCATACTTTTTCGATAACTTCGCAATCAGCTCCTGCCCATCCAGCATTATCATACATTGGTTTAGGACAGGTCTCCTTCTTGCTGCAAAAAAACCAATACATTCCTAGCAAAAATTCAATGTAGATAGCGACCTATTTGCCTCTTGTGTGCTACCAGGATCAGCCCCCACTGAGTAAAGTTCATCAGCTGTGTATGCACAACTGTGTCCACAATGTTAAGACTCAGACTAAATTATAGCAAGTATGAGCATATATATTATCCAGCTCTCTTTCAATTGTGCTAAGTGGACAATAAAACACGATGGATAAAATCCTGGCCCTATTGAAGTCAATGGGAGTTTTGCCATTGGCTTCCATGGGTATGTCTTCACTACAGAGTTAACTCAAGAGATCTACACTCCAGCTAATTCTCTCATGTCAGCCTAGCATGAGTGAGAGCAGCCACACCGCAATTGTTGCATCCACATTGATGCTGTACTCACTTGTGTGTGGCAGTAAGACTGCTGGGGCATATCCCATGGCCCTTAGTGCTGCAGTATGCTCAGATCCTTGGAATATGGCCTTGGGATACCCCTTAGCCCATATAGCTGCGGGGCCTGATCTAAGGCTTGTTCCAGCACCATGGTCTGTTCCTCTGACTCCGCCCCATGTTCTGCCGTGTCTACTCAGGTGCCATTACCGCTGGTCTCAAAATCCCTGCTCAGAAGCTTGTCATGTAGGGCTATGGGCTCTGTGCTTGGGACTATGGTGAGCCCCCAGTCAAACTCCTTACTAACAGGGGCAGGTAAATGGTGATTTGCTAACCTTTGCCTTGCGGTAGAAGGTCTTTAGATGTTTAATGCACTACCTGCATTGAACAGCAGTCCCATCTTCACTAGCCTCTTTGAGATGTTCTCAGACAAGTGGATATTTCTGGTGTTGCTCCCAAAATCATGCTCCCTGCTGTGCTCACACCACTGGCTAACCAGAACTGTGGTGTGCTCCTTTGACCAGCTAGCAGCATGCTTGGTGTTGAGCATAACATAGAGCTGTTTTGCAGAATTGGGCTGAGCAGGAAATGGAGCAGGCTGAGTGGAATGAAGAGTTAAATGTTGACGGACAAGTAGCTTCTGGTGCATGGGAGGCAAGTAGGAAGTGACTAGTGTAACGGGGTGGTTACCCCGTTCTTACTCTGAAGGGCTTAAAACAGCCCTGGGAGAGGGCTGTGGCAGGGAAACCAGCTAATAGGCTGATTGGGGAGCCAGCTGCAGCTGGGCCATGCCCCAATCAGGCCTCAGCTCGCCCTATAAAAGACAGGGAGGCCAGGAGCAGACACACAGTCTCTCTCTGCTTCCAGAGAGAGGGGCCTGGCTGCTGGGAAGCTCAGGGTACCTAGAGTGAGGCAGGACTGGGGAAAGGCCAGAGGGGCTGGGGAGCTCCAGGGTGGCAACTGGGTTGCAGAGAAAGGCAGCAGGTCCAAACCCTCCTTGCCAGTGTTGAGTGGCTTATACTGCAGTCTGCCCCAGGGAATGGGGGCTAGTTGGTGACTGGCAGTAGCCTATGACTGAGGCAAGGTGGGGACAGGGAGTGGGAGGTTCCCTGGGGAGACGAGACCTTGAGACTGAGGCGTGTACGGTCAGGGGGCAGCACCCCAGATAACGGGGCACCGGAGTCCAGGGAGGGACACGGGGGCCAAGCGGCAGTGGGACACTGGCCTGCAGAGGGCGCTCCAAGGCTGGAAATGAGCTAATTCCCAAGACACCAGCAGTAGGCGCTTCAGGGATGAGTCTCGCACCATCACACTAGGAAGAAGAGCTGGAACATACAGGACATATCGGGAATGTGGTATGGCATTGGAGGATTATCTGAACACCAGCTTGGCTACAGCTGTATCCTCACTGCCAGGGGCGGCTCTAAACATTTTGCTGCCCCAAGCAGGGTGGCATGCCGCGGGAGGCGCTCTGCCGGTCGCCGGTCCCGTGGCTCCAGTGGAGCTCCCGCAGGTGTGCCTGCGGAGGGTCTGCTGGTCCCGCGGCGCCACCGAACCCTCAGCAGGCACGCCTGCGGGAGGTCCACCAGAGCCGCCTGCCACCCTTCTGGCAACCAGCAGAGTGCCCCCCGCGGCATGCCGCCCCAAGCACGCGCTTGGCGTGCTGGGGTCTGGAGCCGCCCCTGCTCACTGCAAAGTGGACAGTTTGAAGCATGCCTTACAGCAAAATGTGGGCTTTAACCCATCCCCCAGCTGTGCAATCAAACATGGGTTCAAGGCACATATAAGCACATGCTTTAGGATACTGTGTGCGGACAGTGGTGTGAGGGGTGAGCGTAAAACAAGGATAAGAACACATGATAAAGCCTGCGGCATAGACATAATGTGTGTGGACAACAGTCAGATAAGGACCTGTGTTAATTTGCAGTGAAAAGAAGTTCCATGGACCAAGATTTCACCCAATGAGAACTGTGCTGGGAAAAGATCAATGAAAATGTTGTAGATTACATCAGCAAATGCTTAGTTTACTTACTTGCAGTTTCAATAACTGTAACAGAGACATATAAAAAATGCCCTTCCAAAGCAGTAATGTTCTTTGTTATTTTTTCTTCTAAAGATTTGGTACTTAATGTGACTGTTCCTTTTCCATTTTGTATCTAAAATAAAGGTGGAAAAATATTATTGCCTTTGGTGCTTTGAATGGTATTAGATTTAAAGGTTATGTTGCACTTCTAGTAAATTGACTGTAATATTAGAAGGGCCAGTGTTTTAAGGCCATTTGATATTTCACTTCCAAGAATCTCAACAAATATTGAACTCAACTGGTATAAAATGGCATAGCTCCACTGAACTAATATTTAATATGATTCAATATTTAATCAAATACAATCATTTCTAATATGTTGTACTTACTGAAGGCTGTTGTTCCAGGCCTGGGAGAAAGATTTTTTTATCAGTTTCCTCTATTATGCCAAATCGCACATATGCAACACCATCGATCCCTTTTCCATAAGAGTGCCTTTAACAGGAAAAAGATTGAAGCAACAATTATAGTAGTATTCACACAGTAGACAGTCTAATGTGCAATTGCTAATGAACATGAAATGAAAGAGTCCCTTTACCTAGCAATAAGTTAGTATTGTGCCCAGGGCCGGCTCCAGGCACCAGCTAAAGAAGCAGGTGATTGGGGCAGCCAATACCAAGGGGCGGCCCTCCGGCCGCTATTGGGGCAGCACGTCTGGGTCTTCAGCAGCAATTCGGTGGCGGGTCTCTCAGTCCCTCTTGGAGTGAAGGAGCCGCTGCTGAATTGTCGCCGAAGAGTTGAGCAGCGCGATCACACTGCCGCGGCTTTTTTTTTTTTTTTTTTTTGCCACTTGTGGTGGCAGAAAACCTGGAGCCGGCCCTGATTGTGCCTTTGTAATTGATTATTTAGAACTGAAATACAGCTCCAGAAACTAGTGCTATACATATGATAATCTCTGACAGCTTCGTATACAAAGCTGTAGATATACAAAGTGAAGGCCTTGGATGTGTCACTTAGTCCCTGAGCTAGTCTACACTACAAAGGCTTTAACGATACAGCTACATCAGTATAGAGATACCAGCAGAGCCCCCTGGTGGAGACACAGCATATAAGAACATAACGTATACTGGCAAAAGGACTCCTTTTGTTGGTATAGCTACATCTACATGGGGATTGGAGGTTGTCAGCATAGCTATGTCAGTTAGAGGTGCACTTTTTTTTCCACAGTCCTGGCCAACATAGCTCTGCCAGCTTAACTTTGTAGTGTAGATCTGGCCTCTGCACCTCAGTTCCTCATCTGCAAAAAGGGGGCCATAGCACTGCCTGTGAACAATATTGCCACCCCATGCAATATCTGTGGGGTCTTTCTATTCATTCTCTGTATGGTTTCTGTATCATTGTGTTCTACTCCATGGGAGAGGGTTACCACAGATCTTACAGGAACCAAAAAACAGTGGGGAGTGATTAAGGTGAGTCATTGAGACTAAACAACCATAGAGATGTACTATCCTGGAGAGTCTTGTATATACTAGTTCAGACTGGGTTTTCCAGAGACTAGGAAACAAAGAAAGGTCTTTTAGTACAAAAGGATTAGCATGAACTCATACAAGGCCTTCTTTCTGAACCCGTGCAACAATCTCATCTTGCAAAAGGGTTGGAAAGACTTTGGCCTACTTGGGCCCCAGAAGACTGATGGGTGACTTCTGGTAAGTTTTGAGCATGCACATTGGAGCTTTTATAATTTAAATATGTTTTCTCTCTAATGCTTGTACCTTAAGAATACATATGCTTGCCTAGAAGGAGCTGTGTGGTAACCTGTAACTGCTGGCAATACACTGGTCACAGCCCTCAGAGAGAAAGCAAAGCATAGGGGCTGGCCTTGAGGCAGACTGGCTTGCTGGGGATATCACAGTGCAGCCTTAAAACCCTGGTCAGAAGGCAGACACATGCAGATCTCCATGCAAAAGAGCTGACGGTGGGAGCCAGAAACCTTAAGTGGGTGCCCTTGAGGGATCACTGACAGGGAATACAGATGCAGTTACCCTGGAACTGTGACACTGCCTGTGAAGGGGTGGACTAGGCCCAAAGGCCCCCTGCTGGAGGCCTCAGGGTTCTGCCACACCCATCCCAGGAAAGGAGCAATGGAGAGGTCCTCCAAGCAGGCTAGAGTGGCTGCAGGGTAGAAGCATCCAATCAGGCCCCAGGAGGGCCATATAAAAGGAGCTGCAGAACAGAGCAGCAGTTAGTTGCTGCTGGAAGCTGGAGAAGAAACGACTGCATGCCTGCCTTGCTGAGGGAACTGCAGCACAATGGATGGCAGGGACTGGAGGGAGCGAGAGGCTGCTGGCTGGCTGCTAGGTCTGAGCCAAAGACAGTTTGCTAACACGGAACGGGGAAGCAATGAAGGAGCTCCTGTCAAGCTGTGGACACTGAGTAGGGACTGAGCCTGTGGAGGGCCGCAGGAATATAGTGTCTCCAGGGAGGAAGCCCTGGGGATACAGCCCTATACCAGGGCTGGACTGGCTTAAAGACCATGGACACACCCAACCAGAAGGGGCACTCGCGAGAGGCGGGTGTCAACCCTGCTACACTGCCCTACCTCACAAGGGTGTTAAAATTATGAGGTTCTCATATACTACAGTGATGGGGCATATAAGTGCCTAAGATTGATATAGCAAGTAAAGAAACACCACATTTCTGAGACTCTCTGCATAAAGGATCAACCCTACAGTAACTGCTAATGTAGGACCAGCATTTCCAATTCAGACTACAGATAGCCTAAAACCAGAACCATTTATCTGAAATCACTGAATTTTCAGGGTTTGGGTAAAATAGAACCTAGATTTGAACTGCTCTTGGTTCTCCCAGTCTCTGCGTGAAACCTGTGCATGAGAACATAATGTCTAAGAAACTGTATTCATGCTACTTATTTTTAAATAAATAACAAACATTGCTCAACTGTTTTCATCATGATCACTGTTTGCTTAGTGGAAGGGACTTAAGGTTGATATCATTATTCTAAAATTAGAAGTTGACCCACATCAAGCTACCAGATCCAAACACCACTGAGCTTTGGGAAAAGTTCAGATCTGGGTCTGAACTAACAGCTGAGGTCCACCTCTATCTAAATCATAAGTTACTGGGCTTTAGAATGTTGCTAACTCTTATACTCGCTGATCTACCGTTTAATTAAAAATAATTAATTTTATTGTCTTAGGGACTTGTTGATCTAGCAATCCAGAAAGAAATTCTCTCTTATCTTCATCTCTTTTATAGCTCATAAAGAAAGGCACAAACCCTGTTTCTTTCTTTATCACACTGCATCTCATTAGCACAGAAGCAGCATTTCACAGCAATGTTTTAAGAAAGAAGAGACAGAGAGAAAGGACCAGAATATGAGAGACTGAAGGAGAAAAGCTTGAGAAAAACCAGAGCCTGTTCCCATTAAAGTTAATGGAAACTCTCCAACTGATTTCTATTATACAGGATCAGATGTTAGATGACCTGCAGCATGTACACAGAAACAAGAATTATGAGAAGTATATGATATATGATCCATAACAACGTAAAAAATCTAATATCTGTCTATTTAGGTACCTATGTGGCCCTCATCAACCTAGTATCTAAGCATCTAATCTAGAAAACAAATATTTAAAAAAAAGATTTGGTTATTTAAATAGTCAAATTAAGCAACATACAATTATTAATTCTGTCAAGACACTCCAAGTAGTGCATTTTGAATTCTCATACAGCTTCAAAGCATTCAGTCTTCAAACTTGGGGCACCAAAAGATGCATTTGCCAACAATTGAACTGCCTCTCCTGTCTTATGGATTAATTTAATTATTAATTACAAGGAGTGGAGGAAGTGACAGAGCTCACTTTTTCTTATCCCCAAGCCTCATAAAAAAGATGCCATTAAAATATACTTACGTTGCATAAATATCAAATGTAAAGGTCTTGTTCCAAATATGGTAGTATGGCTCAAATGGGATAAGTTTGACTTCAAAAGATGGAAGTTCTGCACAAAAGAACACAAAAAATAAAGATCCTGTCTAAAAGAATTCACATTTTAAATGTGCCTTCAGCTCCCAAGAGTTCATAATGCACAAGGCTTCGGAAAAATTGGCAGCTCTTTGTTCCTGCACTGAAAGGTGTGCAGAGAAAGTTGAAGTCTCCATTTAAGCTTTAGGCAAAAGCAGAGCAGTCTTTGATAGCCCTCTTGCTAACCAGTAGTTGGAGCTATATTACAACGGCATAGAGACAGATAGACTCTGGACAGGAGCCTGATCTCACAAATACTGATTTATCTCCACTGAAGTCAATGATATTTCACATATGTAAAATATATGTGAGATCAGAATCAGGCCCACTGGCTGAGTGATACTCTTAGAGTCGTCTGTTCCTCACCAAAGTACATTCATTATAAAATCCTTCAGTTCACTAAGGGTCAGATCATGATTGGCCCCTACATGGGTGCATAGGGATGAGAGGGTGCAAATTCTTCCCAATTCAAGCACCTTGCATATGGATTGGCTCAGCCGAGTGTCGAGACTGTTCCTCCGTGCATCTCTTTGAGTCCAAGGCACTCTAGAGGGGGTAGAGCCATTGCCCTGCTACCTCCCATCACTTCCCTCTTCCCCCCGCCCCACTGCACTGGCCCACACAGCAATTCAGACACACTGGGGCGAGTAACCATCATCATCTTAATGGATGGTGGAGACTGTGCGCTATCATATGCACCAGGGAACACAGCGAGGAATTACACCTCCTTGAGGTATAATCCCACAAAGCGCTGCTCGAAGAATGGTTAACATGACATCCTACTTGGATCACTGCCTATCAAGCCCATTTGGCCGCCAGTTATCTAGAAGATCTAATATCTAAGCACAACCAGATACTTCACTGTGATATAGTCAGAACTTCATGTACTCATGCTCCCAATTAAACATTAGCTTACCATAGCTTTTAACTTCAAATTCAGCTGAACTATTGGACATCTCATACCCATCAAACCAGGCCAGGATTTTCCAGTTTCCAGGACTAGTGTTCAGATTAAATAGAAAGGGGAAAGTTTCTCTTACTCAATAGATTTTCAAAGCAATTTAAACATATTTAATGTATTGCTAAATAGAATAAGGAAAAAAACAAACCCCAGCAGTTGAAACCAAACACCAATGTCTGCTTCCTTCCTTTATTTTCACCCTCTAACAATGAATTTCCTTCATTTTACTTTCCCTTTGCTGCTAGGAAGCCCATAAATGTTTTCCTGAAGCACTGCAGTCTGGATTGAAAGAGACACTTTGGAGAGCATGAGGAACAAGCCAGTAAATTACCATGTGGCAAACTACATGGAACATAGATTACCCCCTAAAAACTTATATGAAGAAGACAGTCACAGAATATTCTCAAGAGGCAATCTTCATGCTATGAGCTCTAAATAATTCAGCATAGCATTTAAGCATGTTTAACCTAAATAATTGAGATGAGCATTTATCAGCAGGAGGAAAAAACTTTTGAAGTGATATAATTAAGATGGCCATAGAAGGTGAGGAGAACTTAACATAGGGAAATAGATTCAGTAGTGTTGTAATGACCCAAATCCATTCTTTGTATTAACTTTAAACACGTGCTTAAGTCTCATTGACGTCAATGGGATTCAAGCTTGTACTAAAATGCTTAAACATAAGTGCTATACTGAAGAGGGATGGATTTAAGCACATGATTACAATTAAATAGTTTGCTGAATTGGGGACTTAATTTAGAATACATATAGCCACACCATATAAGCACTAAATGGTTGAGCTGGCTCTTGTAAGGATCAAAGTGTCTTCCACAAGGATCTCAGGGCCGCACATGACTGGGCCATCATTTTCTGCCAAATGTCATTTTCTAAAAGGATGTCATAGCTGTGCTTGAATGTAATCAAAGCAGAAACATCTCCTTCCTCTGTTACGGGACTGTAGCGCCCCACTCTCTGTCCCCAGGGTGAGGAACCTTTACTCTTCTTGTTTTTAAGGTTTATCTTTTTAGTATGTGTTTCATGTTTTCCAGCAGTAGGGGGAGCCATGGCTTGGCATGTATAGACATGCTGTGTATGTGCATGTGACAAGGGCACATGAGTGGGCTAGGATATACATGGGTGTGTTCAGAGCTTCTCCATGTACTGTGTGATGGAGGCGTGACAGACTCTAGACAGAGAAACAGGTTCATTGGCCCGTAGCAGGTACGCCCTGCCAGACCACCCAGCAGGGAATGAGATTTTCCTTACTTGCTGTAATTGTAGCCTAGAAGCATATATTTAGCTCCTATTGTAGTTTTCAGTAAAATGGTTAAAATCCACCTGATCTCTCCCAAACTTGTCTGAATTGCACTGGGGAAAGGGCACGCCGTCCTATATTCCTCTCCCTGCTCTAACAAAGGATGGCAAAACTAAATAACACTTGGTGAGGAAGGGAAAATCATTTCCAAACACAGACTGCGTATCTCTCTAGTCACTTTTAGTCTGAAGAAATTTCTGATGCTCCCAAATAATAATAGTAGTAATTTTGATATGTTGACACATTGAAGATTATACCACAGTAACTTACTCTGCAATGTCAGGTATCACAAAATGTCCACTGGTCATTGGCTTTGTCTGCAATGCTATTTTTTTAACCACCATTCCTTTTGAATTCTATTGAGGAAAAAACAAAAACAAAAATACAGCTCATACCCTCAGAATGAAACAGTTGTGTCATTAGCTGAAGTTTGCATCTAGATCCTGGGGAAGGGAAAGAGCAAGATTGCTCTAATTTTTCCTTTCTTTAGGATTCCACTTTTCTGCGCCACCTCCAAACTCCATTTTAGACTGAGAAGGACTATCTCAGATTCTCTTCACAGCCCGTAAACACCACTCCTCCTCTGACTGGAAGAATTACTGCTAAATGATACAGTAAATTGCCCTGACAGTCCTCCCTGCCATTTCTGGCTTAGGAAGGAAGGAAGAAATTGGGCCCAAGGTTCCAACATGATGGTGCACAGAACTAGTCCTTCACTACTCAATCAGCCATATGCTGAATGTCTTAATATAATTATTGTTCTTTACCTTATATTTAAGGAAATCCTTTTAAACAGTCCCCCTCATGAGACCTGGATGGGAAACTAACAGAGCCTTTCTCATTTACTTACAGGTTCAAGTCTGAAACAATTTGGTAATAGTAGGGCTGTCAAGCGATTAAAAAAATTATTCACAATGTAAAATTTTAGAGCCTACAAGTCCACTCAGTCCTACTTCTTGTTCAGCCAATCACTCAGGCAAACAAGTTAGTTTACACTTGCAGGAGATAATGCTGCCCTCTTCTTTTTTACAATGTCACTTGAAAGTGAGAACAGGCATTCTCATGGCACTGTTATAGCTGGTGTCGCAAGATATTTATATGCCAGATGCATTAAATATTCATATGCTTCAACCACCATTCCAGGGGACATGCGTCCACTCTGATGATGGGTTCTGCTCGATAACAATCCAAAGCAGTGCAGACTGATGCATGTTCATTTTCATTATCTGAGTCAGATGCCACTAGCAGAAGGTTGATTTTCTTTTTTGGTACTTCGGGTTCTGTAGTGTCCACATCGGAGTGTTGCTCTTTTAAGACTTCTGAAAACATGCTCCATGTCTCATCCCTCTCAGAACTTGGAAGGCACTTCAGATTCTTAAACCTTGTGTTGAGTTCTGTAACTATCCTTAGAAATCTCACATTGGTACCTTCTTTGCGTTTTGTCAAATCTGAAGTGAAAGTGTTCTTAAAATGAACAACATGTGCTGGATCATCATCCAAGACTGCTATAACAGGAAATATATGGCAGAATATGGGTAAAACAGAGCAGGGGACATACAATTCTCCCCAAGGAGTTCAGTCACACATTTAATTAACACATTATTTATTTAACAAGCGTTGTCAGCATGGAAGCATGTCCTCTGGAATGGTGGCCAAAGCACGAAGGGGCATATGACTGTTTAGTATATCTATCATGTAAATTCTTTGCAATGCCGGCTACAAAAGTGCCATGCAAATGCCTGTTCTCACTTTCTGGTGACATTGTAAATAAGAAGAGGGCAGCATTATCTCCTGTAAATGTAAACAAACTTATTTGTCTTAGCGATTGGTGAACAAGAAGTAGGACTGAGTGGACTTGTAGGCTCTGAAGTTTTACATTCTTTTGTTTTTGGGTGCAGTTATGTAACAAAAAAATCTACATATGTAAATTGCACTTTCACAACAACGAGATTGCACTACAGTACTTCTAGGAGGTGAATTGAAAAGTACTATTTCTTTTGTTTATCATTTTTACAGTGTAAATATTTATAATAAAAAATAATATACACTTTGATTTCAATTACAACATAGAATACAATATACATGAAAATGTAGAAAAACACCCAAAATATTTAATGCATTTCAATTGGTATTCTATTGTTTAACAGTGTGATTAAAACTGCAATTAATCATGATTAATTTAATTGTGATTAATTTTTTTTGAGGTAATCGTGTGAGTTAACTGTAATTAATCAACAGCCCTAATAATGACTGAAAGTTGTCACCACTGTCCAATGGCCATATGAAATAAATTGATGGTCTCTATTCAGTTCTTAATGAACAAATGCCCATGCCACAAAAATGCATCAGTTAACTGGAACTCTTGATGGAGGTCTCGGAAGCCACCTCTGCACTAGAAATTTTTTTAATCAGATTCTCACAATTGTGAATGGAAGTGCAGCTGCACCCTCAAAAGCCATCACTGTAACCAGTCTCACTCTTGAACTTCCTGGAGAAGGACCTACCACAGTTTAAATACTCACTAGTACAATGACTTGAATCTTCTCATTTGCAGGTTTCATTGCATTGTCCAAGGTGAAGATCCTGTACTTGACTATATAATAAAAATGATAAAGCTGAGGGTTTCATTTTACCTTTCTAAAATACACATTCTAGTTCTAGTTTCATGTTGTTAACTGAGTCAATCAATTCAGGAAGGCAAATCAAATAATCAGAAACGTAATAAAAAAACCGACCACTGTCTTTTCCAGGTTATACTGTATGAAGCAAGATAAATATGAACAAATGTGTTTGCTGCTTTAAGAATATCTCTTATAAAGATAGAGCAAGTTTGGTTCCACGATAATATCATTACAGGCACTTAACAATTGCAACTCAAATGTGTATAATGTTGAGCTCCCTGTGTTATCATTTAATCCAATCTCATTTTTTGTCACTTCACAATCACTAAAAGGGGACATATTGTGCGTCAAAGATCTGTGAGGGTGTTTCCCCTGCATTTTAATATTTTTTGGATGAGAGTTGTTGCTGTGTGCTTGAGGAGGAAGTTCCAGATTCTACTTGGCCCTGGATGAATGTCTACGGGGTAGGAGAAGGAACAAAAAAATTATTTCCCCTTTTGTGCCATTACACAGAGCTATGTCACAATGCAGCAGGCCAAGTCTACTGCAGTACAAGTGCCTAGAGTCTACTGCAGCTGCTGGACACACATAGTGGTTGGGGGAGTAGTGAGGTTTTTGCCATAAAGTGAAGAATTTGCCATTAATTTTTTTCCCTAACAGCAACCACATGATATACAGCATTTTTAACTTCTGAAAAGTGGTACTATTTTTCTTTTAACCTTTTGTACTAGGTGTGTATATAGGTTTATCTGTCTGAATAAAAATGTAGCCCTTCTTGGAAGACAGGAGGATGCGAGTGTGCTGAGCATGTTCCTTAAAAAGCTCCTTGCTTTCAGCGACTAGGAGAACATACGGTTTTCGTCTTTTCTTGAACATATCTTCAGGCATCAAATCAGGCTTGACCTGAATATAATGGAAGAACAGCGTTAGATCCTCCCCTGACGTTATTCAACGTAGCTCTACGGCGTTCCAAGGAGCTATACAAACTTAGAGCAGCTGGGAATCTGGCTTAAGAAGTTTATCCGATTGAAGTATCCATGAAATAGCTGAAGATTTCATACCATTTGTATGGCTCATAACATTTTTATACAGATGATACTCAAGTTTATTTCTATTTTTGGACTATTATTTCTTTGGCATTAGAAATGCAATTCACTTCCTAATTCGCTGCCATGGAAGTATGGAAAAGTAAAACACCTTTCAAATTAAATGTAATTAAAACGTAATTACTTTTTATTCTAAATACATATTGCTTTCTTGCTACCATGCCATTTGGTGGCTGTAATATTACCCCATATTCCCTTATTTATTCAAAGTTTGGTTAGAGTGTTGTCTCATGCATATTAATAAGGGCTACCAAATGTCCTGTCTAGAAAGGAGATCAAACCAAAGCTGCAGATCTGAACTTTAGGGATATTCAGATCAAGTTGGAATTTTGCAGGATGTCCCTGTCTCCACAATAAACCAAAACAAAACCCCAGATCTCAACTCTCCTGAACTTTAAGGACTCATTTCAACAGCCACTAACAGTAAGCAGGCTTTGGGGCACAATGCAGCAGGTCCTTAACAGCTCACAGCAATAGCGTACATTTTTAGATTAGAAGACCATACATTCTACCCCTAGGTATGGAAAGTGCCCATCACACTCTGGGTGCTACTACAATCTTAGGCCTGGTCTACACTAGAAAATTAGGTCAGTATAACCATGTTGCTCAGGGGTATGCAAGATCCACACCCCTGAGTGGTGGAGTTAAAACAACCTAAGTCCCCATTAGACAGTGCTAGGTCAATGGAAGAATTCTTCTGTCAATTTAGCTAACGTCTCTATGGGGAGTTGAATTACCTATGCTGATGGAAGAATCTCTGCCTCTGGCATAGGTAGTGTCTACATTGAAGCACTACAGCAATGCAACTGCAGTGGTGCAGCTGTGATGCGTAGTGTTTTAAGTCTAGACAAGCCCTCAATAATAAAAGTGAAGAAGACCACTTTCTCTAAATGGAACTGTGAAGTGACTTTGCCAAGGCACCAGGGCCAATATTCCATTCCCCATTCTTATGAAAAGTCACGGAATCTTTATTAATCAAAAGTAGACAGGAACTTGGGTCTACCTACTGCATAAAAGATAGCACCTATCATCACAAAGTAGGGTGACCAGATGTCCCGATTTTATATGGACAGTCCCGATTTTGGGGTCTTTTTCTTATATAGGCTCCCCCCCACTCCCTGTCCCAATTTTTCACACTTGCTGTCTGGTCACCCTATCACAAAGAGCCCACTGAAACCATGCTGGGGCACTTCTTTAGTAGTATAGACTCAGAAAACAGAGCGCCACCATCTGAACCAGCAATACCACTCCACACAGAGCTTGAGTTTTCCTATTCAAGCTTTGACCCCATCTAGTCAGTGATATCACAAAGTCCCAGCTCATGATGATATGACTCCAGACAGATTTTTAAATGACAGCTTTTGGTTACTAGCATGATTGTTGACTCACCATAATATTTTTCATTTCCTGATAGTTGTTCTCTTGGCTGAGGGTAAAGACAGTCATGTCTGATAGTAGCTCACTATTTATCTCATCCTTGAAATATACTGTAACTTTGACAGAGCTCTGTGCTCCGTGTACTTGAACAGTTATTGTCTCATGTTCTCCCACATGTACCACATTTGGTGCAGTAATAAGAAATCTAAAAACCAGATAGAATAGACTATTTACTGACTTCTGTGGATTTTTTTTAAACAGACACTAAAAAAGCATCCATCAAGTGCAAACTTTTCAAAAGACACTAAATAACAGACTTCTCAATTCCCCCAGATCAAACCAACCCAGCAACAACATAAATACAATAGAAATCAATCAACTCTTTCCCCACAATTCTCAGCCACCCTGAATCACCATAACCAGTCCCACCCCAAATTCATCTCACATACAAAGGGGGAAAGGGTGGACCTTGTAAGCGAATAATGACTACCAATGCCCAGTTTAATAGAGAGCAAGATTAGACAGGCTCACGCCTACATATCTGGAGGTAATACTAGGCAGTGCATTAATAACACTATAAAAATGTGTGTATTTTATACTTGAAAACATGTATCTTCAACTGATGGTACCAATACCTCCCCTATACTATCCATTCCCCCAAATGCTTCCATATGTAATCACTTCCATCTTATATATGTTGAGTTATATACAGTTCATCTTCATCTGGATGCTTGTCTCCCTAAAATACTAGCAATACAAGAATATAGAATCTGGGTTTCATGAGAAGGAGATAGGGAGTTGAGTGTCAGCCAGCTATGCTTTCTGTCCCATGGCATTTGTCATTAAGCAGAAAACTAATAAGCAATATACTTACGATGGCGCTTGTTCTGCATTGCGCAAGAATGCACAAATGCTCAGCACAAATACCAGCCTTTCCATCAAGAACCTCTGCAGTATAAATTTTCTTGCTGCAAAAAAGATCTATCAGAAGAACATTAACAACCTCCCTTTGAGATGGCGGTGGTTAGAACGGGGCTGACCACAGATTACATCAGTTATCAGTCTCTATCCTGGGTTACTCATTAATAACCCTCAATATTATGCAATCAATAGAGACTGAAGGTTCCAGAGATGTAAAAACATAGCCCAGAGATGCGCATTCTAGAGCTAATCAAGACTTTGCATGTTGTTATTCAGCCTCCGTTGCCCAGAGTCTTTGCAGCTGCAATATTTTCAAATGTTAGTCATTTAAAATCATGTGGAGGGAAGTTCTTATAGTATGATGCCTACTTTAATAGTGTAAGTTCTGAAAATGCAATCCTTAAAACCAGTTTCATGAAAAAGATGGCATGACAAAAACAATTGCAATAAGCCAATTCTTCATTCTGAGTGGGGAATAAAACAAACGGTGCTTTTTTCTATTGGAGTGTAACTTTGTTCTAGTAAGAAAGTTTATTTCCTGTGTGTTTAAACACTGATTGGATTTAGTGATTATGAAAACATGAGAAATACTGACTACAGCCAAGTACAGCATGGGCAGGCACTCAGCAAAGTTCACAATGGAACTCCTCCAACGCAACTCCGTCCTGGCCTGCAATACTCAAACTATTACACTCTGGACTTTTCCTGAGCAAAGCCTGAGGGTTGCATTGAACCATACCAGATTATGTGCTGGGTTTGTGTTGTGGACAAATGCTTACTGCAGGCACGAATTAAAGACATCCATTCAGTTGGATCTGGTCACACTTTACGGATGTCCTGGAGGCCCATTTTCTCTCATCTTGTTTTAGTCTCTTTTCTCCAAAATCTGGTCAATTGTTATCAGGGCACAGTTGAATTTCCTTGACAGGACAATGACCGTTAGTGAGATTAGCAGACATGACACTAAGGCAGTGGTTTTCAACCAGGGGTACATCAACCAGGTCTTCCAGGGGGTACATCAACTCATCTAGATATTTGCCTAGTTTTACAATAGGTTACATTAAAAAGCACTAGCCAAGTCAGTACAAACTAAAATTTCATACAGACAATGACTTGTTTATACCACTCTATAGACTATACACTGAAATGTAAGTACAATATTTACATTCCAATTGATTTTATAATTATAAGGTAAAAAGAAGAAAGTAAACAATTTTTCAGTAATAGTCTGCAGTGGCACTTTTGTATTTATATATGTCTGATTTGTAAGCAAGAAGTTTTTAAGTGAGGTAAAACTTGGGGTACACAAGACAATTAGACTTCTGAAAGGGGTACAGTAGTCTGGAAAGGTTGAACTGCAATAAGCTATGTGAACAACCTTGAAGAATGGTTCAAAATTAAAATGTGTCTAAAGAGCTCAAAAAGCAGAGTTCTCTGATCCCAGTGCCACCCCCACCCTTCACTTTCTACATGTTGTTCGGAGTTGGAGTGGACAATTTCTTTATGTGATAACAGTCACTTCTCTGATTTTAATTAGGTGACACATTCCAAAACATCCTGTTTCTTTTCTCTCTTCGTTTTCATGTCAAGCTCTTTCTCAATGTATGTTCAGTGATAAGATTTATCTACAGGGAGTTAGGTTTTTATTGCTCGTTTGTATCTGTAGGAGACCTGAAACACAGCGTATGTAACCAACGGCCTTCTCAGCGTCTTGATTTTATTACAAGGGGCTAATGTATTCTGGGTGTTCAGAGACAGCATCATGAAAAGATGCATTCAGAGAATTGGCTCCTTACACATTCTTATGAAAACAAATACATTTCAAAATTAAAGCAAAATCAAATCAAGCCACGTAGTCCTAGCTTTGGTCAGTTGTGTCTATCCCAAAACAGACAAGAAGCCCATGTTCATTGTCTGGTCTAAGGCACATGTGAACCATGGCTTCTAGGTGAGTGTAGCGATGCTAATGCTAGCCCTCTAGAACAGAAGAGAGAGTGATAGTAATAATACTGAGCTCTCATATAGGGCTTTTCATCTTAGATCTCAAAGCACTTGACAAACCAAGGTCCCTGGGCCATTGTTCCTGTTTTGCAGATGAGGAAACTGAGGCAGAGAGGTCATAGAATATCAGGGTTGGAAGGGACCTTAGCAGGTCATCTAGTCCAACCCCCTGCTCAAAGCCGGACCAAGCTGCAGACAGATTTTTGCCCCAGATCATTACATGGCCCCCTCAAGGATTGAACTCACAACCCTGGGTTTAGGAGGCCAATGTTCAAGCCACTGAGCTATCCCTCAGGTGAAGTGACTTGTTGAAGATCACCCAACAGGTCAGCAGTAGAGCCGAGCATAGAACCTGGGTCACCTGCTTCCCACTAAGTAACAATAAAAATAAAGCTTTGATTCATTTATTTGTTTCAACTATTTAGACGCAAAAGTCCTCATTCAAGAGTGAGGCACTCATGTTAGTGATCCATCTTTAAGATGGTCCAAGAATAGTTTCTAAAGGTTTTCTATAAAATTTACTGCAACAGCCTCCACCCTCTTCTGTGCAGATCATTGGCAGGGATTGAACCAGTGCCCTCTAGTTTGTTACAAAGCAGATATTTACCACTTGAGCTGAAGGACTAAGAGCTAGAGTCACAAAAGTACTTAGCACAGGCACCAACTTCTAGTTTTCCCCAGGGGTGCTCCACGCCCACTCCATCCTTTCTCCCCACCTCTTCTTGTGCCCACTCTGCCCCCTCCCCAAGGCCCCGCCCTCACTCTGCCTCTTCCTGCCCCTCCCCGCGGCCCTTGCTTGCCTGCCGCTCTCCCCCAAACCCTTCCCCAAGCCACCAAAGAGCTGTTTGGTCATGCTCCTGATTAGCTCATCGGGGCACCACCAAACAGCTGATTGGCAATGAGGCCACTGAACAGCTGTGGCCAGTAGGTGCTCAGCACCCACTATTTTTTTTCTGTGGATGCTCCAGCCCCAGAGCACCCATGGAGTTGGCATCTTTGGTACTTAGGCACTTAAACCCCAGACTTACACACCTAAGTCTCAGTTTTAGGCTCCACTGCACTTTGCAAAACTCCATATGACAGCTGTAGGCACCTGAAAGCACTTGGAGCCCTAAGCGTTTGCAGTAGAAGTTCCCTAGGCACCTACATTTCTGCCTGGGGGCCTGTGCACCACTACCTCCTGCTAGGTGTTCAGACTCCAGTCTCCTGCCTAAGCCACAGAGCAATTCATGAGCCAGGGAGGATGGTTGTTCAGCCAGCTAAGTTATGTGCAGGGCCTGATCTGGTAGGCCTGCTCGGAGGCCACCTACCAGCTTGGGCCCCTCAAGCAAGTTCACAGAAAATTATCGAGGAGAGGGAGGAAGACTTTTAGCCCAATGGTTAGTTACCCAAATGGGATGTAGGAAACCACCAGTTCAAATCCCCACCACTGCCTGAGGGTGGGGTGGGTGGAAGGGATTTGAACAGGGCTCAGCCTCCTGACTGGAGTGCGTTTTACCCACTGAGCGATAGAACATACTGTTGTAGGGCTCCCTTTGTCTCTCCTGAGGAAGCTGTTCCACTGTAAAAAACAAGGCATCATCAGCCCAGAGGGACTGGATCCTCTGTCTCCCACTGCTCAGGTGAGTGCCCTGACCCTAGGCTACAGTGTCAGTCTCATGCTTCCTTTCTCACCCAAATGACTCTTCCAGCTTCTGCACTGTGGACAACCACCCCCTTCCTTGCAAATAGATAAATAAAATAAATTGCCTTAGGCGACTAACTCCAAAGCGAGCTCCTGGCTCCGGATTCCTAGCAGAGATAGTGGTCTCCCTAGAGCCTGGATTTAGGCTCCTATCTCCATGAGAGCATCGGGGCTTAGCCCACAACACCAAGCATGTTGGCTTTTGTGAATGGTATTGGAAGGTGCCTCTCTCTCCCCATTCATTGTATAGGGAGCCCAGCTGTGTAATGCAGGCTTTGTGAATTCCTGTGACTTTCCAGGCACCTAGAAGTTACGTGTTGTGACACTCAGCAGCATCATACCTAAGTATCTTTGTGACGCTAACCCTAAGTCCATTAACTAGGAGCGGTAACACAAATGTCGGCCTGTGACTCAGCCTCAGGAAGGGACGGAGACACCCTTGGCCATGGCATTGAACCAGTCACTGTAATTCCAGGACCCCAACCTACAAAGCGGAGAACACGTCTCCTAAGAGGCTGAGCACCCTCATCTCCTATTGAAATCCACGGGAGTTGGGCACAATCAGTACCATACAGGGTTGGACACACAGATGTCATTTAAATCCACAGAAGTAATTAACACCTAGCTGTTTGTGCTGTTAAAGGTTCTTTATTAAAGGCATTACAGAAGCATTAGCTAAAACCACCATCAGGTCCAATTTCAGGAGCCCTTTCCCGGAACACTGACTCATAAACATGGTTTTATTGACAGAAGAAAAGGGAAAATTGCCCATCTGATTCACGGACAACTGAAAACAAGAAGTGAGCACATGAGAACTGCCCAGATTTTCTAGTGATAAACCGCCCTTTGGCATATAACATTTAGGTCTGATCCTTAATTATTAACATCATATGCCTGGAACAGGTATTAAAAGGCAGTTGTCTAAGAATTTGTAGGCTGAATTTACATTCAAAGTGAGGCCATGATACTTGCCAGGGCTGGCTCCAGGCACCAGCTTATCAAGCAGGTGCTTGGGGCGGCAACTCCGGAGCGGGGCAGCACTTTCAGGTATTTGGCAGCAATTCGGCGGAGGGTCCCTCACTCCCGCTCCGAGCGAAGGACCTCCCACTGAATTGCCGCAGATTGCGATTGCGGCTTTTTTTTTTTTTTTTTTTTTGGCTGCTTGGGGCAGCAAAACCCCTGGAGCCGGCCGTGATACTTGCTATCAGAACTACCACTACTGTCCCACGTCCATTTCTGCAAAATTTGCTCTGTTGGGAAGGACGGAGAATTTCCACCCCCTACTCCCCACCCTGTAGTGGCTCATTCCAAACTCACCCAGCTCCTCCATACCACGCTATCCATGAAATTTGCTCTACAGTGGTCAACAACTCCACACTCTCATTAAACTATAATTCATTAAGTTAAATCATTTAAAATGAAAAGTCTTCCTGATACATTGATGGTGCCACAAGAGCAGTAGGTCCCTCAGTCCAAGGCAAGTGGGAAAGGTTCATCTTGCTAAAGCTGGGAGCTGGCACAACCCTCCTACACTTCCATCCATTTATAGAACTCTGGGCACAGCAGATAGATGCACAACTTGCAACTGTGACATACATCCTACTGGCTTTGCCAGAGGCTCCCTTTGGATTATCTGGCAGAGCTCCTTTTTAGGGGGGAACTGGGGTGTCCCAGGACTAGTCTTTGCTGATGTAGTGCCAACTGCAAATATTATGGGGCATTTTCAAAAGTAACTACATTGAGTGCCCAAAATTGTACACTCTAATTTTGGGTGCTCAAAAACATTGATATGGGAACAGATCCTGGGTTTACATAGACAACTCAGTTTATTAGGTACCTACTCATGGCTCTGAAAGGGTTGGCAGGGAAATCCATATTTGTTTAAACAATGTCTTTTGGAAGAAAAAAAGAAGAGTCTTATGCATGTGGAACAGCACCTTAATCCTCACACAATCCCAAAGTAAGTAGTTGAGGGGTAAGTAGCAGAAGTCTGGGTCAACTATATTTAGAAAGCTGAACAAAACTACATGCCTACTTACCTACATGCCTCCAGCTTCCATCCAGGACACACCACGCGATCCATTGTCTACAGCCAAGCTCTAAGATACAACCGCATTTGCTCCGATCCCTCAGACAGAGACAAGCACCTACAAGATCTCTATCAAGCATTCTTACAACTACAATACCCACCTGCTGAAGTGAAAAAATGGATTGACAGAGCCAGAAGAGTATCCAGAAGTCACCTACTCCAGGACAGGCCCAACAAAGAAAATAACAGAACGCCACTAGCTGCACCTTCAACCCACAACTAAAACCTCTCCAGCGCATCATCAAAGATCTACAACCTATCCTGAAAGATGATCCCTCACTCTCACAGATTGTGGGAGACAGACCTGTCCTCACTTACAGACAGCCCCCACTCCCCCTTGTTCTTCCTTTTTGCACTAGAAAAGTTTTTAATTGAGAAACTAACATACAAAGCATAAAACCCTTCCAAGATAAATAAATAAAAATGTATGAGATTGGCACAACAGAAATGGACAGATAAGATGTTGTTATGCCATCAAGTGAAGCAGAAGTCCCTACGGAATTTCTGTTGAAAAGGCTAAAGATGGTCACAATGATGGAACACTGCCCTCCTGTGATGAATTTCCATTAACTTTCAAGAGCTTTGTTACATTTCAGAAACATGCTTCATTTTGGACTCATAATATAGTTACTTACTAATTATCAGTTAGATTGTGACCCAATCACTAGCACGGGATGGGGGTGGAGTGGGGGGGCTGCATGTAATTACATTATTGCAGGAAAAGCTGCGGGAAAGAATTGAGGCTGAAAGAACTGAGAGAGTTGAAGTTCTTTCCCCATTTCTCCTTGCTCTGAGGCGTAAACGAAGTTACTGTTCAGGGTACAGCTACTCTCTGCTAGCCAGTGTGTCAGGGAACAGAGCCACAGTCCCACACATTTGGTTGTAGGGAGGGGTAGAGGCAGGGGCGGCTCTAGGCATTTTGCCGCCCCAAGCATGGCAAGCAGGCTGCCTTCCACGGCTTGCCTGCGGAGGTTCCGCTGGTCCCACGGCTTTGGTGGACCTCCCACAGGCGTGCCTGCAGGAGGTCTGCCGAAGCTGCGGGACCAGCGGACCCTCCGCAGGCAAGCCGCTGAAGGCAGCCTGCCTGTCGGCCTCGCGACGACCGGCAGAGCGCCCCCAGTGGCTTGCCGCCCCAAGTACGCGCTTGGCGTGCTGATGCCTGGAGCCGCCCCTGGGTAGAGGCCCCCTACATACCCTTTTGGTCTTAGTAATGGCAAGACTGCTGAAGCAAGAAAGTTAACTTGCTCATGCTTTTCTTCTATAAAACTCTCTCAAGAGTTCTTTGTACTGGATTAGTTCTTATCACTTACATACAGTGTTACACATACCTGCAGATCAGTTTCTCTTAGCAATGTTTAAGACAGTTGCTAAGTATTAGACGGGATACATTTTAGCAAATCAACTTTCTTTAAAAAAAAAAAAAAAAGGGACAGTACCTGGACCGAGATTTGCAAACATTTTTTTCTAAGCAGCATATTGGATTGGTCCATTGAATTTATGCCAATGAGGAATGACTTTATACTTGTTGAAACTGGGCATTGCTGGCAGATGACTGAAGAAGAAAAACAATCCTCAATTTCAAAGATAAGTTTTAGTTAGACTAGAAGGCTCATGAAATAGGTTATGGGACACAGAGGCAACACTTTTAAACCTGGCAGCCTAAAGTAAGGCTCCTAAATCTTCATTTAGGCATTTAAATAGAAGTGGCCTGGCCCACTGATGTTAATAGGTTTAAGAGCCCAGCTATAGGCACCCACCTTTGAAAGTTTGGGGCCAGAGCCTTTCACCTGAAGGTCACCAAGTCAAATTCTGTCCACCTCAGTCATGACTGAAAGTTATTAATAGCTGATGGCTGCTTTGGGCCCTACATGGTGAGGAAGCATGGACCGGTGAGCTGGGAGTTAGGCAACCCAGGTTCAATTCCCTCCTCCACCACAGACTTCCTGTGTGACTTTAGTCTCTCTGTGGCTCAGTTCTCCATCTGTAAAATGAGGTAGCCCTTCCCTGCCTCACAGGTGGGATTGGGAGGGGAAAAATCCATTAAAGATAGTGATGCGCTCAGGTACTACAGTGATGGGGGCCCTATACAGAGCTAAAACAGATAGCCCTGGTCACCATTCATCTATCTCCACATGACAAAGAATGTAACTAGTTCTAGTTGGCACCTTTGTGGGCAGTAGAGTTGTGACCTGCTCCGATTTGCATAAAGGCAGGGCTGAAATTGCAGGGACCGTCCAGCAGTGGTGTAAATCAAGACTATTAAGAACACTGATTTTGACTGGCAGTGCTTTGAAGGGTTTCTGAACCCTGCTCTGTACATGTACGGGTCAGGCAGGCATGGAGGCAGAGACGGTCACTGAGTGGTGATAGAAGGGGTTAGCCACGTGGTCCTGCCAACATCTGTGTTTATCTGGAGCTGCAGCAGCCCCTATTGCCCTTTAGGCAAGAGAAAGTCCAGAATTGGGCTCTTCCTACCCCAATTCTGAAACAACAGTGCCAGTTCCACCACAGAAAGAAGTCCCAGGGGCAGAGTGCAGGGAGGCAGACATTAAGAGACTATGCAGGGAAGGGGACAAGATGGAGGACTCTTCGTTTACCAGAGCTCTTGAACTAATGCCTTCTTCACCAGCACAAATTCCACACATTTGTTTAACAAAACTGAAGTTTGTGGTTGCACTGACTGAGGTGCTGCACTTTACAACTATTTTTGATTTTAAGGGATAAGGTGAACTAACGGAACCCACTGAAAGCCTCATATTCAATTCCAGGCCCCTGCCAGTCACTCAGCCCTTCTCTGAAGTCGCCAGTCACTGCAGCACACTGTGGACTCTGGGGTTAACAGAAGGTTCACTAACACTGAGAGAGTGGAATATACATCCTGTGAACCAAAGGAAATTAAAAACAGTCATATATGTTTGTTGTGGGAAGAGAAAAACATTTCACTCTGCTCTAGATTAAAGCAAGCGAGGGAATGGCTGTGCAGGTTTTGTAGCAGCTGCCAACTTTAGAATTCCCAGATTACAGTGGAGATAAATAGATATAGTTAGTTTTCTTCAGCTCAGAAATTTACTGTGACCTCTCCTGTCTTCACTACTCCCTCGGCAGGCTTCCACATTCCCCAGCCAGCAGTCAAGGAGGAAGAGAGGGCATGAAGCAATTATTCCACTGCCTTTTGGAGAACAGAGAGTTGACCCGAGGGGACACAAAGGCTGTGCTGAAACCTGGCAAGAGACGTCTCAAGGAGAACCCCAAAGAACTGAGATTGATCTGGGTCCACACTTCCCCAGTCATTCCCATTTTGACTATTTAATGCTGAGACTAACTGGCCCCTGGAAACCATTACAACAGTTCCTTCAAGGCCAACAGAATCCTTATATCAAAGCACACTGAGCAGTAAGTGCTGTCATTTCCATCTTGGAGCCAATAGCAACAATTCATGCCAACGAAAGTTCTCCAGAAAGGCTGGACTCATGCTCTCCTGGGACTGTGGTCTGGCAGCAGAACCTGGGCAAGCTAAAGTCTGGAGAACTGAAAAGCTCTCTCATACTGCATGAGCAAGGAAGAGGCTAATGTGGGATCTAATGAAAACACAGAAGTGGAACATGTGAAGCCTACTGAGGTTTTTCGGAAGAGATTGATGTTCCTCTATGGGCACTTGTATGTCAAGACTCAATGATCCTTGTACCATTGATATCAAAGATCAGCAATCATGCAATTATAGGGCGATCTCCATCACTAACTGGAGCAAGACACCAATACTAATGGGTCACTTTGCACTCTGTCCAGAGCATAGGGAAGGAAGAAAAATAATGATCAGTATCCCCATACCCAGTCCCCTGCCTCTTCAAAGATAACTTAATTAGTTCTGCCGATTTAAAATGAGATAGATTTGATAAATGATGCAGGTCAGCCAGTGTTTAAAGTAGCAAGTTGCCAGCCCCTAAAAGAAGAAATGGTGCACTCAGCTGGCACAACCCAAAATGTACTGTGGGATCATGTCAAAAGTTTGCTTTATTTCCAATCTTCATTATTTGATGGGAGGTCATAGTACCGTTGTCTGGGCAGGATTATTTGGATATAGAATAATGTTTGTATAGCTGTAAAAAACAGCTGTTTAGTTTGGAGTCCGTCACTATGCCTCTGAAACACATGAGCTCACAACTCAGACCTTTTCATGGATCACTCTTTAAAGGTGATCTGAAAAGATTAAAAAAAAACTGGGTTAGTGCCATTTTTAGCTTCCTTATGTATAAGACAGCCCAGATGTTTCTTCTATTAGGTTTCATTCCTGCTTGATTTTTGGCATTAAGAAATATCAGGTCTCCCCTGGAGAATCTACAGGACATATATATTGTTAATATCTCAAATCTTAAATTAAGAGAGGCATGTTGAATCCTTAACAAAGACATCCTTTTTCCAAAATAGAACTGACTACTGAATTTAAATAGGCATTTGTGCACATGCACACCCCCAGAAGAAGTTTATTCAATTAGCATAGAAATTCTTTCTTCTCTTGGTTGCTTAACTTTCCATCTCTGGATCTGTTTGATATTATCCTTTCATTAGCTCTCGAGTCACCATAGAATCTCCCAATCTAGATAGCACAGGAATTTCTAATATAACACACAAAGTTGCTTTGGAAGTCCCCTTTAAAAAAACAAACAAACTGACATTCCATGGAACCTACATCTGTCACTGCACATCTCTGTAACAAGGCAGCAGAAGGACTTCAACTAAAATATTTAAACTGTTGTATGTCTTCCAAAGTCAATGTTCTTTCATATTTACCTATCTGCTAAGGTTTTGCTGACCGTCATACTGATTCATTTGTTGAGCCAAAGTCCAATACACAGACAAAAAACAGTCTGGGATTCAGATACAAAGTAAAAATTAAATAGTGTACCTCCACTGAATGAGACAGACACTTTTTCTTGAACGTCTGCTATCTCTTCTTCCAGTAACTTCATTTTCACTTCATGGTCTTTCATTGTGTTTTGCATGATAGCAATGGCTTTCTGTTCTTCAGCTTGAAGATCTTCCAATAGCACTTTTTTCTCATCCAGCAAGATCTGAATAAGCTCACTAAACTGAGCTTCAATTTTCTCCTTTTGTGATTACCTCAAGCTCTTCATACATTTCTTCTACAGGAAACACCTCATGTGTTTCCCACAGAAGAAACCCCCGTTGTCTGAAGAAGCCCTATCTCATTGCTGCTTAATCCTGTCAATTTCAAATTTATTTGCTTTTCAATAGACTATTCAAAAGAGACAATATGACTCTGCTCCTTTGGCCTGTTCTGAACACCTTTTCAAAATGAAAGTTAGAGACAGGCAAAATCCCCTGTGCATAAACAGAACAACCCCCCCTAGCTTAGTAGCCATATATTGTACCTATCTAATAAAGGACACCTAACCCAGAGTTCTAGAAGGTGTCTGACTTGGTGTGTGAGTGAAGAAAAACCTAAAAATTGTACTAAGTTATTTCCTTTCTGGTGGGCTCAGATGGAGAGCAAGATAATGGCCCATTGGGCAGTGTTGGCACAGGATACTGTGAGGTGCAGAAGCTGAAGGATGTCAGGCAGAGCTCATGGACCACAAAAGGAGAGGTCAGGTAGACTCTCTTTCAGAAGAAAGACAATGTAGACCTGGCTTCAGACTATAAAGCTATGTCAGAATAACTGTATCGCTCAGGAGTGTGAAAAATCCACACCCGAGTGTTGTATTTAAACTGATCTTAACCCCCTGTGTAGACAGTGCTATGTCAATAGGAGAGCTTCTCCCTTAATATAGCTACTGCTTCTTGGGGAGGTGGATTAAGGTGTCTTCAGCTAAGCTCTGCAGTTGCGCTGATGCAGCGTTTTAAGTGTAGAAATGCCCTGGTGTGTAAACTGCAGGTCTTAAATACATATGGTCCTGAAAGGGACACACTAAAGATTTCTTGTCCCAGGTCACCATGAACCAACTGACTAGCTGAATCTTGTACTGCTTTGTGATAGCTGGAGATGCTGATAGAGATCACAAGCCTGGCTATCATTCTCATTTTGAAAAGGTACTGAGGGAAGGCCAAAGGAGTAGATCCACAGAGTCCCTTTGAATAGAGTTCACTGAAAAGGAAAGAAATCTGAAATTGGCTAGATTCGTATTAATGACATAGAGACCAGGGTCTCATTGTGCAAGGCACTGTACATACATACACAGTAATAGACAGTTCCTACCCCGAAAAGCTTAGTCTGAACAGATGCGACAGCCAAAGGGTGGGGAGAAAGGAAATATTACTATTCTTATTTTACAGAGAAGAGTTTCTCACTGGTTTTCCTCTGGAAGAACTGATCTTTTCCTCCATATTATTTCTTTTGCACACTACCCTTCCTAAGCATCTTTGCTGAGGAGAATATACATACTTTTAAAAAGGGAAAAGCAAGTACAACCCATTTACCTGTGAGCCCTGGATTCCCAGCAGAGCACACAGACAGACACCTGGTCAGTTTCAGAATACAGCTTCAGTTTTTCATTATGCTTTCCACACTCATGGTGACCCACATTATTTTGCTGAAGTAGGGAGGCCTTGAACTTTGTGATCACTCCCACTAGGTTTGCCACCAAGAAATTCTTAGGGAAACTGGGATCTGGGAAAACCTGTCAAAACAATCAGTGATGTGAGGGTTAAAATGTGGGGATTCATTCTTTCAGGTGGGATATTTACCATACTGTGCACAGTAAGGTTGAGCTTTAATACTTATGTTCATCAGCTCCCTGCAATAAAAACAGAGGTTTAGGTTGTGATTTTTCAAGATCCTACAAAATGGCAGAGATTAGTGACATTTTTAAAAGACAACCTGGATTAGCTCAAGTGGGCAGACTGAATGTTCCCACCAGAGCTTGTCCAGAAAAGAAAAAGATTCCTATTGGCTAGAGGCAGATATGTGAGGCAGGGCATCCATTGGGGGAAGTGCAACATCCTTGTAACCACTTTCATTTCCACATACCTGTGCTTTTAGTAACTACCTTGGCTAGCTGCTGTCTTATCAATATGTAATGCTCTTCCAGCCTTGCTGAGGGTTACCTTGTGTGCGGGGAAGGAAGGAAAATTTTTCTTCCCCTCCAACCATGTCTAGCGGCTAGGTGGGACAGTGCCACTCTTATCTTCTTCCCAACTCCTCCGCCCCCCACTATTTTGTTGTCTGATTCTCTTCTTCTGACTATCTGTGGGTGGGTGTACACACAATGGCAGCTGATAGGACAATTTGCATGAAGTTAAAACTGAAATGTTCAGTAAAGTCCTCCCGTGACCCCACCCAACAAAGCTCTTACAGAAAGGAGAAAATTGCAGATGCAAAAACAAGGTTTTTTGCTGCATTCTACACTGTTCAAATTTGTTATAAATAAACAGCTATTAGATTATAATCATGTTTGGAATATCTGCACTGATCAATCAGAAGCTGTCCCCATTTTGGTCCCTCTGTATTCATTTCCAGGGAGGGAAACAAAAAGAGAAAGAGGGAATGGAGAAGGGAGGTAATTGGAGAAGTAAATCTTTTTTTTTTCTTGTAAATTATAACCTGTTTAGTTGTAACATATTTGAACATGAAGAGTTTGCAACACTGCTGCATCATCTCACCAGGATACAACCACAACCAGCAGGTAACCACTGCAGTAATGTAAAACTGAATTTATTTTATCGTAATTCAGTTGGATGGGTTATTTGCCAGATCTTGTACTGACCTATACTTTCTACAGAAGTCTAGCTGCAGCTATAAGATTTTAAAGCAGCTATCTGGTTTGAGGAACATGTTTCCTAGTATCATGAAGGATCACATTAAGCAGCCAGAGCAGTACCCAGCACAGACTTGGCAATCACATCACAAACCAATTGACTTCTGCACTGTCAGCCCAACCTTGAAAAAAACTGCCTCCAATCAGCCAATACAAATCATCCAAAGAAGAGAAACTGTGTCTGCTCCCCATTCCTCCCAATGGAATAAGAGCACCTGGGGCCAGTTTAGACTCCAGAATGGAATCTTGACTTACTTGATTTTCCAAGGCACCATATTCACTACACAATTAGCTATTTTCAGACATGGTTCTGTGCAAACCACATTGATTTATTGACTGTGGGGACACAAAAAGGCAAGAACCTCGCAGATACAAAGACCATTTTCCATTTAGTCCTCAATCTGAATGGGTATATAAGACACACATACAGGCCCTGCATGTGCGTAATTTCACCCAGGTAAGTAGTGCCAGTTTCCCAGGTGCTTGTGTTAAAGATCAGACCCCTTTCAGTCACCTCCAGGCTGTAAGAGTAAATTAAAGCCCCACCCTGAGGCCTTGAGAGCAGGAGGAGAGCTTCAGAGAGATGAGATGCTAATTATTGGAGGTGGGAGAAGCTTCTGGCTGGGGGAGTTTGCAGATCCCAACTGTGGCAATCTGTACCTCAAAGCAGCACCCTGGAATCCCCATAGTCACTGCTGGCATATAATTATGATATATTTCATACAAAGCAGGCCAAGTAAGATATCATACAAGAGGTCACGACCTGCTGAAACCCATTGTTCTGTCAGACTATGACATCATTAGTGTGTATGAAGTTATGAGATTTTGCTGTATGGTTGTTACTGAAATATGTTGTAATTCTGAGAGTCTCTAATGATAGTTTTCCAGTGACAATGACAAATGAGGTGACTAACAGGACCTGGAGGGGGTTGCTGCTTTTCACAAGCAAGGCATTGTGGGAGACAGCCCAGGCTGGAGAGCTAAGGGGGCATAGTGGTACCCCGGTTCCAGGTTGTACCCTGGGGACCCATCACAGCAACCTTTGGGGGTGTTTGGTTAGAGCCCATCTCAGTCTCTCCCTGCTCTCCTTCAGAGGAAGGCCTTAGTGGCAGGTTGGGCTCATTGAAGAAGCCTCAGGAGCTAATTAAGGAGAAGGTGACCTCACAGGGCAGGAGCACCCTGCAGATAGAAGCTCACCTGGCGGCAGGGGGACAGGGAAAGCCGGTCCAGTCCTTCCATGTCTCTGCCTTGCATGCAGAGGTGGCAGAAGTTGTGGCCATAGGGCAGGATGACAGGGTCAGCAAAGGACTCCAGGCAGACGAAGGCACTGCAGCTCACCGTGAAGGGATGCGCTGGAAGAGGCAGCGGCCATAGCATGGGGCTCAGATGCTGCTGCACTTTCGGAGCCGCTCTCTACCCGATGTGTGGTGATGGATGAGGTGCTGGGCAGCCTCAGTTAGGAGAAAAGAAGCCGTGACTCCCAGCCCTGTGAAATCTTGAGTAAAGCATTGCCCTCCCACCCCCAGTCTAGGACTCTGCCCTTAGCATGGGCAGGGTGGGCTCCTGCCCTGGGGCCATTGTTAGCTCCCTGCAGATCAGCTCCCAAGGGTCACTTGTGCAGTGGAGCTGCCTCCATCCCTTCCCTCAGCCCAGGCCATGCTGATGTCTGGTAGCAAGAGGAATAGGCTGGAACTATCAAGCCATCAATCAGAGCCCCTTGCTGTAGGATCAGATGAGAAACAGCCCCGATTACCTACGTGGAAGTTATAGTTTCACTGATTGCTTTGTGTTAGCAGTTGAATGGAGCCTGACTAGGCTTTAAATGATCCCCTCTGAGCTTTGGTTGTTACAGCCGTGAAATGAGGGTGAAACCCACCCCCATAAAGCACAGAGCCTCTGTAAAGGGCTAGGGAGAGAGCTGTACATCCGTTAATGCAGCACTCCATGCTATTGTTACCTTTTAAAGTATCAGCCTCTTGGTGTTTAAGTAAATATGTTGCATGTAAAAGAACAATTCAGGAAAAGCCACGTTAAAAGAAATATTTTTTTGTGGCATCAGTTGGACCATGCACCTAGCTCCATTGTAATCAAAGCTGTGCTGATTTACATCAGAGGCGGCGGTGACCCACAAAAAATACAAGAAAATCACGTTAGAAAAGGATGGGCCATTTAAACAGCAAGTTAAATGAGTTGCAGTTAGGCTTGGTCTACAATAGTCTTCACTCGCAACCCCCCAAAGCAAGGGTTCTCACAATGACATTTTTGGTGGTCTAATAATTTTTCCTAAAACAATTAACTTTATGAAAAACAAATAAAATATGCACATATACATGTCCAAATCATTGTAATTTATTTATGTAGGGTTTTTCTGCAGACTCAATAATAATAAAAAAGACTTCAATTGTGTCTATTGTTTACTGGACCTGCACAAAACAGAAACACAGACAAGATGCTTTGTACGTTCTTGTCTTTTTTGTTGTTGTTTCTTTTGCTTTTTGGTTGCTTTTTTAGAGACGTGCTAGTCTAATAAGTCTGCTGCTGTGAAAAGTGATATTTGTATGTTTGTTAATATCACTTTTCACAGCAGACTTACGCAAGCCTGGGGACAATATAAGCCCTGGATGGGGAAGTGGGTAGGGAGGCAGTGGGGGCCAGAGGGCGATGGGGGGCTGGATGGGGGATTGGGAGAGGCAGTGGGGGCCAGGAGCAATGGGTGTGTGTGTGAATGAGTGGCCAGGGGAGGCTGCCAGGGGAGGCTGCCAGCGGGGGCCAGGGAGATGAGGGGGGTGAGCCCAGGGCCAGAGCCTGCTGCCATATAGTTAGGGACCAGGTCTAGAGCCTGAAGTCCCACATGCTGCTGCCACATGGCTGAAGTCTGGGGCCAGAGGAGGCAGCGGGAGGTAATGGGGGTCGTGAGCTTTGGGCTGGGGACTGGGGCCCCATGGCTGGAGCCCGCCCCACCCCAGGGCTGAAGCCCAAAGCCCAAGCCCACCATCCCTGGGAAAGTGGGGAACTTCACCAACTGCCTGCTCCCCCAACATCTGTGTTGGGGGTGGGAGGGGAGGATCCTGTTGGTAGGGGCTGCTGCTTTGCCCTCCCCCCCCCCCAATCACTGCCCATGGGGCTGCAAGAAAAGCCCCTGGTGGCCACGTTTGAGAAACACTGCCCTAAAGCTTCCCACCATTGGTACACTGATACAGGTCCCGTGATGTTAGCAATGGTGGGCGGGGTGCTGGTGTCTGCTTGCCTTTTTACCAGTCTGCTCTCTAGGCTTGCTCTGAGGAGAGACTTAGTCAACCTAGTGGTAAAAACACTGCTGGCTTCTTCTCTACACAAGTGCTGGGAGGCGAGAAAAGAAAGCCAGCTAGGAGGCACGTGTCCCTTCCCCCTGTGTAGCAATCAACAGTCCCTCTGCACAAACAACATGCAGTTTGGAATATATGGTGAGGAGGGAAGAGAGCTTGGTCAACCAGCAGACGGGTGCTCTCAGCAGCCTGTTCCCATGCAGATTCAACTATACCAAAAGGCACATTCATTCATGACAAAACAGCAATAATTCCCCCTCCACAACCCAACTCAAGACACACGGGGAGCCCATGGTAATTCCTGCTTGTTTGAGAGAGGGTACCAACTGTGGCCTGACATAGCAACTCTACAACCCTGTCCCCCTACTCTGAGCCTCTTTTACTTTTCTTCTGTCCTTTGTCTGTCTGTGGTTGGGGAGAGGGGAGGGGGAAATGATGCAAAATCACTGCAGTTTTGTAAGTGAGAGAAAATAGTTTGGCTACAACCTATTTGATAGTATTAATGATAATAAGGTAAAGACAGCAGCACAATATGGTTAACATCAACATCACAACTTAAGGAGGGCGCAAGAGACAAAGCTGATTCGGGAAGTTACGTTTTCCCAGTGGTATGTAGTTAATAAAACTAGAAGGTGTACACCACATGTGTCATTTAGAAACAGAGGCCTGCAGTCATGGAAAAGAATCCTAGAACATAGCACTAGCCATAGGCTGCAAAGTAATATCTAAAATAATCCCATAACCACAATGTGCTAGAATATAAAGAAGAAGAATCTGTGAACCATCTATACATACTGTGTTGATGGCAGTTTTCTGTGCCTTCAGTTATAGTTTTCATGTCTTTAAAAAAAATCAGCAAAAACTAGTAATTTAGAATGTAAATTCCTGGATGCAGGGCTCATATCCTGTTTGTCTGTTCTCAGGTTGCTATATAAGCACTATAGTATTAGTAGTAAATGAAAGGTGTACATTCTCCCAGCAACTGTACATGTGTGCAGTAATGGTGCCCTCCAGTGGACAGCTGTGTTAAACATGGTCTGTAGAAAATTAGGAGGCCAAATTCTGCTTTCATGTGCACTCCTGGGATTCCCACTGCAGTTAGTGGGAGTCATAGACTTAGATCCAAAGGCAGACTTTAGCTCTATATGAAGAGTTATTGCTTTTGGATGCCAGGATGTCTTTCGCTGACTTGTGGATCTGGGCTTAGTTCAGGTTAGGCCTTATCTACACAGGGGAAACTGACCAGATAGCCATTCTGGAATAATGATTCCAGTATAATTTAGCTAGCGTGAAGTAGCTCCCTATGGAACATTCTATTCCAGAGCAGAGCAACTTTGTTCTATTCTGTGGGACAATACGGAGCAATGTGGAACTGCCCTGCTGTATAGTATATTCTACCTGGCCACGTCAGCCCTATCATGTTAACAACTGGAAACTAATATGACGAAATGTTTTGTGCTGATCACTACAATTTATTGCCAAGCATGAGGTCCACTTCATCCACATCTTTTCTGAAGCAATTAGGGCCATCAGGAACTGCCCCCTTTTCTATGGCTTAAGGACTTTCTGATTTAGTGCAACTCACTCGTTTCTTCCTCCTCTATACGATTTAAGAGTATAACACTGTGGCAGTCATCTAAGCAGCCCCTGGTGGCCACGTGCCTCTCCAGAGCCCCACCTCTGTTTTTCCCCTTCTTCAGGGCTCCTGAAACTCCACACAGTCTCTCTTCCAATCACAACCCTTCTTGGGGTCTGGTTGTTTACTAACCCAAAGTTAAAAAAAACAAACAGAAAAGAAATCTTGCATCCAACCTTAAACTGGGCACAGTCCCTCCTCCCTGCAGTGCTGTCCTTTCCAGCTCTCTGAACAGCTGGAGAAGAAGTAAGGCCTGGCCTGCCTTCTCCCAAAGGATAAACAAAACCTTTAGCTGGGCCTTCTTACCCAACCCCACTTCTGCTCCTCAGGGAGCACTGCAGCTTCACTCTGTGGTTCCCCTGTCTAGCTCTGCCTCTGAGGCCTCTTCTGACACTTTATAGCCCAGCTGCAGCCCTGCCCCCTTAATTGGCTCACCTGTGAGAACCAGCTTTGGCACAGGGGAGCTGTACCTATTTTAATCACAGACAGCTTTTCTGGGAAACTGGCAGTCGAAATTCCACAGGCCCTATTTTCTGTTCTAGCTGAATTCTGCTCAGTACAGTAACAACGGTGGTAAGGAGGGGAGCGGTGAAAAGTAACTTTAAACCACCTTTGTGGTCCCCACATTCAGGGGCTGAGGAAGGGCTAATTCAGTCTCCGGTGCCACTTAAAGCAGCATCAGGCTGCTCTAATTTAAGACCAGCTACTTAAGGTCGCTCAGGCTATTTGGGAATAGGCAGAGTAGGCCCCTTATTCCTCTGCCATAACCCCTATGTCAGGAGCTGGGGGAAAGGTTGTGGAGAGAGACTTGTTGTGTTCATGTCATATGGGGATTCTCTTTATGCTTAAGGAATTTCCAGCCGACTGGATAAGGTGACTACAGCCTATTCACAGTGACTGTAGGGTAAGTGAGAATAAAGCCCCATGGGTAAAAATTCTAGTATGAGTTATGTGAATCACCCTGAAATGGGATTGCACTGATGTAACAGAGCTAGATTCTACTCTCAATCTGTGTGTAACCCTTCTGCCAGGTGGCTAAAGGCAGCAATTTATCTGGGGTCCCTCTTGGCAAATAAGTAAACCAAGTTGAACCTCTACCCAGCTAGCTAGGAAAACAAAATGCAACCTCCCTATGCGCCCTTAACAAGCAGAACTTCCCCACTCCCAAGAACTGGAAGACTGTGTATAAACAAGGGACTCATTAGGGGAAAGGGAACACTGTCATAAACTCAGGAAAAGCCAGCAACAGAATCTATATCCAAATAAAGCATGAAATACCCCCCTTGCCAGTAAGTGTGGCACTAATCCACCTAACTCCCTTTTCTCCTGCCAGACAGAATATCCCACAGGTCCCTTAGCCACACCACCTCACCCATCCACCAAACCCTCCTCACGGTTTGGATCAGCAAATAAGGGCAGTCCATGTAACAGTCTTCACATGTCTACTTCTAGTCCCAAGGGAGCTGTTTGCCTGGTCCTGCCTGGAGGCACCACCACTTAACCCAGCTTAGTGATTCAGCTTTATGGAGGTGCTGGGTAGGTGGGGTCTCACCAGAGTCCACTTAACTCTGCTGTTGCTGGTCTCTGCACCACTTCTTGCCATTAAGTCATCCGTCTCTCACCACAAAGCCCCAACAGGAGAGGAGCCAAGAGCACTCAGGACCCCTGAGCAGAGTCCAGCAGAGAGAGTAGCGAGCTCTTTCCCTGCTGGGGTTTCTGGCCATAGGGCTAGTGTGTAAGGAGACCCATTCCAGTAGCGTAGCAGCACTACTTTACTGCGAGAGAGGTTCTAGACCAATCCATTAAAAAAAGAAAAAGCTAATGCGTACTCTTTAAAAAATTACTCTGGTATGTGAGAAATATTGGATCCCTAAAGGCTTTACATATTAGATCTAATTCAGTTCTGGCTCAAGCAGATTCTGCATCCAATGAAATCAAGCCTAATTGCAAGGCTGAATTTGCCTCATTGGTGTGAAGTAGGTGCATCCTACAAAAAGTGGAAACGTGGACAAATTGCTAAGGAGTACAGAAGAATAACACAATCATGAAAGGACAAATTTAGACAGGCTAAGGCACAAAATGAATAACATCTAGCAAGAGACATAAACAGCTATAATAAGAGATTAGATAAATATATAAGGAGCAAGAGAAAGATGAAGTAAAGCGTAGGTCCTCTACTTAGAAGGGAAGGAGAGCTAATAATTGATGACCAGATATGTAACACAGGTAATATTAACAACAAGGGGGAAGGAACACAAACCAAAATAGGGAAAGAGCAGGTTAAAGAATATTTAGTTTTAATTTAGATATATTTAAGTCAGTGGAGCCTGAAGAAATGCACCCTAGGGTGCTTAAGGAACTAGTTGAACCAATCTCAGAACTTTGGAGGACAGGATCAGAATTCAAAATGACCTTGACAAATTGGAGAATTGGTCTGAAATGAACAAGATGAAATTCAATAAAGACAAGTGCAAAGTACTTCACTTAGGAAGGAAAAATCAAATGCACAGCTACAAATAACTGACTAGGCAGTAGAACTGCTGAAAAGGGTCTGGGGGTTATAGCAGATCACAGATTGGATATGAGTCAACAATGTGATTCAGTTGCGAGAATGGCTAATATTCTAGAGTGTATTAAAGGAGTGTAGTATGTAAGACACGGGAGGCAATTGTCCTGCTCTACTCAGCACTGGTGAGGCCTTAGCTGCAGTACTGTGTCCAGACCAAGGCACCACACTTTAAGAAATATAGGCACAAACAGGAGGAAGTCCAGAAGGGAGCAACAAAAATGATAAAAGGTTTCAAAACCTGACCTATGAAGAAAGGTTAAAAATACTGTGCATGTTTAGTCTTGAGAAAAGAAGACTGAGGGGGGACCTGATATCAGTCATCAAATACATTAAAGGTTGTTATAAAGAGGATGATGATCAATTGTTCTCCATATGCACTGAAGGTAGGATAAGAAATAATGGGCTTAATCTACAGCAAGGGAGATTTAGGTTAGATATTAGGAAAAGCTTCCTAACTATATGGCTTTACTCCTGGGGGAATTCTGCACTACTGTGTGAGGATGAGCCACATACATTTTTAATTTTTTGCGCAGAAAAAAGTTTTTGTCAAAATGTTTCTCCAGTTATGCCTTTTGCCCACCAGAGGGCACTGTGGTGCAAGAACAGCAACAGCTCCCAACCAGCTAGGGAAGAGAAAGAGCCTGCCTTCTTCACAGCATCTGTCAGGCCAGGTCAGGAGACAGGGGCTTATAAGGGTGAGTGGAGTGGAGGACAGATTGGGGCAGGGGCTGAATGGGAGTGGAGTCACAGGGCCATGGGTGGGGGAGGAAGGTGCAGGGACACATGGTGGTGAGGGAGGGGATGCAGAGCTACATAGGGACAGAGGGTGGTTGAGTGGGGACACAGAGACACATGGGGATGGGGGGGTACAGGGACACATAGGGACAGGGGAGTTGCTGAGTGGGGGCACAGAGGCACATGGGAATGGGGAGGGGGTACATAGCCACATAGGGATGGAGGAGGGGTTCAGGGCCACATAGGGATGGGGGGAGTGGGAATGGAGGGACACATGTGGACAGGGGGGTGCAAGGACACATGGGGGTGCAGGACCAGATGGGGACAGGTTCATATGTGCCTGACTGAATGGGAGAGGCTAGGGGTCAGCCAGGGTCTGCATAGAGGAAGCTCCCTAACAATCCCTCCCTGCCCCCGCAAACACCTGTTCCATACTTTTCCCACCTGTTACCCGAAATTGGGCCAGCTAGTAAGCTTAGGGAGGACTAATAACCCACCAGAGTTTGGCAGAAAGCAGCACGTTTATTATACTGATAGCTAAGCTCAAAAGAAGAGGGGGGGGGTCACACTCACACACTCACGCTCCCAGGACAGGCACAGCACTGGAGATGTCAGGATCCACTGGTCAGGAGGTCCGGGCAAAGGGCCTTTACAGGAGGTACAAACTTGTGAGTGCACTCCTGAGCACATGGCCCTTTCCCTTTTTAGGGACCTGCTCCTCATGGCCTGTGATTATAGATGACTTGGCCGCATCTGGTTGGTCACACTCCACCTCGGGCAATGTCCATGCAGTGTCCATGCATTGGGTGTGTGAGTGCTGCCTAATTAGAGTCCCAGACACCTTGTCTACCTGAGAGGGAGGGTGACTTTAAGCTGTGCAATAAGAAGTTATTTTTCAGAGCTGTGATTCGGGTGTAATATTTTTAAAGGACAATGGGTGGTATCAATCACCTGAGGTGGACGTGTTACAGGTTTAGCTTAGATGCTTAGCAGAGGCATTAAGACAAGGTAAAAGGACACTGCTAGGTTATAAAGCTCATTAAAAAGTGTCCATCGCTCTGCTATAACAACACTTTATTAAAACTGAAAGAATTTTAGAAACCTAACTTACTACTCCCTACTTGTGCTGTTTTTTTCAGACAGTGAATAGAGACTGATCAGTTTCTACTCAATTCCACTTTCAAGGTTGCAAGGTTTGTATTTCAAACTGTAAAAGGGGATGGGTATTTAGTTTAACCACCCCCCCCCCCCAAACCTGTTTCTTACTGAAACTGAAAAAATGTTATGTGAACAGTTTAACAAGATCTACATTTGAGACGTTGGCCCTTACCGTGTTTCTAAGCTAAATATGTGAAAGAGGCAGCCTGTACTTAAAGGCCACAGGGTCAAAACAGGTCACACACATGGGAAATAAAATTTAGAAGCCAGCCAGGTCAGTGAGGGGTGCACCATTCTAGTACTGGCTTGGGGGAAACCCTCTAATTGGCTGCTTTCCCAGCTTGCTTGCCTCCTGGGATGGAGCAGCCAATCAGGCCTCCTGCAAGAAGCAGACAGAGATGTTCCCCTCCTCTCTGGAGCAGACACCATTCTCACAGGAGGGGAGGAGGGAGCAGAAAGAGCCCAGCAGTTCAGGGAGACTCTGCTTTGTTCTTTCCAAAACACACAGCCTGGGAAGCTGGCAGGCAGATCCCACTGAAGCCCTCCAAACCTGGGAGAGAGGGATGAAGGACCACAGGAGAAGCAGAGGTAAAGCTAGGGCGCAGGGGGCAGAATTGATGCAGCGAGTAGGGGGGGAAGGATTGATTTGGGGCTGAAGGGGAGAATTAAATCCTTGGCAGGAGACAGGCAGAAGTAGGGATAATGATAGTCCCCACTTCCTCCCTGTACACTTCTTTCAGACCACTTTTCCCAGGACCCAGCTCAGGGCAAACTGAGAAAGGGAGGAAATTAATCCACTTTTGCTAGAAAAGAAAATCAAGAGATTAATTTGAAGACTGTGGCTGCATCCTTTTATTTTTCAGCCCAGGAAAAAGTTTTTTTGAAGGAATTAATTGGTTAACTACCCAACCAATCTCCAGCCATCCTCTGGGCCCTTTTGGTGGTGGTGGTGGTGGTTCTTTTCTCTCTTGTTTTTGAAAAGCAAACATTTACCTATTCATGCATATTTCTTTAAAACTAACATTTCCACAACTGTTTGGGAGATCCTTTCATGAGAGATGCCCATCTAACCAGTGTTATTGGTCATTTACTAGGAATCCCAAACATGCTCTGTTCAATAAGTAGGGGCATTGCTAGCAGATTGAAGGACATGATCATTCCCCTCTATTCAACATTGGTGAGGCCTCATCTGGAGTACTGTGTCCAGTTTCGGGCCCCACACTACAAGAAGGATGTGGAAAAATTGGAAAAAGTCCAGTGGAGGGCAAGAAAAATGATTAGGGGGCTTATGACTTATGAGGAGAGGCTGAGGGAACTGGGATTGTTTAGTCTGCAGAAGAGAAGAATGAGGGGGGATTTGATAGCTGCTTTCAACTACCTGAAAGGGGGTTCCAAAGAGGATGGATCTAGACTGTTCTCAGTGGTAGCAGATGACAGAACAAGGAGTAATGGTCTCAAGTTGCAGTGGGGGAGGTTTAGGTTGGATATTAGGAAAAACTTTTTTACTAGGAGGGTGGTGAAGCCCTGGAATGGGTTACCTAGGGAGGTGGGGGAATCTCCTTCCTTAGAGGTTTTTAAGGTCAGGCTTGACAAAGCCCTGGCTGGGATGATTTAGTTGGGGATTGGTCCTGCTTTGAGCAGGGAGTTGGACTAGATGACCTCCTGAGGTCCCTTCCAACCCTGATAGTCTATGATTCACATTTTGAAGGCAAGCTTCACAACTGTAAGGGCTAGGAATTTAATTATTTAAAAAGAAAAGCGTAGATTGTGGAGCACAGGGTAGAGCATCTTACTGATCTGGCTGCTGTGAGTGGGGCCAGGTTGACCCTGGCTCCATCCTCAGGAGCCAGAGGTGTGGGTGGGCAAAGAGGTGTTAAAATATACATTTATGATGGTACTTGTTCAGTGAGTTTGTGCCTGTCTTGGTGCTTTCAGAAATCTTGGAGTCAGTCCTACAGCAGATGTCTCTTTTTTGTTTACAAGCCAAATTCACTTGCTTCCCAGGCTCCTGATTAGGGTTTAACTTCATGCTTTAGCTGAATGAGGCTTTATTGAAATGTGTGGGGACTTGAAAAAAGATTGGACTCAGGCAGCCAATCAGCTTTCATAGCACTCAAAAGCAAACAAATTGTCTGATGTGAGTTCCAGTTCTAATCTGCTACCTTTGCCCTCAACACGAGGAATTTCCATACCGCAGTAAAAAGCGACAGAGTCCTGTGTCACCTTGTAGACTAACAGAAGTATTGGAGCATAAGCTTTCATGGGTGAATACCCATTTTGGCAGACACATGCGTCTGAGGAAGTGGATATTCACCCACGAAAGCTCATGCTCCAATACTTCTGTTAGTCTATAAGGTGCCACAGGACTCTTTGTTACTTTTTACAGATCCAGACTAACACGGCTACCCCTCTCATACTGTAGTATTAATTGGTAACACTGAAAAAATCTCACAGCAATTGCAAAATGGAAGCCAAACTGGCAAAACTGAACTTCACAAAAAAGAGCCTTTTGTCACGGCTGTTATTTTCCAACTGCACTGCTGCCATCACAAAGGATGGGGAAACGTTGCTATTACTGCATCTTGAGATAAGGCTGGTGGATTAAGCATTAAAGTGTGGGATTTGGGGGTACTTCTTTTTCAAAGTATTGTTAATGATTTACAATCTATCCCTGTGCACAGGGACCAGCCTGGAGAGCTTCAAATTATTTTTGTTACGTCATCTGATATATGGTACCAGATGATAAGTGACAAAATCTGGCAGGAGGTGGTGGTGACCAGATGCATGGTCAGTCTCTTCCAGGAGGTGCTAATGCTGAAGTCCCATCCTTAAGAAAGTCCCAGGGCAATTTCAGTGTCTTTTCTACCTCAAGAGCATCTCAGTCAAATTAACCTTAGTGACTCACCAAATTGACTGATGCATTTCTAGTCCTTGACTGTGCAGTAAAGCTGGGCTCTTTCTGGCCAAATGCTGCTTTTCCAGCTACTACCATACACATGGAGGAAAGCAGTCCCTACCCCCCAAAAGGTTAATATCTAAAACAAGACACATATGCAGTATTGCCAACCCATACACTCACAAATCATGAGTCAGGCCCTTCAAAATCTTGAGATTGGCATTAAAAATCATGAGATTAAAATATACATTTTTGGTTCTTTTCATTTACCTTTCTGATTTTTGAATCTTTGGGTTACATTCAGGTCCCATTTTCAAACTTCTCTTTGCAACCATGAGGGCAAGAAACTTTCTTTTATTAAAAATATAAAGCCGAGATTCTCGCATATTCCCAAGACTCCAGGAGTTGGGGATTCAAGAAACACCAAATATTATGAGACTCATGATAAAACTGGCATTACTGCAAAGGGTGGAGAAGAGAGAGCATGTGTAAAAACAGATACTTTTTTAATGAACCTACATTATATAAATTTTAAAAACAAGTAAATAAAACCATCTCTATCCAGTTGATCTTACCCTATATGATCTTGGGTCATTCCTTGATGTTAACATCAGAGAAAAAGTGGATCTTGAGGAGGGACTAGAAGAGATGAGACTGGAGGGACGGGAACTTCTGTGGGTATTAGCATGGAAGAAAACAACGGCCGTCACTGTGGCCTTCACGCACATAAACACGTGGCTGGGTAGCTACACTGTCTTGCAGGGGGACTCTGAGGATTCTGATGTATGGATAAGGTGGAAGGGATATGGGCACATCTTTCCCCCAGTTTTTAGCTCTCAGAGACTAGTGCTAGTCTTTGGGGTTAGTAGCATGACAGTGATTATTATGTTAACAAACTTGTGACTGTTCTGTTTTTTCTGCAGACAAAGAACTAATAGAATAATTGGAGTCTGAAGGACCTGTATAAAGAACAAAGAGAGTCTTCCTGAGCGAGGATGCCATGTCCCCTTTCAGTCTGTACTGAGCACTGAGAACAACATGGCTGCTGAGCTCTGCACTCAGGAAGATCTTTGAAATGTAAAGGGCATTTCAATCTCGTAGATATGTTCCACAATAGCTAAATTTCCCCCACGTCAGTCAATGTCTTGCTTCTGCTGTGTCTGTAGAAATGTCTGGGAGGTAATGGTGAGCTCCACACTGCATGCATGGAGTTCTTTTAGTTTAAGATTTTCTTACCCACACTGTTTCCTACCACCGACAATAACAAATTGGTGCAGCAACACCTCTTTTAATGGCTGGTAGCCTTGTGCATGCTTCTGTGATATGTTCACTTTCCTTGTTCTTTTGTTGTGTGAAACAAGCAACCTTTAATTATTCATTTATAATTATTATTTGTATTACAGCAGTGCCTGGAGATCCCAGCAGAGACCAGTGCATGGTGTACACATGGTAAGAGACAGTTGCTGCCTCAAAGACTTACAATCTAAAGAGACAAAAATGGACAAAGGGTGGGAGAAAAGAAAATATTATGACCTCATCTTGCAGGTGGGAAACTGAGTCAAGTGACTTGCCAAGGTCACACAGGAAGTCTGTGGGTAGAGTGACCAGCTAGCAAGTGTGAAAAATTGGGCACGGGCGGGAGGGGGTAAGGCGGGGAAATAGGCACCTATATAAGACAAAGCCCTGAATATCAGGACTGTCCCAGAGATGAAAGTAAGCTTGTATTGCCCGGTAAGAAAGTGGCTGCTGGTACGGGCTGGGACACAGCCGACCGTATTGGTAGGGCTGCTGATGGGGTGTGAGGGGGCACAAAAGGGGCAGGCCTGGTGATTTAAAAGGGCTGCCTGGGGGAGTCTGGCCCCAGCCCCGCCCCTTCTATCCAAGGCCCCGCCCCTTCCGGAGGCCCAGACCCACCCCGCCACACACACCTTGCCCAGGACCCCAGTCACCCCACATACCAGTAAGTCTTTTAAGTTACTTTGGACTGTGCTTGCTCAAGGTTGCTGTAATAAAAATAGTCTGAAAAGGTTAAATGAATGAACAATATTCTGACACAATGTATTAAGATTGGCACATTGAAAGCAGTTGATGGATTCAGCCTTACAACTGACAGTAATATAAAAACACTTACCACAAGACATCTGAAATATGCAGGACAATGTTTATTGACAGTGTTTTAGAACATCAGATACACAAGAACACAAACCAAATGATCTGCTGCATTTGAAAAACAAAATGGGTACAGGCAAGTGTCATACAGCAGTGTCTCTCAACCTTTCCAGACTACTGTACCCCTTTCAGGAGTCTGATTTGTCTCGCAAACCCAAAGTTTCACCTCACTTAAAAACTTACATAATCAGACATAAAAATACAAAAGTGTCACAGCACATTATAACTGAAAAATTGCTGACTTTCTCATTTTTACCATTATAAAAGAAATCAATTGCAATATAAATATTGTACTTACATGTACATCCCTGGATGGGATGGGGTTGGTCCTGCTTTGAGGAGGGGGTTGGACTAGATGACCTCCTGAGGTCCCTTCCAACCCTGATAGTCTATGATTCTATGTCAGTGTATAGTCTGTAGAGCAGTATAAACAAGTCATTGTCTCTATGAAATTTTAGTTTGTACTGACTTCACTAGTGCTTTTTATGTAGCCTGTTGTAAAACTAGGCAAACATCTAGAGGAGTTGATGTACCCCCTGGAAGACCTCTGTGTACCCCCAGGGATATGCATATCTTTGGTTGAGAACCACTGTCATAAAAGTAGAACAGGAAGTAAGTTGAGATACTGTGTAACTACTGTTTATACGTAGATGCCTCGTAAAATACAGTGAGCATCTGGGACAGATTATCAGCTAAAAAGACAGGCATTTTAACAGTCATGGTAGTGATCTGAGTCAAGTGAGAAGAAGAGCACTACAAAAGTTGCTATTTCAAAAGGTGAAAGATCATTCTGATTTTCCGCTGAATATCTAGAGCTCCAGAAGTCTGTTTTCTAGAACAGCTATGAGTCCCAAGTTTATTTCAGATGTTGTGTGACACTGTCATTATGTTATATCAATCTCTGAGGACACATCACACCAAGACATAGTGCCATTAAATGAAGATGTAAATATTGTGGCATGCTGCAGCATCATGCATCACAATTATGTTGTCCCAGAGGACAAAGACACATAGCACACAGATGGGTGAAAATAATAGTTTAGATTCTCCCACATTCTATGGCCCCATTGCACTGCTGTGATGATGCAAAGGGGCAGGGTGCAGACTTGAGGACATAGTTCAGCATTCTGTATTTAAAATCTGTTTGCTGCCAAACGAACCCAACCACATCACCCTTAGCTGCTATTTTGGCGAGAATTAATGTTTATGTTCCTCTGCACCAGCACCTACATTTAGTCAAGATCATTTCAGTGCCACCAGGAACAAAAAGAACAGGGAAAAAGTCAAATGTAAAAGGATGTTTGATAGTCCAGGACATTTCCCTCCCCCACAACCTTCTACTACAAACAGTGGAGAGTAAAAAATAATACACTAACCAGCTATATAAAAGTATTTGGCAGTATCCTTTTATATCTCCCTGCACCTTCTTCTCCCTAGGCCCTTTGCCTTTATCCTGCCCAGATCAAATACATACAGAGGATATGCACAGTGGAAAGTCTGTAGGTTGATCACAACTTACCAAGCTTTCCTTGACAGATGTGAAGTGGGGATAATGCAGCTGTTACAGACCAAGGGTGGTGACAGCTGATAAGTTTCCTCCCTTCTCACTCCAGAATATTACAAAGTTTGGTTTTCATACTTAATATTGTCATGCCAAGCTGTCAATTTCTTGCTTTTATACATATTGCCGTTAGAAAGAAAATACAATCCCCCAAAGACAGGTGGAATGGACACCAGAGCTGTGGCACAGTTATACGAGAAGATTATTCACCTTGTGCAGTAACTGAGGTTCTTCGAGATGGTTGTCCCTGTGGGTGCTCCACTTTAGATGTCTTGGTGCCCTGCACTTCCAGTCGGAGACTTTTGGTAGCAGTGCCCCAGTTGGTCTTGCACCACTCCGAGTGGTTACCCCGTGCGTTCAGCCAACCATCACCGAGGATCGAGCTGAAATTCCTAAGTAGAGGGGAGGAGGGTTGGTAGTGGAGCACCCACAGGGACAACCATCTCAAAGAACCTCAGTTACTGCACAAGGTGAGTAACCTTCTCTTCTTCTTCAAGGAGTGTCCCTGTGGGTGCTCCACTTTAGGTAATGGAAGGGCAATGCCCCTCGGTGGAAAGGAGGGGCTTTGGAGTTGATGTATGTACAGTGGAGAGCACTGACCGATAGTCCAAAATGAGCAGCTGCAGCTGACTGCTGTTCCAGGGCATAATGTTTGGTGAAAGTATGGGGTGATGCCTAGGTAGCTTGTTTACAAATATCCATGATGGGTACATCTTTGAGAAAGGCTATGGATGTGGACATAGCTCTATTGGAGTGTGTGCAAAGTCTAGAAGGAGCTAGCAGCTTGTAATTTTGGTAACACAAATGGATACAATTACAGATCCATTTAGAAAGTCTCTGTTTGGAAATGGTTTGGCCTCTTGATCGTTCTGTTGTGGATATGAATAGCCTGCATGATTTTCTGAATGTTTTTGTTCTCTCTCTATAGAACGCCAGCGCTCTGCGGACATCTAGTATGTGAAGGGATGCCTCCCTGTTGTCGGTGTGTGGCTTGGGAAAGAATACAGGTAAGTAAAGAGGTTTGTTGAGAAGGAAGAGGGAAGCAACCTTGGGTATGAATTTAGGGCATGGGTGTAGGATGACTTTGTCCTTGAGGAATGCTGTATAAGGTGGGTGTGCCATTATGGCACCCAACTCTCCCACCCTTCATGCTGATGTGATAGCTACTAGAAAGGCGACCTTCATGGATAAGTGTAGGAATGAGCAGGTTGCTAGAGGTTTAAAGAGTTTGCCCATGAGGGCATGGAGAACAGGGCTGAGGTCCCACATAGGGGTCGGGTCCCTTAATGTGGGGTAAATGTTCTCTATACCCTTGAGAAAGCACCTAGTCAGTGGATGGGTGAAAACAGTGACTCCTTGCACCTTTTTGTGAAAGGTGGTGATAGCTGATAAGTGTACTCTGAGTGAACTAGTCGAGAGGCCTGATTTTTTTGAGTGTCTATATGTAATCAAGGATAGTGGGTAACAGGGCCAATTGTGGAGTGATCTGCTTGTCTAAGCACTAGATGGAAAATCCTTTCCACTTGTGAGCGTATGTTTTGTGTGTGGAGAGATGTCGCTTGTTTATTAGAATGTCTTGAACTTTCTTGGAACAGCATGTTTCACATTCTGTCAGCCATGTATTAATCAGGCCTTGAGACGAAGTGTTGAAATATTGGGGTGATGAAAGCATCCTGTGTTCTGTGTCAGCAGATGAGGAAGGAGGGGAAGGGTTTGTGGTGATCTAACAGCCATCTGGTCCAGGTATGGGAACCATGTTTGTCTGATCTTGTATAGGACATGGCTTAACAGCGGGACTGGGGGAAGGTGCATAGGAGCAGGGCCTCCCATTTGATAAGGAAGGCGTCTCCCAGACAGTTGTGTCCCAGTACAGCATGGGAGTAGTATTGTGGGCATTTGGGATTGTGGGTCGTGGCAAAGAGGTCTATTGAGGGGAACCCCCATTGTCGGAATATAGTTTGCAGAATTCCTGGGTCCAGCTCCCACTTGTGCATCTGTGAGAAGTTTCTGCTGAGGTCGTCTGCTGTGGTATTCTGGCTTCCAAGTAGGTAGGATGCCGTGACGTCTATGTTGTTGGAGGTACACCATTGCCAGAGGTGAACTGCTTCTGTGCAGAGCAGATAAGATCGGGCTCCTCCTTGGTGATTTATATAAAACATAGTCACTAAATTGTCCATGAGAATCTGGATAGTTTTGTTGCGGATCAGGGGGAGAAAGAGATGGCAGACATTTCAAACTGCCTGGAGCTCTAGTAAATTTATGTGGAGATTTGACTCCTCTAGGGACTAGCAGCCCTGGACGGTGTGTCGGACAAGTGTGCCCCCCATCCTACCAGAGAGGTGTCTGTAGTGATAGTGACTGATGGGGTTTCCCATAGGAAGGGAATGCCTGAGCAGACATTTGTTTGTTTTGTCCACCATGTGAGCGAGTCTTTCACTCTGCTGGGCATTGTAAGCCGTCTGTTGATCGAGTGTCTGTGAGGAATGTAGACAGTGCATAGCCAGGTTTGTAGGCATCTCATATGCAGCCTGGCATGTTTCACAACAGAAGTAGTAGCTGAAACGTGCCCTAGAAGTTGTAGGCATGTTGTGGCAGACGTTTGTGGGCTGTGTCTTACTGTTGTAACCAGGTTTGTTAAGGCAAGAAACCGTTGTTGGGGTAGCCATGCTGATGCTGTGGCACAATCGAGATGTGCCCCATAAAGTCCAGTTGTTGGGTTGGGTTCAGGGTGGATTTTTGGAGATTGATTTGTAACCCTAGGTTTGTAAATAGGGTTAGAGTGGAGTGAGTGGCGTGAACCGGCACCTTGTATGTTGGTGCTTTCAGCAGGCAGTCGTCTAGGTCAGAATTTTCATACTGCGGGTCACGACCCAGTACTGGGTCATGGCATGTCAGGCATTGGATCTCTCTAGTCAGCACCTTCGACTGGGACGTTAAAAGTCCTGTCAGCAGTGTTGCCCAGCTAAGGCAGACTATTACTTATTTGTTTCAACACTTCACTGCACCCCAGAAGCAGCCAGCAGCAGATCCGGCTTCTAGGCAGGGGGGCCATGGGACTCCGCATGCTGCCTCTTCCCCGAGCACCAGCTCTGCACTTAGGGGGGAGAGCAGTGCCTGTGGGCGAGAGTCACACGCCTCTGCCTAGGAGCCGGATCTGCTGCTGGCCACTTCCAAGGCACAGCGCGGTCTGCGGTGCGAGGACAGGCGGGAAGCCTGCCTCTGCACCCTGGCTGCGCTGCTGACTGGGAGGTAAGTCCGCGTCCCAACCCTGCGCCCCAATCCCGTGCCCCAGCCCTGAGCCATGCCCAAACTTGGAACCCCTTCCTGCATCCCAAACCCTCATCTTTGTCCCCACCCCAGAGCCTGCACCCTCAACCCAGAACCATGACCCCCTCCTACACCCCAACCCCTGCCCCAGCCCAGAGCCCCCTCCCACACCCTGAACCCCTCATTCCTGGCCCCACCCCACAGCCCTCACCCCTGCACCCTAACCCTCTCCCCCAGCCCTGAGCCCCTCCCACACCCCAAACCCCTCATCCCCAACTCCGTTGGGTGGCGATCATCAACAATTTTCTTCAATTGGGTCCCCAGAAAAAAAGTTTGAAAACCACTGGTCTAGGTAAGGGAATATGGTCACACCCTGCCTGCGAAGATGTGCTGCTGCAACTTGGAGCTGTGGGGAGGCTGAAGGGAAGTTCCTTGTATTGGTAGTGTAGGTTACCCAGAGTGAATTGTAGGAACCTCCTGTGTGCTGGGTGGATAGTGATGTGAAAGTAAGCATCCTGTAGTTTGAAGGCCGAAAGCCAATCTCCTTTCTCCAATGCCAGAATTATGGTTGCTAGCATTACCATCTTGAAGCGCTGTGTTCTCACGAACTTGTTCAGTTTATGCAAGTCCAGAATGGGTGTCCATCGGTCTGTTTTCTTTGGAGTGAGGAAGTAATATGAGCAAAACGCCCGACCCCTGTGCTGAACCGGTACTGGTTCCACAGCACCTAATTTCAGGCGATGGTTTATTTCATGCTGTTACCAATACTCGTGAGATGGGTCCCTGAAGAGGGACAGGGAAGCGGGGTGGGTAGGTGGGATTGAAACAAAGGGGATTGAATAACCCATCTGTCTAATTTCCAGAACCCACTTGTCTGAGGTGATGGTTCTTCAGACTGGGTAAAAAGGTGTAAGGCGGTCCACAAATGGGCTGGAAATTAGAGGTGACTCTGGAATTGGAGAATGTGGGGTTCTTGTGTCCTCGACCAACACTTCAAAACGTTTGCCTAGAAGTGGATGGCTGAGATATAGACAACTGCTCTTGCGTTTGACGGTGTCCCATCTGGCGCTGCTTGTGGCATTGGTCATAATGTCCTTGAGGCTGGGTGTATGGGGCAGGGCGGAATTTGTTGGTTATAGAATCTGCCCTGTTTCTTTTTGTTCACAGGGACATAGATTCCGAGTGCCTTTAATATCATACAGGAGTCATTCTGGGTGTGTAAGGAGATGTCTGTGCTCTCTGAAAACAATTTTAGCCCCTTGAAAGTTAAGTCCTCTACAGTCATCTGAACTTCCCTGGGGAAGCCGGAGAGATGGAACCATGAAGTTCTCCGCATGACAACGGATGTGGCGATGGAGCAGGCCGCTGTGTTAGCAGAATCCAGAGAAGCCTGCAGGGCCGTTATGGCAATGAGGAAACCTTCAGCTATATCTGCCTTATATTGTTCTTTTTTGTCAGCTGTAATGTGCTCAATAAAATATGACATCTGAGGAAAAATGTTGTGTGTGTACTTGGCCAGTAACGCAGAATAGTTTGCTATGTGAAACTGGACGGTTGCTGATGAACAGGCTTTCCTGCCAAAGAGGTCTAGACGTTTCCAGTCTTTATCAGAGGGGGTGGTTTTGGTCTGATATTGCTTCCCTGTTTGATTAACTGCCTCTACCACCAGTGACTTTGGGGTAGGGTGGGTAAGCAAAAACTCAGCTCCCTTAGCCAGCACATAGTACTTCTTGTCAGATCTTTTACAAGAAGGTGGAGCTGTGGCTGGTGTCTGTCATACAGTTTTTGCTGGGTCCATAATGGCAACTATGACAGATATACTATAAGCCAAGATAGCACTACCCATTAATGTTGCCATTATTGTTTCATCTGGAGATGAAGACAAGATGTGGGTAGGTGGGAGGGTGTCACCCTCTGGTTTGTCCAGAGATTCTTTGGCTTCCTCCTTCAGCAGTTTGGGGAAGCTGGAGCAGATGGCAGAGGTGATCGCTTCATCTTGGACCTGGGTGGATTGGAGGGCTGGATGTTCTAGGCTCTGTATAATGCCCAGGCATCCCAGTATGCCCACTGCGGTGGGAGGGTCATGGGAGGGGCACCCATTGTGGGGCTGGCCAACCTACTCCCAGCAGTTGCAAGGGTCCAGGTTTGGGAGAAGCATGGCGAGGGCTGCCCATTCCTGTCTCCACTTTCTCCTACTCATCACTGGAGAGAGGAGGGGCCAAGCCAGCGGGTGTAATGAAAAAGCTTGGCCCTGACCTGGCTGGGGTACCATCGGTGCTGAAACACAGAGTTCCCAGGGTAGAAGTAATGAGGAGGTCCGCCTGGCTGACAAACTGTGACAGTACCGGGAGGCTCGGTACTGGCGGCAGAGGCAAGCTCAGGCCGGGAACCAGAGGAAGCGTTGTCCGTGCCGTATATTTGCTATATTGTATTGGTGCAGCAGATGGCGGCATAGTGCTGTTCTATGCCTGAGGTTTGTTCAGCTCCCTTGGTGCCCAGCTAGGAGGCTTAGGCCTAGTCTACACTATGCGTTTATACCGAATTTAGCAGTGTTAAACCAAATTAATCCTGCACCCGTACACACAACGAAGCCCTTTATATCGATAGAAAGGGCTCTTAATACCGATATCTGTACTCCTCCCCGACGAGGGGAGTAGCACTGAAATCGGTATTGTTGGTGTCACTAGGCATAAATCTAGGTAACTCGGGAGGATGAAAGACCACGAGTGTCGATTAAGTCTTCTTGCTCTAGGCCTATGTGAACCAAAGTATCTCCATGTTAAGCGCTTCTGTTAGCCTTACTAAACTTTTGTAACCTCCTGTGCTATGTGCTGACTGCTAGCAGCTGCAAGGCCGGTTAGCCCTAGATGTAGCCAATACTAGATAAAATAGGCGGAAAGCAAATGCTGTAATCAAGGTTATATGCATGAGAAAGTAGCCCACACAGTGGGAAAGTACAGAAAGAGAAAAACAAAGGGGGTATAAATACTGGGACCCCGCCTGCGTGCGGGTGTGCAGGATTTGAGATGGCTATTTCTCCCTTGCACCTTATTTGAGCTCAAATAAACTTGGTTTGCTTCTCCACCCTGGTGTGTTAATTAGTGCTACACACACCGGGCAACGAACCCCGCTGTTGCCCCCTCGGGCCCTCTGGGCCGGCAACAGTATTGCCATGTCAGATTAGGGTTAGCGTGGCCGCAATTTGACGGTATTGGCCTCTGGGCGCTATCCCACAGTGTACAATTGTGACTGCTCTGGACAGCAATCTGAACTCGGATGCACTGGCCAGGTAGACAGGAAAAGTCTCGCGAACTTTTGAATTTCATTTCCTGTTTGCTTAGCGTGGAGAGCTGATCAGCACAGGTGACCACGCAGAGCTCATCAGCACAGGTAACCATAACCATGCAGTCTGAGAATCGAAAAAGAGCTCCAGCATGGATCATATGGGAGGTACTGGATCTGATCACTATATGGGGAGATGATTGCGTGCTAACAGAACTCCGTTCCAAAAGACGAAATGAAAAAACATTTGAAAAAATCTCCAAAGCCATGATGGAGAGATGCCACACCAGGGACTCAGTACAGTGTCGTGTGAAAGTTAAGGAGCTCAGACAAGCCTACCAGAAAACCAAAGAAGCAAATGGAAGGTCCAGGGCAGGGCCACAAACATGCCGCTTCTACACAGAGCTGCATGCAATTCTAGGGGGGTCCGCCACCACTACCCCACCCCTGACCGTGGATTCCGACGCGGGCATAATCTCAGCCATGCCTGAGGATTCTGCAAACGGGGAAGAGGAGGAGGAGGAAGAGGAGGATGAGCTTGCAGAGAGCACACAGCACACCGTTCTCCCCAACAGCCAGGAGCTTTTTCTCACCCTGACGGAATTACCCTCCCAGCCCTCCCAAGGCAGTATCCCAGACACTGAAGCCATGGAAGGGACCTCTGGTGAGTGTACCTCTGCAAATATAAAACATGGTTTAAAAGCAAGCGTTTTTTAATGATTAATTTGCCCTGAGGACTTGGGATGCATTCACGGCCAGTACAGTTACTGGAAAAGTCTGTTAACATGTCTGGGGATGGAGTGGAAATCCTCCAGGGACATCTCCATGAAGCTCTCCTGGAGGTAATCTAAAAGCCTTTGCAGAAGATTTCTGGGCAGCGCAGCCTTATTTCATCCTCCATGGTAGGACACTTGACCACGCCATGCATGTAGCAAGTAATCTGGTATAATTGCATGACAAAGCCTGGCAGTGTATGGTCCCGGTGTTTGCTGGCATTCAAGCAACATCCATTCTTTATCTTGCTGTGTTATCCTCAGGAGAGTGATATCATTCATGGTAACCTGGTTGAAATACAAGAATTTAATTAAGGGGACAGAGGTGGCCATTCCTACTGGGCTGTTTGCCTGTGGCTGAAAAAAAATCCTTCCCTGCAGTTAGCCAAGCAGGGGAAGGAGGGGGGGGGGTGATTGGCGCTGAGCTTTTTCACGTTTGGCTAGTAGGGATCTTCCCTGATACCAGCCACACGGTGTGGGTGGTGGGGGGTGGCTAGCAGGGATCTTCCATGATACCAGCCACACGGTGCGGGGAGGGGTAAAGCGATCATCCCAGAGAATTGGATGGAGGAGGGGAGTTTGGTTTCTGCTGCTGCATGTTAACAGGGAAGACACAGCACTCAACGGGCTTTGCTTGGTATTTGAGAAAGGAGGGCACTAGATACAGGGGAGGCTCCAGGCCCCAGCACGCCAAGCGCGTGCTTGGGGCGGCATGCCACGGGGGGCGCTCTGCCGGTTGCCGGGAGGGTGGCAGGCGGCTCCGGTGGACCTCCCGCAGGTGTGCCTGCAGAGGGTCCGCTGGTCCCACGGCTTCAGTGGAGCATCCGCAGGCATGCCTGCAGGAGGTCCACCGGAGCCGCGGGACCAGCGGACCCTCCGCAGGCATGTCTGCGGGAGGTCCACCGGAGCCGCGGGACTGGCGACCGGCAGAGCGCCCCTGCGGTGTGCCGCCGTGCTTGGGGCTGCGAAATGGCTAGAGCCGCCCCTGACTGGATTTATGAAGGCTGCAGAAAATGAAAGACAATGGCTTACCATGGCCGCATGCAAGCCAAATTCTGTTGCCCGGACCTGTGTCTGTGATCTCTAACACCAAAGCCGCAGGCACTCAATATAAGATGCAAATATGATCTTGTACCAAAATCACATATGCTATGTAATGTGAATAGTTTTGTTCACCATGAAAGAGCATACCCATTGTTCTGTAAAATGTATCTTTTAAAATACTTCTCTGCCTTTTTTTCCTCCCGCAGCTGCAAATGTTTCAAGCCTCTCTCCTCTGTCCCAAAGGCTCTCTCAGATAAGGCAGTGAAAAAAACGCACACGAGATGAAATGTTCTCTGAGCTCATGCAGGCATCCCACACTGAAAGAGCTCAGCAGAAAGTGTGGAGGGACACAATAGCACAGGACAGGAAAGCGGCCAGTGAACGTGAGGAGAGGTGGCGGCAGGAAGATCAGAGGAGGCAGGATGCAATGCTGGGGCTACTGTGGGAACAGAGAGACATGATCCGGCATCTGGTGAAGGTTCAGGAACGTCAGCTGGAGAGACTGCTGCTGCAGCCCCTGTTTAACCACCCTCCCTCCTCCCCAAGTTCCATAGCTGCCTCCTCACCCAGATGCCCAAGAACGGGGGGAGGGTGAGGGGGAGGAGGGAAGCTCCAGGCACCCAACCGCTCCACCCCAGTGGACAGAAGGCTGTCATTCAACAAGTATTGAAGTGGCCTTTTCCTTCCCTCCTCCCCTCCTCCCACACCCCACCCGGGCTACCTTGGGAGTTCTCTCCCTATTTTTATAATCAATTAATAAAGAATAAATGGTTTTTAAATGATAGTGACTTTATTTCCAAGCTGTGATTGAAGTGGGGAGGGCAGTTGGCTTACAGGGAATTAGAGTCAACCAAGGGGGCGGGTTTTCATCAAGGAGAAACAAATAGAACAGTCACACGGTACCCTGGCCAGTAATGAAACTGGTTTTCAAAGCTTCTCTGATGTGCAGAGCTTCCTGATGTGCTCTTCTAATCACCCTGGTGTCTGGCTGCGTGTAATCAGCGGCCAGGCGATTTGCCTCAACCTCCCACCCCACCATAAACGTCTCCCCCTTACTCTCACAGAGATTGTGGAGCACACAGCAAGCAGCAATAACAATGGGGATATTGGTTTTGCTGAGGTCTGAGTGAGTCAGTAAACTGCGCCAGCAACCCTTCAAACGTTCAAATGCACACTCTACCACCATTCTGTGCTTGCTCAGCCTATAGTTGAACAGCTCCTTACTACTGTCCAGGGTGCCTGTGTACGGCTTCATGAGCCAGGGCATTAAGGGATAGGCTGGGTCCCCAAGGATAACTATAGGCATTTCAACATCCCCAAGAGTTATTTTCTGGTCTGGGAAGTAAATCCCTTCCTCCAGCCATTTAAACAGACCAGAGCTCCTAAAGACGCAAGTGTCATGAACCTTTCCCGGCCATTCCATGTTGATGTTGGTGAAAGGTCCCTTGTGATCCACCAGTGCTTGCAGCACCATTGAAAAGTAGCCCTTGCAGTTTATGTATTGGCTGCCTTAGTGGTCCAGTACCAAGATAGGGATATGGGTTCCGTCTATTGCCCCACCACAGTTAGGGAATCCCATTGCAGCAAAGCCATCCACTATGACCTGCACATTTCCCAGAGTCACTACCTTTGGTAGCAGCAGCAGCTCAGTGATTGCGTTGTCTACTTGCATGACAGCAACCCTCACAGTAGATTTGCCCACTCCAAATTGATTCCCGACTGACCGGTAGCTGTCTGGCGTTGCAAGCTTCCAGAGGGCTATCACCATTCGCTTGTGAACTATGAGGGCTGCTCTCATCTTGGTATTCTTGAGGTTCAGGGCTGGGGAAAGCAAGTCACAAAGTTCCATGAAAGTGCCCTTACGCATGCAAAAGTTTCAGAGCCACTGGGAATCATCCCAGACCTGCAACACTATGCAGTCCCACCAATCTGTGCTTGTTTCCCGGGCCCAGAATCGGCGTACCACGGCATGAACCTGCCCCATTAACACCATGATGTCCACATTGCCGGAGCCTGTGCTTTGAGAGAAGTCTGTGTCCATGTCCTCATCACTCTCGTCACCGCGCTGCTGTCGCCTCCTCGCCTGGTTTTTCAGCTTCTGGTTCTGCATAAACTGCATGATAATGCGTGAGGTGTTTACAATGCTCATAACTGCTGCGGTGAACTGAACAGGCTGCATGCTTGCCGTGCTATGGTGTCTGTGCAGAAAAAAGGTGTGAAACGATTGTCTGCAGTTGCTCTCACAGAGGGAGGGACAACTGACGAATGTAGCTATCCCACAGTTCCTGCAGTCCCCGCAAACCATTTGAATTCTGGGTTGAACTCCCAATGCCTGATAGGTCAAAAACATTGTCGCGGGTGTTTCTGGGTACATGTCATCAGCCCCTCCCCCCCATGAAAGCGAAGGGAAAAAATCATTTCTCCCCTTTTTTCACCGTCACCGTATGTCTACTGGATGCTGCTGGCAGATGCGGTACTGCAGCGCTACACAGCAGCATCCCCTTGTCTTACCTTGCAAACGGTACAGTACGACTGGTAGCCATCATCGTCATCCTGTGGGTGCTCCTGGCTGGCCTCGGTGAGGTTGGTTGTGGGTGCCTGGACAAAAATGGGAATGACTCCCCAGGTCATTCTCTCTTTAAGTTTTGTGTAATGGAAATTCAGTGTTGCCTGGAATATCATGCCAGCTGGAGGCTTCTGCCTCAGGCTGCTCCCCCAGTCAGCAGCACCGCGTGGTCGCACCTACCCCAGCCTACCACTTGCTCCCATGGCTCATGAAGCCTGGACAGTAGTAAGGAGCAGTCCAAGTATAGGCTGAGCAAGTGCAGAATGGTGGTTCACTCTACTTCCCTGTAAGCCAACTGCTCTCCCCTCCCCACTTTGATCTCTGCTTGCAGAGGCGATAAAGTCAGTGTTGTTTCAAATTCATGCATTCTTTATTACTTCATCACACAAATGGGGGGATAACTGCCAAGGTAGCCCGTGAGGGGTGGGGGAGGAGGGAAGCAACGGGTGGGGTTGTTGTAGGGGCACCCCCTAGAATGGCATGCAGCTCATCATTTCTGCAGGATCTCTGGGGCTCTGACCTGGAGCGGCCATTTGCCTCTCTGGTTCTTTAGTAGGCTTGCCTGATATTCCAGGCAGGACTGAATCTTCATTAGACAAAACTTAAAGAAGAGAATGACCTGGGGAGTCATTCCCATTTTTGTCCAGGCGCCCCCGACCGACCTCACCGAGGCTGGCCAGGAGCACCCATGACAGCAGCAGATGGTACAGTATGACTGGTAACCGTCTTTGACAACTTGAAAAGCAGCAGATGGTACAGTATGACGGAAAACCGTCTTTGCCAACTTGCAAAGGCAAGGAGCTGCTGCTGTGTAGCACTGCAGTACCGCGTCTGTCAGCAGCACCCAGGAAACGTATGGTGACAGTGAGCTGAGCGGGCTCCATGCTTGTTGTGGTATGTCATCTGCATGGGTAACCCAGGAAGAAAGGCGAGAAATGATTTTTTCCCCGTTGCTTTCACGGAGAGGGGGGCGAGGGAGCTGACGATATGTACCCAGAACCACCCATGAAAATGTTTTTGGCCCATCAGGCATTGGGAGCGCAACCCAGAATTCCAATGTGGGGTGGAGACTGCGGGAACTGTGGGATAGCTACTCACAGTGCAACACTCCAAAAGTCAACTCTAGCCTCGGTACTGTGGATGCACACCGCCAACTTAATGCGCTTAGTGGGGACACACACAAACCACAGTATCAAATCGATTTCTAAAAAATTGACTTCTATTAAATCAAACTAATTTCGTAGTGTAGATATACCCAGAGTGTCACACCTAAATACAAGATGGAACAGACTGTTTAGCATAAGGAGTTAACACGTGTTGCAAAAGACCAAGGTTTAGTGAGCAGTTAACACCTCTGCAGTAGTAGGACACAGGAGGATTAGTGGGTTACACATGGTTGTAATAAGCCATAAATCTAGTGTCTTTATTGAGTCCATGATTTTCAGTGTCTAGCAAAGTTATGAATTTAAGCTCCCAGGCTCATCTTTTGAAGATGTTGTGCAGGTTTCCTTGGAGGACAAGGACTGAGAGGTCAGATATGGAGTGGTGGTTTTGTGAAAACTGCCCACTGCTGCCTGTGTCTTCGTAAAATACAGGAAATGCTGATAGTACAAAGCAGGGTAACAAATAAAGCCTACAAAGGGCCTGAATCTGGCAATGTTTGTATATTGATCCACAATGCGACCCTTTCCAAAGTGAGATTTCTCTTCATCTGTCATGAGAAAAGAGGGGAATTAAACCCAAGTGTATTTCAGAGGTCACTGGGTAGGTGGGGTATCTCTGCTATCCATTTCCTCACTCTGAACTGATGACTTCTGCCATCTTGCAGTACTGTACCTCCTTCAAGGATCACTGCTCTAAAAGTCATCTTTTTAGTGGATTGAAGGTTGCTGCACTGACCAGCACAAATGATCTGACAGGCATTGTGATGTCATTTTTCAGACTACCCCTTTGCGGTCAGTATTTTAGTGATTGCGGTAAAAATATATTGGTCCCTAGTGTGTGTGGTACTTCTGTCTATTGCTCTTGTCTGATCTTCTGAATCTGTAAGACTAGATATGAAACATCCATTCTTTATTGGCCATTCCACTGGTGGTCCAGGAATGAAACCATGGTTCTCAAATTAAAAAGCAAACAAACCTTGCACTAATCATTTTATATTGGGAAACAATCACAAGAAGAATGGGAAAAAAAAGATATTTATTGCAGACTATGGTAAATTTGTGCTTGACTATCTGCATTATAAATTACAGTACTTACCCCAGTAACGTATTACTGGCCTTTCTCAATAATCTGATACTTATATATAAATACTTGATTAGTAACCAAAAGGGGAAGTAGCTTTATTTTTTTCCTGATATAAATGCCAAATACAACAGCCATAAACAAACAAGTTGTTTCAAATAAATATGGGTGCAAATCATTTTGACAGTGTAACAAAATCTATATGCATCCAAACAACAAATTACAATACAATAATTACTGTATAAAAGTCCTAACAATGCTGGTTATTGATGGTAGTATAATCTCTCCACGGGAAAGTAGGCTCAGTACAAAAATCTGCAAATAGGTTAAATATATACAGTTAATTTATTGAGTGTATAGATAAATGTATCTGCAAAAAGAACAGGAGTACTTGTGGCACCTTAGAGACGAACAAATTTATTTGAGCATAAGCTTTCGTGGCCTACAGCCCACTTCATCGGATGCATAGACTGGAGCATACAGCAAGAAGATATTTATAGATACAGAGAACATGAAAAGGTGGAAGTTGCCATACCAACTGTAAGAGGCCAATCAATTGAGATGAGCTATCATCAGCAGGAGAAAAAACATCTTTTGAAGTGATAATCGAGATGATCCATAGAAGGTGTGAGGATAGATTCAATTGAATCTATTTCCTCATGTTAAGTATCCTCACACCTTCTATGGGTCATCTCGATTATCACTTCAAAAGATTTTTTTTCTCCTGCTGATGATAGCTCATCTCAATTGTTTGGCCTCTTACAGTTGGTATGGCTACTTCCACCTTTTCATGTTCTCTGTATGTATAAATATCTTCTTGCTGTATGTTCCAGTCTATGCATCCGATGAAGTGGGCTGTAGCCCACAAAAGCTTATGCTCAAATAAATTTGTTCGTCTCTAAGGTGCCACAAGTACTCTTGTTCTTTTTGCGGATACAGACTAACACGGCTGCTCCTCTGAAACCTGATAAATGTATCTGTGCACAGTAACTGGGATTGAGGCACTTATTCAAACTACTATACATAAAGCCCCTTTTTAAGCAGAAGGGTAAATGTTAATAGGCCTCAAATGATCTCGGTGAAAACTGAAATCCTGAAGCCATAATAAAAAGGCATTCTGATACAGATGTATTTATAACCCGCTGAATTCTAAGAAAACCAATTTGTTAATTATGGCATAAATCTGGCAGACCTTACTGAAACCAATGGGAGTTTTGTAAGAGAGCATTTCAGGATCTGACCTCATGTATCTCAATGATACTTGTCTATCTTTTCAGTGTTTGATTCCCCCCCCCCTTTTTTATCAGCAGCTTTGATTCTATATTGTTTTATATAGGTTTTTTTTAATTTAAAAAAAATCCCCAAACACTAGAGGCTTTAATCCCCAATAAAGATTTTAAATAAACTGAATTTGGATAACTGCTCAGTTACCAGTCCAGTACTCTAAGGGTGCTATGCTGCTTTTTACTGTATTGTTACAAAGTTCTCTGAGTAATTAGTAATTGCGTTGGCCTTGTTTAAAGTAATTACTATACTGCCTATCAGGCTCAGTATTTGGCTTGTAAAATAAATGGGTCCCAGATTGACTTCATAAAAGGAATAACAAGAAGATCTTGTATCAATGTTACCAAATGGCATTCCTATCTGTTAACATTCAAAAGCAGAAAAATAGCTCAGTGATAAATCCCTAATTTCTGTTTTTATTATAACTTTTTTTTTAAATTACTTCTCTGCTTGTAGAAAATAGGCCCATTATAAATACTGAAGTGTGCTATTATTGACATATGTTCCATTTTACTATAGAGTCATTTATTGCTGGTTCTCTGCACATGTAGAACCTAGGGGACAAATTCTGCATTTGGCTGTGCATTACTCCCATTGATCTCAGTGGGATTGGTATGCAGACACAAAGGCATATTTGGCCCTAGATTGTTGTTGCTACTTATCTACTTCTGAATTTGAGGTAAAAGCAAAAAATATCTGCCAGTTTAAATCTTTGATATATCTGGCATGAGTTATAACATGGGTCTCAAAAACACATACATCATTAGAGACATACAGTAAATCAATGGTGAACTTAGTGGGAGAAAGTTATAATACATAGGGTGCCTTCTGGGCTTCTGTAAATAACTGTTTCAGGCCAAAAATGTTTGGTAACATTTGAAGGCCAGTATGCTTTCTGGCTGATTTAAACAGGAGAAAGGTAGGGTTTGGCTCTCAGGGTATGTCTACACTGCAATTAGATGCTCATGGCTGGCCCATGCCAGCTGACTTGGGCTTAAACAGCCCTTTCGCCTGAGCCCTGCGAGCCTGAGTAAGCTGGGCACGGGCCAGCTGTGAGTATCTAACTGCAGTGTAGACATATCCTGAGAGCGCTGAAAATGTCTTTAGATCATACAGCCCATTAGGATAAACCCATAAGGAATCAGTGGGTTAGTTTCTGATCTCAGTCACTGGTGCAAATCTAGAGTAACTCTTCTGAAGTCACTGGACTCACATCAGTGTAACTCGAGAGTAAGAGAGTCCAGATGGGTCCCTCTGTGATTCTATAGTAAAGAAAGAGGATGTTATAGAAACAGCACAAAGAGCCTGATTCTGATCTGACACTGGTTTAACTCCACTGGCTGCAATGGAATTACTCCTGCTTTATGCGGATGTGAGAGAGGGTCAGACTCTCTCAGAGCAAGGACAACTGACTAAGACTGTGGAGATGACAGAGCTTCTGTGGGCCAGCAGCTGCAGAGACACCTTTTGGGTGGATCAGGCCCTAACTGGATAAACACTGTAATGAAGCACCATTGATCCAGTCTTCTGCAGAACATGCTGATGTCATATTACCTTAACCAAAAAGACAGAGAAAACTAGAATTATACTTCCAAAAGTGAAGTTACTCATAAAACAGCATGTTTCTCAAGAAGCACAATGATTATGCATCAACGTAATAAATACAACTTGCTCCCATAAAATGTTTGTATTTTCTTCCCATTGTTGCCACTTGTAATATGGTAACTGCCTAATAAGCACTGAATTCTACATCACAATTCATAGCCTCAGTTCGGACAGAACTTTGTCTTCTGCATTTTGAATTTAACACTACCCCTCCTCTAGACACTGCAATGTCTCATGCATTTCCCACCATTGGATGTGCACTGACAAATACAATTTACTGTACAAATATAATCTATTATAAGCGTAAGAGGACACAACTATCCAGTGTTTGTAAAAATCAAGCTTCCTTTTGGACATTATCATATTCTTTGGTTTTATATAAACTTAAATAAGGAAAAAAAAACAGAAGAAGAAAAAAAAAGTCAGGTTAAATAGCTGATTGTGAATTCCCAGCGAAGAATGTGTAATGTATCCTGGCATATGTGCCTGCTTATAACTCTGTTGTGACTAATCTATTTGTCTTTGGAAGAAATGTCAGTTAAATGCAAGGGATACAATTCATCACTGGCGTAACTTAACTGAAGCCAAAGGACTCTAACTGGGATAAATCAGGCCAGAGGATTTTCACACTCTACAGACTAACAACAACAACAAGGAAGTTCTTTGTGAGAAATCATTCAGAGAGTGTCAGCATTGCACCTCCCAAGTAGACAAGAGTACAGTAATAAGAGACTTCCTTTTGTATTGCCGAGAGGGGCCCACTAGCACCTTTGGATAATTTCTTCTTTTTAATAGAAAGAAAACACAAAAACAAAACAAAAAAATTTCTCCCTTGCGATGCAGTTTCTTGCACTGCAGCTTAACGTTAGTGCATGATGTACGGACATCAGGATTGCCTACTGTGCAAAACAGGAGGTTTGGGTTGGATTCTTCCTTTATGTGTGAGAATGGTAGCAAGAGCTCAAATGGGTATTTTCAAGTACAGCTAGAGCCATACGATCTTTTAATTTCCAAGCATAATGGTGACCTTCTGCTAACAAGCAGCAGTTCAAGTTTATCTTTGAGGCACTCTCGAGACAGGTTCAAATCTCATGGTCTTGGAATCAAACCTCAGAGCTGTCACTGGTGTAATTACGTGGTGGCATCATTGGCTCACTGCTCCCTGATCCCTTTGCTACTTCTTTCTTCTCTGAGCTCTGTTTATGCTTTAACAGCAAAATAATAATTGCAATTAAACCGATGGCAAGTAAAACGGCAGCAGTTCCGCCAATGATCATGACTATCTTGACCTCTGGGTTCCTGTTATTCAGCTCCCTGGGGAGAATTCCATTGACTGTAACTTCTCTTTGTGGGATCTGTTTCTTGTTGGTGCGATCCAAAGCTATATGCTGAATGTTAGTTCCTCTGCTGTTTTCTATGCCAATTTCTTTAGCAAGCTCTGGAGCTTCTTTGACCCCTCTCTTTTGACGTATCTGCACTGAAGTTCCTGGATTCCCATCACTGACCAGAGTGTGATATTGGTACTCCACACTTCTTTTGCCAATACCTCGGTTGGCACTTTCTTTTGATCTCACAGTGTAGATTGTATGTATGTACCATTCTCTACCCAAAGACACCTAGAAAACACAACATTTTGTTCAACATTACCCACCTCGATGAAGTGGTTAAACACCTATACAAACTGAGAAGAAAATTGCAAGCTGTTTCATCATCTGAACCTGAAATGCCTTGACAGCACTCCTGAGGCCATGCTCAGAAAGAATATGCCACATGCCAAGCACCCCAGCAGGAATTGGCAATCATGCTATATGCTACACACAGGGTGTGGAGCCCAAGTCCCTCCATAGCCAGCCTCCATTGCTGCCTGGTGCAGATGGAGGAGCATGAGCCATCTCCTCTCTGGCCTTTTTTGGTGATTTAGTGTCATTGGCCTCACAGAGTCCTTGTGCAAGGACTACAGTTACGGCTGTACTCCAAAAGAGAAAGAATCATTGCACATTCTGCCCACTATGCATGCCCAACCAGAGGTGAGCCACAATTTGGCCTTGAATTTGTACCAGCTCATCAAAAAGAGGGCATGCAATGAATAGGCCATTTCATGTTCGCAGCATTGTTGTGGCCACATTGGTCCCAGGATATTAGAGAGACAAGGTGGGTGAACTTTTATTGAACCAACTTCTGTTGGTGAAAGAGACAAGTCTTTTCAAACCTGAAGAAGAGCTCTGTGTAGTTTGAAAACTCGTCTCTTTCACCAACAGAAGTTGGTCCAATAAAAGACACTACCTCACCCACCTTGGCTCTCTAGGGCATTTCATGGCTAGTCCATATGTAGTTTAATAAACTATGTTTACCGCCTGACACCCCATCTCAGCATTACAATTTACTTTTATCCCCGAATTGCCTTCTGTACACCTAGCTACCACTGTCGCTTGCCATTCGCATTGTGTGGTCAGCCTAAGAGGGCAGAACAAATGACTAGATTATTACTGGGAACAGAACCCTTAAATAGCAAATGGGATTTTACGATCTCTATATGCCAGATTGTGAAACCCTTACTTACATGGGTGAGCAGTTACTCATTCAGACAATCCCACTGGTTTTAATGGGACTCCACATGAGCTTAAAATGTTCAACAATCAGAGTAAGGGCTCCCTATTGTTTCTTCTACCTATTTATTTTGACCTTCGCATATGTTTTTGCAAATGTTAAGGGGCAAAGTCAAATTTGTATGGGCTGCATAAATGAAGAGGCTGAGCATGAATGAAAGATACGGCATCGAGAAAGTAGTTGGATCCTTACCTGCTCACTTCTAGACATTCTAGGGGTTTTGTGCTTTGGATGGCGTAGAATGGTTCTACAGAAAGTGATACTGTTTTGGTAACTTTAGTTAGCTGGACTTTGCTGAAATGTACTTTCAACCTTAACTCAGTAAGCATTTGTTTGATTTTGCTAGGTTTTTTTTTTTTAATTTTTTTACTGACCATGAAAAAGTTTACATTGGATTGATGTATACAGTCCAGAGGAGAAGAGCCCTAGCTCTGAAAGGTCTTATGAGGTGCATTTAAGGCCTTATCCAACTCCGGTTGAAGTCACTGGGAATCTTTCCATTGGCTTAAATGGGAGTTGCATCAAGCCCTTAAAGTATACCGGGATAAGAGTTCCCCTGCCCTGTATGCCCCTTCCAAGTTCCCCCACCTCATCTCTCTCTGAGACTTCAATTCCAAGAGCAGTTAGCACAGCTCCAGGCCAGTCCTAGTCCACTGTTCTCCTCATCATCACTCATCCTGAACTTTTCCTCTCTAGATTTCCCCCACCTCTACCTCTCCCTCCCAATCCAGGACTGGAGTCAAAAGCAGGTCACTTTATCATCATTTACAAATAATTTTAAACTTTGCAGTGTACGTATGTACAACAGCTTGGTACATGAGTGACCTGGGCTGTAGCCTCAAGAAACTGGAAAGGGCAAAAAACAAGGGGAAATACAAAAAAATAAGACAGAGAGAGCTACAGGGGATTGGTTCAATCTCCATGAATATTCTGGGCCCTGCTTTCACTTATACTGGTTTACACCTATGCAAATTCACTGACTTCAATGGTGTTGGTGTCCTTATTGCAGTTTACACATCCTCAAGTTCATTATTCTTATAATCAACTATTTCCTTATATGATGCCTGACTCTATTTTAGATTCTTAGCACAGTATTCTTGAGGCTGACCCATAGATTGCTCACCTGAAACAGTGGTGTTGAGTCTACTTTAAATCCATCCGAGCCAGGTTGCTTGACTAAAGGAATTGCCTCAGGATCATCTATTGCTAGTCTTGCATTAAAAAGCACATTTCCAAAGCTTGTGGCTTGTGTCTCTGGTTGAGCTTTGTCCTAAATGGTGAAAGGGAAAAATAATTCTGTTTGTGCATTGTACATTCGCACATTCACTTCCGCAAAGAAAGAAGTTTTTATATTCACATGGAAATGCAATTTTCCCAGGAACATAATCAACAATACTATTTTATGTAATCTGGTGCATTCCTAAGGGAAAAAAGTGCTCTTCAGCAACACCGTGATTACATCTGACTAGCACTAATTTCTTTACTGCCTGAGGATTTTTGCCATAGAAATAAAATGGAGGGAAATTTTATAGCTTTTTAAAAAAAATCCTTTCACACCTTCTTTACAGATTATTATAAAGACAGGCAGAAACCCATTCCTCCCACATTTCACAGATTACCTTTAAATTGTAAATAGGTGATAAAGCAAAAGATAAAAGTAAACAACGTTGTTTGACTACTTATTCCTATCACTACTTATCCCTTATACACACACACACACACACACATTCATTCAACTAAATGTTAGTTTCAGGAGTTGTACTTTGAGTCTCTGGTTCTGCTTCAGGAGTCCAAAAACCTCTTTAAAAATGTTTATCTAAAGATATCCTGCTCTTTCAGAAGTTGTATTGTTAATTCCAATAAATGTTAGTAGTGTTTCTCCCCTCTTAATAAAAAACAGATCCTGCTGGTTTTTATTATATTGGTATAACAGTGAGGGCTCTAAGACACTAACATCAAAAGCTTGAACGACTCTCTCCTAGAAACAGGGCTCCCACCTCAATGCCTAACTTCGTCCCCCTGAAACTTGAGTCCTTGGCGATCATATAGAATCTTCTGCCAGCTCAAACCACCTCACTGACTCCCTTAAGGAAAAGGAGCAGATGTCTGGCAAGGACTAATTTTCCTTTTATTTAGACTAGTGGTATAATTTTCAAAAGCACCAAAGTAGCCTTAGGAGTCTAAGTCTCATTTAAAGTCAATGGGACTTAGGCTCCTTAAGAGTCTAAGTCACTTCTGAAAATGAGACTTAGATGCTTTAGAAAATTTTACCCTAGGTCTGAAGATGATCAGATGATTACTCTACATTGGACAACCCTGGATAGCTTCTGGAAGCAGCCCCTCCAGATCTGTCCAATCAACCTTCCTCTGCTGCTCCAGCTCTGGACCGTGGCAGGAGGCATACCTCAGAGAGAGGTAGGGGACATCAGATTTAAGCGTGTTCCCTTCACTTCACCCTCCCTTCCACAGGAGATTTTTGTGCCATGGTACGAGGGGCTCAGTTTCCAAGGAAACCCAGGGACCCAAAATGATTCAATATTTGATTCAACCCTTCTAGGTTGTCTCACCCACTGACTGACCCACCACGATAACTCAACCCCCTGCTGACAAACATGAGGGAGATGTCCCCTCAGTGAATCTCACTGCACTCCTAAACTTGCAGACACGAGGGTCAAGTTCTAGGCAGAATGCTTATAAAGGGTTAGGTACCCCTTATCAGGGGATCTCTTTCTTCAGAGGCAAGTACTGGGGTACTGTGCAACATGAAAAGGAGATTGCAAGTTCTGCCTTCCAGATTCTGATCACTATTTCCTACAGATCAGCGTTTAAGCACTGTAAAATGAAGGTGAGGAAGATTATGAGAGCTTCTCACTTATTCTGTTGGACACACGCAATTTGAAGAGACATTTTTACACTATGTAATCTCTAGGAAAATCATTGTAAATAGAAAAGAAACATAGTCAAAGCTGGAGGAGAAATGTAATGAAAAAAGCTGCTACTGTAGGGTCCTTTTAAAGGATGCTGGAATGAAAAGAGCAGTCTCAGCTATGAGGTAGGCTCCTCTCCTTCTCTAAATGTCCCAAGAGGTCTATCTGGAAGCCAGAACCACTGCTTGATTACTATTGCCAGGACAGAGTAGGTAATGCAAATAGCAGGTGTTGACAAATCCAAAAGGACTGAGGGAAAACTGTGCCTGAGAAATCAGAGAGATGGCAGAGATGGCATCATATCCATACACAGCACACCTCCACCAATTCAGGAATGAATGAACAGTATATTTCCACTGATAATAATGGATACAGGGAATCAAATCCAAAAACTGGGTAACAGTTCTACCTGCCCCAACAGACACCCCAGGATACAGGGAATCAAATCCAAAAACTGGGTAACAGTTCTACCTGCCCCAACAGACACCCCAGGGGTCTGATTTGTTTCTTACACTTTATCAGCATTTGTACACTCATCATATCAATAAAATCTCATTCAACTGAATGCCCTCACTATTCCCATTTAATAAGCAAAATTACCTGTTCCTGAAAATAAAAGTTATTCTGTTGTTGTTACTTCTGGTGTGGGTTTTCCTGTTTTGAAGTGTACAATATATGTAGGCTTGACAGATTTTGATGAGTTTGTAAAATAATGTTGATGGAAAATATCAATGTTTATTTTAAAGCATTTTTTCTATTTTTATTGATTTAAATTTTCACAGTTGTGGGACAATATGGGCATCAGAAAATAATCATTTAATGACAGTAGATGTTGAGACTCAAAAAGTTAAAGCTTTAAACCCAAATTGTCAACATCACATGTCAAAATACATAAAGTAAATATCCTTAAATCAAACTCTAATAAGTTCTCAAGCAGCATTTCACTTATTTTGCCTATCTAGAAACTTTAATTATTATCAGTGGAAATATTTTTGTGGTTTGTCTGTGTACAATGAAATCAATGTTCCTCAACTTTTACTGATAAAAATCTAACCCTTCCAAGCCTAAATATACAAGCAACATGCCATACTGTTATCTTGACAAGTCAAACTGTAAAATATGCCACAACTGCTGAGAGTCCCTGGTGGGATTAACCAAGTTGTAACCGGCACACAGAAGGTTCTGGATAACAATATTATGCCCTAACCAAGCTGCACTAGACTAGAACTGAAGTAAAAAACTTGATGGAAGAACATAAGAATGGCCATACTGGGTCAGACCAAGGGTCCATCCAGCCCAGCATCCTGGCTGCCGACGGTGGCCAATGCCAGGTGACCCAGAGGGAGTGAACCTAACAGGCAATGATCAAATAATCTCTCTCCAGCTATCCATCTCCACCCTCTGACAAACAGAGGCTAGGGACACCATTCCTTACCCATCCTGGCTAATAGTCATTAACGTACTTAAACTCCATGAATTTATCTAGTTCTCTTTTAAACCCTGTTATAGTCCTGTTATAGAACCTATCCTTGCAACAAAGCCCGATGCCAACTCTGTCCACATATCTATTCAAGTGACACCATCATAGGACCTAATCACATCAGCCACGCCATCAGGGGCTCGTTCACCTGCACATCTACCAATGTGATATATACCATCATGTGCCAGCAATGCCCCTCTGCCATGTACATTGGCCAAACTGGATAGTCTCTACGCAAAAGAATAAATGGACACAAATCTGACATCAGGAACCATAACATTCAAAAACCAGTAGGGGAACACTTCAACCTCTCTGGTCACTCAGTAACAGACTTAAAAGTGGCCATTTTGCAACAGAAAAGCTTCAAAAACAGACTCCAATGAGAAACTGCTGAACTTGAATTAATATGCAATCTAGATACCATTAATTTAGACTTGAATAGAGACTGGGAATGGCTGGGTCATCACACAGATTGAATCTATTTCCCCATGTTAAGTATCCTCACACCTCTTGTCAACTGTCTGAAATGGGCCATCTTGATTATCACTACTAAAGTTTTTTTTCTCCTGCTGATAATTGCTCATCTTAATTAATTAGCCTCTTAGAGTTGATATGGCTACTTCCACCTTTTCATGTTCTGTATGTATATATATCTCCTTACTATTCCATTCTATGCACCTGAAGAAGTGGGCTGTAGCCCACGAAAGCTTATGTTCAAATAAATTTGTTAGTCTCTAAGGTGTCACAAGGACTCCTGTTCTTTTTTCAGTTTTGTGAGATCTTGTTAACGTTCTTCACAGTCTGCTTTGGTCTTAACTATCTTGATCAGTTTAGTATCATCTGCAAACTTTGCCACTTCACTGTTTACCCCTTTCTCCAGATCATTTATGAATAAGTTGAATAGGATTGGTCCTAGGATTGATCCTTGGGGAACACCACTAGTTACCCTTCTCCATTCTGAAAATTTACCATATATTCCTACCCTTTGTTCCCTGTCTTTTAACCAGTTCTCAATCCATGAAAGGATCTTCCCTCCTATCCCATGACAATTTAATTTACATAAGAGCCTTTGGTGAGGGATCCTGTCAAAGGCTTTCTGGAAATCTAAGTACACTATGTCCACTGGATCCCCCTTGTCCACAAGCCCTTCAAAGAACTCTAATAGATTAGTAAGACATGATTTCCCTTTACAGAAACCATGTTGACTCTTGCCCAACAATTTATGTTCTTCCATGTGTCTGACAATTTTATTCTTTACTATTGTTTCAACTAATTTGCCCGGTACTGACATTAGACTTACCAGTCTGTAATTGCCAGGATCACCTCTAGAGCCCTTTTTAAATATTGGCATTACATTAGCTATCTTCCAGTCATTGGATACAGAAGATGATTTAAAGGACAGGTTAAAAACCACAGTTAATAGTTCCGCAACTTCACATTTGAGTTCTTTCAGAACTCTTGGGTGAATGCCATCTGGTCCCGGTGACTTGTTACTGTTAAGGTTATCAATTAATTCCAAAACCTCCTCTAATGACACTTCAATCTGTGACAATTCCTCAGATTTGTCACCTACAAAGGATGGCTCAGGTTTGGGAACCTCCCTAACATCCTCTGGTAGGTATGTTCTTAAGAGACCCTTGCCCTGCAGCAGGCTCAAAACAACAAATTGTGTTGAAAATCTGAAAAAAAATTACACATGCAGAACACTTACCACAATCTTAAATCTATATAAGAGGGATGGAGAATCAGCTAGACAGCCATATTCTGCATTTGGTGGACTATACTTGGGTACATATCCATCTGCTCCAGTGCACAGGAAAACCTTCTCAATGCTACAGTAAAAGGAATCACCCAGGTTCTGTACTGGATCCACCATCACACGACCATATATAATATCACCTGAAAACAATCATTGTTTCAAACACAATATGTCATTCTGTAAAGCAAGTATCCAAGTACGTCAGATGAGCTGATGGTGGTCAGACACATGTACTGTGAAACAGCAGGTTATAAGAAACAATCATGCTCCTTTTAACAAATTGGCCTCAATTCTGTGCTGTGCTCCAGTTCCTTTACACTGTTCTAGCAACATAAATGGACTGGAGCCCAGGTGGACTCTCGCTCGCAGGAATCTCACTGGCAGTAGGAAATGGGTTGCATTCCATGGCTGGAGTAGTCCTACAATACCTTCCTGCACAGCTCCCAGCTTAGGGGTTTGCCCGAGGGGCAGGAAGAGGCATGGCTAGAATGCACGGTGCTCCATATATTCTGGGCCAGCAGAGTAGCCCATAAGTGGCCACACAAGGCTGCTATAACTGAAAGCAGCCACTAGGGCTGCTCAAAAATTGAGTTGGGTGCTGCTGGACCCATAATTCACAAGGAGCAAAGGTATATAGAGCCACTGCTGTCCTCCCCAAATCCCACCTTGGACTGCAGCTTTTTGTCTTCTAACAATGTGTCTGGAATAGCAAGATACCTTCTATGTCAGCAGGACCTTGGCCACAGGCCATCAGAACTTGCTAATACTTAGTTAGATGGGCAGCACTTGGCACAGTGAAAATGACATCTACTCTATGGGAAATCATTCCTCTATTATTTCCAGAGTGGGCTCTTAACACTTGATTAAATCTGTTCACATTTAACTTTGCCAAAACTGAAGAGAGACGTATGGAGTTTTTAAGACTTTCTGCTGCCTGCCAAAATGTAAGGCAGGTTTTGCTTGCTAAACCCATAAAAGACTTGTGGGTTGTCAAAAATATGCAACAAAAGAGCACTGCCAGTAGCAGACCATGGTAGTCCATGTCCAAGAGTCAAACAAACATCAGAGTGAATAGGACACTGTGAATTTGTCTTCAGAGAGATATGTGGCTTGTTATTTACTATGTGTATTACAGAAGCACCTAAAGGTTTTGACAGAGACTAAAGTCCCATTATGCCAGGCACCGTACCACCACATAGTAAGAGACAGTCCTTACCCTGAACAGCTTACATTCTAAATAGCCAAGATAGACACAGGCAGGGTGATTTGCCAAGGGCACACAACAAATCAGTGGCAGAGACATGGATAGAACCCTGGTCTCCTGAGTCCCAGTCCAGAGCTCTATTTGCTAGATCTGGCTGTCCCTCCTTGGGGTGTGAGCTTAGACCTTCAAAGCAGGAATTCCTGAAATCTAATCTTAGTTTTGACTTTGATTTCCATTGAGAGGACAAATCAATTAATCTGCCTTGTTTTCCCTATCCGTACAAAGAGGACTATTAATACTTACTCACTTACGTGCCAGATATCGGCATCCCATGCACTATCTTCGAGGGACCATATTGTATTAACTTTATGTATCACTCTGGGCCAGGACTGTATGCAGTGCAATGGGGGAGGGTTACCTCAGCTCCTCCAGGAATCAAAAACAGTGGGCGGTCATTAAGGTGAATCACTTAGGGCTTGGCTACACTTGAGAGTTGCAGCGCTGGTGGAGGCTTTCCAGCGCTGCAACTTAGTAACTGTCCACACTTGCAAGGCACATCCAGTGCTGCAACTCCCTGGCTGCAGCGCTGGCTGAACACCTGGTCTGCTTGGGGTGTAGCGAGTGCAGTGCTGGTGATCCAGCGCTGCTCATCAAGTGTGGACACACACCAGCGCTGTTATTGGCCTCCAGGGTATTAGCAGATATCCCAGAATGCTTTTAACTAAATTACTCTCTTTGTTTTGTTATGCAGCCTCTCTTTGTTTTGTTGTGAACTCGGAGCTCTGCTTATCTAAAAAACAAACAGCTCCTGTTTGCTGTGATCAATCTGTACCTGACTGTGAACAATCAAATGAGATAACCCCTGTGAATGAGGCAGGCAGGGAGTGAGTTTTGCTTGAGGAGAGAAACTGTGGGGGGCGGGGGGGAGAAAGGGAGTCCACTGGATGCAGGCTGTTTGCAGTTAAGAGTTAAGAGTAAGGGGTCGGGAACATTTTCTGATTTTGCAAGGCAGGAAAGCTAACACACAGTGTTGGCTCCAAAAATCCACTCTCTCTCTCTTCCCCGCTCCCTGTCACACTACACCCCACCCCACCCCCCTCTTTTGAAAAGCACGTTGCTGCCACTTGAATGCTGGGATAGCTGCCCATAATGCATCACTCCCAACAGCGCTGCAAATGCTGCAAATGTGGCCACACACCAGCGCTGGTAGCTGTGAGTGTGGCCACACACCAGCGCAGTTCCTACACAGCTGGATGACCAGCGCTGTAAACTCCCAGCGCTGCAACTCTCAAGTGTAGCCAAGCCCTGAGGTTGTAAACACCTCTAGAGAGGTACCATTCCCTGGAGAGGCTTGCATATACTGCTTCAAACTGGGTTTTCTAGAGACTAACAGACAAAGAAAAAGCTTCTGGCATAAAAAGGCTGAATTTAGATTGACTTGGGGCCTTGTCTTTCTGATCCAGCAATTGGACAGGACCTTCTGTCCAAGGGGGGTCCCAACCCATGAGGAAGGGTTGGAAAGACTTTAGCCTCCTATGGCCCCACAAGACTGACTGGCGACTCCTGGTATACTTAGTGCGTGTTCATGGTTTTTATACGGTTTCTCTGTAATGCTTTTGCCCAGAGATAGGTGATGACTGGAGACAAGAGACCTGTCTGGGCACTCCTGAAGAGGATCACAGGGGTGGGAGGAATACAGGGGCAGTTACCCTTACCTTTTAGGGATGTTGTTAGAGGATCAGCAACGTTTGTAAAGTACTTTGAATGTGAAATCCGCTATTATTATTATTGCTACCCTGAGAAGTGAGCAATGAGCTGAACAGGTCTAACCCTGAATGGCGACCAGCAACATGGCCAGTTCCTATTTAGGCCTGGCAAAAGCAGAAAGACAGGTGGTGGTAGTTTGTTCTGATTGAAAGAACATGCTGATAGAGTGGAACACAGTCAAGGATGTCACATAAACTAGCCATCATCTATGTATTTTACCTTCTGTGAAAGCAACATCGCTCTCCTGCCCAAATCCCATCGAGCCATCAGATAACCAGAGAGTCTTCTTAGAGAGGAGAAACATCTGAGTATTCAGGCTGAACTCAGCAGCCACTGGGTCGCTGACCTAAAATACGGCATAAAACTCTTCAACATGCAGTCATTAATCTGGTCTGTGTATTCACCTATATGGATATATTTACTATAAAAAGGCACTTATTTACACTATCCATTTCTTAATTAATATTAACATCAGTGTCTACTATGTTTGCCTTTATATACTTGATATAAAGCAATTTTAATTATGCATATTACAGTAATACCCAGGGTCAGTTCAATCACTATTGGAGCCCTATGAGGCTGTGTACTCTACAAACACAAAACAGAAGACATTCCCAGAGCTTACAATCTAAATATGGTCAAGACGTGACAGGTGGCATAGAATAAATGGAGGGGAGTGGCAGAAGACCAGAGCAACAGTGATATGAGAACAAAGATACATATATTAGCTAAGAATACAGTTTGGAAGTTGCACACATTTTGTTTTTAAAAAATTAAATAGAAAAAGAGATATTAAAGAATCACTAATAAAAGAGAGAGAATTCTGTTTTTTTTCCAAACAGTAAATGAACAATTTTCTCACTTGCTCTTGTGTGAGGCTAATGGGGTGAGTCATAAAAATACCATTAGAAACTATCACTAGAAGTTATGCAGCTGACCTACTCATTTCTCTTGAAATCACTTTTCCACAGAACAGACTCCAAAATATCAAAGCAGCAGGATTTGGCAACTGAAAATGTACAACTGAGGCTCTCCTTATAGACCAACTGCTACTCTCCATGGAAATGAAACCTAACAACACTGTTTATAGAAGACATTCCTTTCCGATTTGTTTGGAATTTTTCAGTTTTAACGCATGGATTCAGGCTATAGGATTTAAAGTCCTAGAGGTTCAAAATTCAAATGCTTCACTCACACAGCTGGGTTCCAGCTTATTTTCACAAGCATGTGAAAGAAAAACAAGAGTGGCTGAATCAAACTTTTCTTTTAGAGAGTAAATGTCTAATGAATAAGAAACTGGAAATATATTTTCAGCTAGTAGCACTGGAATTTAGCCATGCAATTTACAGTAGCATTAATGGGAACTGTATAACTGAATCTTATACAAGATATAGTTATGCAGTTCCCATTAACACTATGTATAGCTGTGAATATACCCCTGACATATTCTCTTTTAAATCTATCTATTTTTTTGCAATTTCACATGAATGTCTCACTGTCGCACACTGATTGACTTGCGGCTGTTACAGCAGTAGTTTAAACATACAATTATTTTCATGATGGAAACACTTTAAGCAAAGGTTCTCAATAATATAACATGTAAAGACTATTTGGGGAGAGAGGAGTATCACCTTACTTGCTTTTAATCTTTGACATTCACACCAATATTTAACTATCATCACTGAAGATGGCCAGATTTTTGTATGGATGAAGAACATTGTAGGAATTCACTAAAGGGCACATCAGTGGGACCAGAGGACCTCCTGCAGCAAAGACACTGTGATCTCTGCTGCACAAAGAAGGGGCAAGATCTGGGGAGGTCATGCATGGGTTGTACACCCCAGTGCAGCATGGATCCCAATTCCTCCCTATAGGAGGTGTGCACAAGGCTTGGAGAGGGAAGTGTAGGGGATGGCAAAAAAGGGAGAAATCTCCTGCTTTGTGCAAACAATCCTTTCCCTACTGGGGTAGTAAGGTGCTGTTTACAATGGTACTAGGATTCTTTCTTCTTGGTCCCCAAGATACTGAGGCTGGGCTTTGGGTAGTAGAGTTGCCACTAGCCATGTGTCTTGTAGAAATACCACGAGGACAGTGCTTTCCCAGGGAGAGAAAAAAAGGACACGAAAAGCTTCAACAAGGAAATGTAAAAACAACGTATTAGAATGGGAGACACCCAGAAAATAAGCACCCTTCCCACTTACTTGATACTTGCTTTTAAAAAAGAGACCCTCATTCATTCATGGTGTAAACAATTCCCAAAAGGGACAACATACAAATATCCATCATATTATTCTATTTAAAAAAATAAAAACTTGAAAGAAAAAACACAGGCAAGGTTGTGTAGTCCAGTAGATAGGGCACTAGACAGGGAGTCAGGAGAGACAGGTTCTATTACCATTGTTACTTTTGATTCACTTGGACCTTGAGACAAGTGACTTAGGGCTTGCCTACATGGTGCCACAGACTGGCCTACATGTGTGAACTGTAGAGCACTCTCACATGTTGTGCTCTAACTGCCTCATGGAGACCCTGCTGGTGCGAACTCAAAAGTATCTAGTTCGTGTTGATATAGTCCTGTTTCAAACAGGACTTCATTAACACACACTAGGTACAGGTTCTACGTGGGGCAGATAGAGCACAACACGTGAGAGGGCTCTACAATTTACACTCCCGGAGATCAGACTGTGTTGCCATGTACTCAAACCCTGAGGCCCAGGTTGTGATACAGGTACTCATTGACTTCAGTGGGACTATTCTTGGAACAAGGTGCTATTAGAATCTGGCCCTTCACCTTTTGTTTCTCCATCTGTAAAATGTGGATAATAATGCTCACCCACCTTTGCAGAGCACCTAAAAACCTTAGGAATCAGTGCTAAGTTTTACCTGTCTATGTATCTGTGTTCCTATACTGGTGCCTATTATGATGATGATACAGTTTTGGGATCTCAGTCCAGTCTCCAGTGGATAGTTATACACCACAAAAGCCAGGATCAAAATTGGCAACAACTGACACTCTATTATCTGTCACAGCAGAATGGCCAAAGATCACCTGGGTCTTGAGGCTAAGGGCTGGTCTTCACTACCGAGGAGACTCACGCTGCTGCAATCGATGTAGGAGGTGTTGATTTAGTGGGTCTAGTGAAGAGCACTCTCTGGTCGACTCCGGTACTCCAGCTCTCCAAAAAGAGTAAGGGAAGTTGACCGGAGAGTGTCTCCCGTCGTCGCAGTGTAGTGAAGAAACTGGAATAAGTCGACCTCAGCTACATTGACTCCAGCTACGTTATTCACGTAACTAGAGTAGCTTAATTTAGGTCGACTTACCCCGGTAGTGAAGACAAGCCCTGTGACACACTCTCACTCCTTCAGTAGTCCCCTCCAGGTCAAGGCTGAGTCACCCTGGTGGGAGTAGCGTGAGTAATTTGCACTGTCGTTGCCCATTGTGTGCCTGTTCTGTGGATAAGGAAAGGACTCCAGCCTCCAAGACTGTCAATCCAGCATCCTTCGTGACTACCAAAGACATTTTTAGAATTGAAGTAAAAACGATGCAAAAATTTTCTTGATGGTACCTGTTGGAATCGGATATCAAGGTCAAATGTGATTGGCTCTCTAGGATTACAGATCACTGGTATACTGTACTCCTGGTGAGGTACCGTGGTACAAGCTATCAGCTTCACAGTGTATGTTCCAGAATAGTCTCGTACCTGTTAAAAGCAAAGGAGAGACATGGCACTTCTGCTAAAATATTTCAGAACTGGGACAGAGCAAACCAAGGAAGGGAAAGCTGAGGTTTTACCGCAAAATCTGAAACAAAGCTCCACTGCTGTATTGGTTGGTTGTACGTTGGTTCACTCCGCACAAGGCTGAGGCTAAATGTCAGGCCTGGGTGATCAGCTGACATAACCATGGAACTCAGAGAGGAGGCTAGAAAGATGTCAGACAAGCTTGTCAGTTTAAATGTCTAGCCGCAGATTCTCAGAACCTGAAAAGCATTCCCAGCGATTCATAAGCCACAATATGGCGGCTGATGCTAATACATTTACAGTGCATTGGTTTTATTAACTGAAACAAACAAAATCAATTATAGTCAACACAGCTGAGCCTGCTTGACTCTTGTTCAAATATCTGTTAAACAATCTCTTATGGGGCTATGCAACCAAAGCTGTATAAAGATTAAATTTAACAGAAAGGCAAAACAAGGTGAGTGGAATGGTAAAGATCTATAATCCCTCCTATTTTTAACCTGGAATGCCAACCCAGGGAACGTAAAACAATTTCTACTGCATTGTAACTCTTTCAGCTCTGCCCTGGATGTAAAACGCAGTATGTATTTTAAAAGTAAAGAAAGAGTGAAATTGCTATAAAGGAGCTTTTTTGGTTAATGAAACTTGGATAAACTAAAATAATTTCATTAATGATGCTTTTTTCCTTCAACACACTATTGTATATGATCTTGTTTGGAGGGTTTAATTTATTCAGATATTCTTGTTCACCTTCAGTATTCATGTCCAGAAGTACACTTAGGCCCTAATCCTGCAATTTATCTGTGCCGTTGGAACCATACACCTGCATGCAGTCTAACTGAAGTGAATGGGGCTACAATGGGGCACAAGCATCAACCTGTATGGATTAGATTGCAGGATCAAGGCCTCAGATATGATTAAATGCCACTGAACATTTTATTAACAGCAAAATATGGTTTTCACACTCTTTTCTACCGGATCCTCATCTGGTATAAGTCAACATAGCTCTGCTCAAATAAATGGACCTACTCCAATTTACACCAGCTGTGGATGTGGCATGATGTATTTGAAATTCGTTACACATTATGAATTTATGAGCGTAGAGCAATGGTCTTCAACCTGTGGTCTGTGGACCCCTAGGGGTCCACAGACAATGCCTAAGTTTTCCAAAGGGGTCAGCACCTCCATTCAAAATTTTTAGGGGTCCGCAAATGAAAAAAAGGTTGAAAACCACTGGCATAGAATAAAGCCCCTGCTGCTGGGCACAGCACATTAAAAAGATCCAGATTTTAGTAGTAGGAATAAGATAATAAACAGTATAAAATTCACAGCTATGAGATATTATCAGACCTCAGAATTGACTTACCAGGATGAGACATCACAAATAAACCATGAAATCGGGCTTCAGTCTTGAAGTTAACAACCAAACGCCCTTCTTCACTGATGCGCATACTGGTTGGGTAGAGAGAACCTGCCAGCGGATGCCAAGTAGCACTGATTATTCAGCATGCAAATGGCTAATAAATGAGTCATGGTTTGATAAAACAAGGGCACCCTTTTATTTCACATTGCCAAGTCAGTCAAACAATTTGGCAGGGAATCTGCTGACATCCTTTGGATTTACCCATGGTGACTGTCAAGTAAGACTTTATGTGAGGGGCCCATACTTTGTGTGGTACTACAGTCTTCCAACAACCCACACTCAAACATTCATCTAGACAGAGAGTTTAATGCATGTGTCTTCCCTGAGGTTAAAACTGCTTCCAGCTATGCAATATTTCATAGCCAGCAGAATAATGATTTTGTGTTACTTAAAAGTTTTATAATCCACAACAGCTTGTGCGACAATGGAATAGAAAAACACAACAAATCCTAAATTTCAGTCAACATGCAAGAAAATGGAATTTTATGATTTTTCATAAGTGATTGATAAATACCTTGATATTTCTCATTCAATGCAATAACACATCTGAAGTCAAGTTTACAGAATTTCCAAATCAGAGAGCCTTTCTAGAATATTGAACAGAACAGCTGACCAATGGCAGTTTATTTGCAATTAATTATTTCACATATATACCACAAAGCAATATTTTCATATACAATTGCTTCAAAAATTATTCTGCTGCATGCAATCTAAGGCTTCAGCAATAGAGCAAGAGTAAAAATCAACGAAGTCTGAACACATACCTTGGAGCTCTGCTTCAGGTGGGCTGCCAATTCCATCCTTCCACAAGATGGCAGTGTCATACACAAAAGTCAGCCGAAGTTCAGACTGTAGGTCAAAATGCTGCCAGCCACCTACACCCACAGGCGAATGGAAAACATAGGAGACATACAAGGGGACTCGCAAGGTCACGTAGGACTGCACTAGGTTGAGGACCTATAAAGACCAAAATCAGTTAGTTTGGTACATGGTAATGAAATATAGTCCCATACAGACAACTCTAATGCATAAGCAAAAAATACAGAAGATACAGATTACTGTAAACATTTTGAATGAGATGAGTATGCTCTCTTCCAAATTATACATGATGGATAAAGCACTGAATTTCAATGGCTTGCATGTGGACACATATCTTCTCAAGTGCCTTGTTTGTATTTGAAGCAGAATATGAATTCTGACACTAAGGAACTAATTTTTGATCTGTTATTCTTGTTCAGTCTTTGTAAATAGCCAACTAACAATGGCTAGATAGAGAACCAGTTGGGGATAGCCGGTTAACAAAACAAAACAAAACAAATCTTTGCTTGCACATTTTATCCTTCTCTCTCAACCTTCACCTAGTACCCATCTTCTGAGATGTCAAACCCTGCAATAACCTCTGCATGGGAGGACCCTGCATTTGCATGGAGCCCATTGCAAGACTGAAGCCTTAGATTACATTCTCTTCATGTCTTGAACTGTAGCTTTTTCTATGTGTAGACTGTGGGTGTCAGATTGCATGCATTCCCATAAATAAATACTAATAGTGCATTGAAGGATCAAGTTAGAATATTTTCAATTGAAAAGAATTAGGAAGTTAAATCTGATTTTAAAAAAGAATATTTTTGGTTTATATCATATAAATACTAATACTCTATTTAAATATTTTCAGCCAGAAAAGGCAAGAAGTAACAAGGTTAGAAAATCACTATCTATTATATACAATAGAGTTATTATCTGACTTCTATGCCCTTTTTATTTTCTGAACAGATTTTTTATATCTATTTAATTTAATATTAATTTTTTGTGAAATAATACTGCCATTACAGCCCTATTATTAGAGATAGAGCCATCCAGAGCTTGTAACTGAGGAGGAACTTTTACAACACCATGGGTTGCACTGGAGGGGAAAGGGTAAGAGGGTATGGGAGATGGATGGAAAGATTTCAATTTCATTGGGAGAGGGGCACTTAACTGCCATTTGTGGCTTTGAATATCTCCCCCAGATTAATACCTTACAGAGTTTTAAAAGTGTTTTGCAAAACCTCTAACGCTGTTTTAAAACTTTACAAGTTGTGTGAAATCCGAACCCTCTCTGGGTTCACTCAGCTCTATTTATTGGGTCTCTCTCACTCCTGTTTTATGTTTTCCTATCCCAGAAAAAAGCACAGTAATACATGAAACCACAAGTATAGCAATATTACTTTTTTGCAGCACTTCACATTCTGAACTAAGTAAGTAGTTGGTTACAGAAAACGTTGGCAGTTGTTAATGCGCTTCTACATGTAAAATCATTTAGCCTGTGCAACGTGCAGTGAAAAAGACCTCCTTCCTTTCATTGCATCTGCTTGTGGAGTCATCTTCTAAAGCATATTAGCATTTAAACTCTAGATCATCTGGAAACTTATGAAAAAGAGAGTTTTTTCTTACTTTCTCCTGTTTTAAAAGATATTCTTCTTAGTAAAAGGCCCTTTCAAATGTTTTTTATTTAAAATCAGAGATATAGTCAGCAAAACACCACTTGGGTCATCCAGCTACATGATTCATGAAAGCTCAATTAATACTTAGCCAGTTTCTATAATCTCATCTGTAGAAAAACTTGTCTCACAGTTCAATTGGAAAATATTTTTATAAGGTGTCTGTTATTACTAGTACTTAGCAATTGATTTTGAAATGTGTATTTATGATTCCTAAAGTGCTATGTAATAAAGTGGCCTCACAGCTAATATTAGGCACTACTGTTACAGTCAGTTAAGATTAATGCTCCTTTGCAGGTTTTATTAAATATGTTCAGGAACTTTTTTTCTGGATCAAGATAATAGCTTTCGTGTCTAGGTATACTGAATGCCAAGAAGTGCTTAGACAAAAAATGTTGCTCCTTCAGTCAATTATGTATTACACAAATAGGGCCAAGTTCACCCTGAGGTAACTCCATTGACTTCAATGGAATTACCTCAGGCACAGATTTGGCATGTTGTTCCAAAGCAATAAAACAGGATATTCACTTATGTTAAGAGAAATGCACACTGTGATGCAGCTCCACAGGAGATTTGGTTTGCCTTTGATTCAGGGGCAATCTTGCACTCCTGGCACATAGTCAAGATTCAAACCCATTTGCTTCCATAACTAAACACGTCTCTACCATCTCTGCCAGCCCAAATGACCTTTTCTTGATCTTCACATATGAGTTTTTGTTTTCCATCTGCATGTTCATATAGCAGAAAACCAACCAACCAACCAAGGGCCTTAAATTCAGTTTGTGTGTGATGAGGGGAGTGGGAAAAAAAACCCTAGCTAAAAGAGCAAACACGGTAAAAGGTTTCACATATATTCAATTACCTGTTGTAAAGAAAACAAGCATAGTGCAATGTTTAGCTTTTCTGTTACACCTTTTCCTGAGCTGTGTACACAGACATTATCAGATATTCATGCATAGTTTACATGAACTAATTAATATAATCCGTAATCAACAATTTAGACTTGCATTTCCCCCCTCTATTCTATAGGGCACAAGTCTCTGTATTGGAGACAATTCATTTCTACTGGTGGAAATAAGTCAGCAGGTCCCTGATGAGTGAAAGTCTACCTGAAAGACAGTTCCAGTGTCACAAAGCACTGACAACCCTTGCTCTCTAGGAGGGCCTGAAGCCAGCTGGTGCAGCATAGAAAGAATAAAAGGCCTGACTGGGATCAGTGCATTAGGAGATGGGCTAATTCAACACATCTTTTGATTATCTTCCCTGTATGGAATTAAAAGCTATCCTCCCCTGGGAGAACCCATGAAGGAAGGCAGGGGGGATTGTTAGGGTTGTAAATTTTCTAATCTCATAAAACCAAACACCTTTCTTCACCCCTTCCCAGAGATCCCACCCCTTCTCTGAGGCCCTACCCCCTGCTCATTCCATCCCCCCTCCCTACGTTGCTCACTCTCTCCCACCCTCACTTACTTTCACTGGGCTGGTGCAGGGGGTTGAGAGTGGGAGGGGCTGAGGGCTCCAGCTGGAGGTGTGGGCTCTGGGGTGGGGCAGGGGATGAGGGGTTTGGGGTGAAGGAGAAGACTCTGGGCTTGGGGCCGAGGGGTCTGGAGTGTGGGATGGGGCTCAAGGCCAGAGCAGGGGGTTGGTGTGCGGGAGGGCATATGGGGTGTAGGCTCCATCTGTGTGGTGCTGATCTGAGGTGGCTCCCAGAAGTGGCCGGCATGTCCTGCTCCTAGGTGGAGGGACTAGGGGGCTCTGTGCACTCCCTGCGCCTGAAGGCGCTGCCCTCGCAGCTCTCATTGGCTGGTCCCTGGCCAATGGGAGCTGCGGAGCCAGTGCTGGCGGCGTGCGGAGCCTCCCTGGTCACCAGTGTTCCTAGGAGCCGGACATGCCAGCTGCTTCCAGGAGCTGCACAGAGCTAGGGAAGGCAGGGAGCCTGCCTTAGCCCTGCTACACTTCTGACTGGACTTTCAGTGGTGCTGACTGGAGCCGCCAGGATCCCTTTTCGACTGAGTGTTCTGGTCAGAAACTGGATGCCTGGCAATCCTAGGTAATACCGCTGGCTGTGTGTCAGACAGAAAGAGAGAGAGAAAATATGCCTCTGCCAGAATAGCTGCCCTCTCATGGGTTCAGTGATAGGGCTGAAAATTTGCACTCCTGATGCCCACCAAGATCAATCAAGTCCATTATCTATACTCAGATTCTACCTCAAATGTTATTAAATAAGTTGCATCACTATACTATTTCTTAATAAACAAGCAGAACCCTGCCAGTGAAAATAATCATTTTAGCCCAGTAGACAGAAAAAATAAAATTAAAAAAAACATGTAGTTCATCTCTTCGATCGAACTAAATAAAGCTAAAATCAAATGGGCAAGCTTATTAAAAAGCTGCTGTGGAGACTGGAGAGGAGACTTTCCCCTGCATTCCAAGTTGAGTTGCCAGTGAACAGAACCCAAATGCTTCTGATTCCATTCTGGATAGAAAAAAAACAAAGAAATCGACTAACCATTTCCATATAGTTTGAGAAACCCTAATTTTCCAGTCTTACTTGGGAGACGCCATTCAAATGAATATGGAAAACATCCCTTCCATTGTGATATCTCCATTTTTTAGCACTGCCCGCAGAGACTAATGAAAGTAGGCAGCTGTTCCTATTTTAACTTGATGTTATGAAAGCAGGAGTCTAACTGAGAGCTATAAAAGTAGAGTATCAATTTAAGTGCTATGGAGATACAGAACAGGTGCATTACATATCTATGTATTCCACACTCAGTTGAACTTAGCAGTTGCATTATCAGAGTTTTATTCATTAGCAATAAAATAATTAAAATAATATCTTGAATAATTTCTCAGAACGCTGTATGACTTTTAACCTTATGATGCTGACGTGGATATTCACAGTTCACTGTCACACTCAAAGTCAAGAGAGAGGGGGGCTGTGGGATCTAGGAAATTGTGCCTAATGCCCTGTAACCATGTCATGGCTGGAGAACATGAGAAAATAGAAAAGAGGAGCTGCTCCAAGCAGTACAAGAAATGCACTCTATCAATACCTGATAAAGCTGCAGATCAATAAATCACTAACAGCTGTTTATAAAAGTTATTCCTGTGAGCAAACCAAATCTTTTATGCCTGTCATGTGTGTGGGGAATAGACTTACAAGCATCTCCTTTGCAATCTGAAATGTCAGAATGATCCTGACGTCTGTTTCTGAACATTGATGATTCCCATGCCAGGATTACAGGAGGTAAAAAACAACCCCTGCCCCCACACACCATTTCTACAGGTTCTCTTTTCATTAGAGAACACTTTATTAGATAATACAAATATGTTTCAGTGCCAAATCTGTCTCAGCACAGATTAAATGAGAAAACACACATCAGAAAGGACATTCTCTGTTTCAGGTCCATTTTAGGCACATTTTGCTCATAATTTCACTATTGCAAGTTTTGCAACCCCACCGATTTTAACAAAATGGCCCTAGTTTATGTGAGGGCAGAACCTGGCCCAGGAAAATGATCTGTTACATGATCGTTGGGATACTATCAGGGACAGCATGAGCGAGTGTATCCTCATTGTTACGTGTTTATAGCATGAAAAATAGTTAGAGGCAAGCAGTATTCCTTTAATCCTTTGTAATATATTTCTCAGTGAAGCAGGGTTTTCATGCTAACTATAATTTTGTCCTCCAAGTTGTCCTGAACCTATTTTTCATTGCATTAGTGGGATATATCTCTTCAATTTATCCATACAAGCTTAACAATGTTATCAACCACTTATTTACACAATAACAGTTTGTTAAAGTGAAAAGTCAGCCCCAGGAAGGGAGATGGCCAGGTGAGTTAAAGGTGAAATGCAAAACAGGTATGTTTAAAAGAATCTGAATGGAGAGGAGAATGGAACGCAGCCTTGACATGTCAGGCCTTTTGAAATGTTTAACCTTTTACTTTGTTGCACAGCTAGTGCCCATATATCCACAAAGTATTCACTTTATAAAACAGTTTTCATCCCTTACTGAATTCACTTATTTACAAGAACAGCTGCGGGGGAGGTTGGGGAAAGACATGTGTTACGAACCTGGCATGTTTAAGGAAAAATCACAAGTTGATTATGCTAGTTGAGCTTGAAAAACTGCCATGAAAATATGTATTTCTTTTTATTTGCAATTTACACTGTTCAGTGAATTTAATGGGAAAATTAACTTGCAGCTCTGAGGTCCAATTTTGCTGAAGCTAGATCTAGTGAAGATGGAAAAACACTGTCTCTTTAGAGTAAAAATTTGTAAACTTCCATATACAACTCAAGGTAGTAAAGTGATAGCTTTTAAATGATTTTTTATATGGACCATCTAAACATCTCAGCCTATACCATCTGCACTATAAATATGAACTGAACAGACTGGAAGGAAAATCTTTTCAAACCCTGGCTAGAAGCAGCCTCTCCTTTGCAGAGTGAAATACAACTGCTCGGCTGTATTCCATTACAGTAGCTTCAAGCTACCAATCTGAATATTCAAACATTTGAATGTATGTTCTTCATCTTGTTGTTTCTGGAAGAGACTTACTTGATGTTGTTAATAAAAATTGTTTGAATGATAATTTTCTTGAGCCACCATGTTAAACCTGGTAATGGACTGGAACCAGAGAAAGAACTTCCACAAATAAACACATGGTCAGAACCACAAATTATCTGGCTCAAGAATGTTATTAGAACTAGAGGAAATAAGATCAAATGATACTTTATACTCTATCAAATAAGTCCAGGCTGACTTTTTCCCTATATAAATAAAATATTAAAAGGGACTCCAACTTTTCTTAGTTTTTTTTTCTTTTTTTCATTTTTTAACTTCCTTAAAAAAATAATACTTTGCACTTCTATAGCACCTTTCATCTGAGGATCACAAAGCTCTTCAGAGTCATTAATTCACTAAGCTTCACAACATCGCTGTGAAGTATTTAAGGAACATACAGGGGTCACAACCCAGCCTATATCTATCTGTTGCTTGGATCTTTCAACTATCTCAGATCTATTATTTTAAGAGCTTTATATACTGCAAGTTTATATACTTTATATATCTTGAACTTCAGACTTTGGCTTCCTGGATTGTGGAGTGTTGGCACAATGAAAACTGTTGCTAACTGTAAGGGCTGACCTCAGCTTTAGCCAGAACACTGTTCTAATCTAGACTAATTGGTGTAGGTTCAGATGAACGTTCCTAACGTTAGGTAGCTACATCCACATTTAGACACTTAAATAAAAGTGGTTTGATTTTCAAGAGGGGCTGAGCACATGCAATTCCCATAAACATCCGCTGTGAAGTTGTGGGGGCTCAAGCTCCTGTGAAAATCCCTATGAAGTACTCTGTGGCTCTCTGCTTCAAGAATGCCTGGCAAGAACCTTCCCTAGCCCCTCTTCCCTGGCCTCATGGTACAGATTGAAGGAGGCTGTGCTCACATCTTCACACAGGGTTTGCTGGCACTCTAGAGGTAGTCCTGGGAGAGAATGCTCCCTTGCAGACAGAGAGCTCCCAAACAAATGCTCTGTGTAGGCAGTAGCCACACATCTGCACAGTGTCTGTGGCTGCTGCACCTCCTGCCCCAGATCGCTCGCAGTGTTGCCAATGAAACCAAACAAGTCACTGGGCCATTGACATCACTGCCTCATCTCCCCCAGCATGCACGCAATCTTCTCCCAGCCACTGCCCCGGGTAGAGCTACCACAAAGCAAAGCCCCATGGCATGAAGGAAGTCGTAGACCCCTTCCAGGAAGTCTTTCCTTTGCACCTCTCCCTCAGCACTACTTTTTGGGCCACATGGGCCAGGCAGGGTGAAGAACCAAGACCTGGCCTTAAAGACACAAACACAATAAAATCTTCTCACTAACTGGCAATTCATCTGCCAACCTGCTCACCTTGCACAAACAAAACCCAAAACCCATCAGGAGCAGTAAGTAGTATAATATTGCTAAAAGTGTTTTTTGTCATTTGCTTATCTATTACACTCTGCGTTGTGGAACACAAGCTTCCTTGGCGTGCTGAACCAAGAGCATGGTGAAAACCACAGTTGGCAATTTTCATCCCACATAGGAGGATTATTAATTGTTAGCTGAAGGGGGAAAAAGCCCCACAATGGTGACAACTGCAGACATAGGGTACTGACCGAGTAGCCTCTCAGCTGGAGGGGGGTCATGTGAAGACAAAGACCAAACTCAGAGAAAAATTAAAAATGAAGAAGGCAGTGAAACGCGTTATGCGGGTGGGCAATGTTTCACTGCTAGAACCAATTCAGTTTGATATTTCACTCACAGCACTGTAATCTTTTAACCACATCCTGTGAGGCACTGAGCAATGACTTCACCACTGCTTGAGGCCTCTCAAGATTCCCCCGCCACACAAAATCATTATTCTTACCTACAATGCAAAATGCTTCCTGAGTTTGAAGCAAGTGCCATGTTTTATCCCTGAGCTAGAATAAATAACTTCTTTTAATATTCTAAAAATATTCATAAAAATGAGTGTTAACGATGTCCCTTATTTTTTTCAGCTATGTTTATATGTGAAAGCATCTTATCTTATCTTATCTATCCGGCCTTATCTCTGAAGTATTTACAAGTATTTTAAAACAGAAATAATTATCAAAAAATAATCTGTCTTCCTTCCCAGGTAGTGGGAGAAATAGCTTGATTAGATTACAGGGGTTTCTCTGTGCTTGTTTGTGTGCTAAGGATTGTGTTGTGTATGAGAGAGAAGAAATGAATGAGTGGTTTTAGTGAGTGTGTTTTATGTCTGTGTGAAAGCTCAGAGTCTGGGAGAAAGCAGAGCTGAAGACATTAGTTAGTATTTAGCTCTGAAAGCAGTGGGGCCTGTAATCATTCTTATCTTCTGGGAAGGTATTCTGCAGTCTAGCTCCACCTGCTGTGCAAGTTTTGCATCCCATACTCACTAGCATCCCCCTTCTTGCTAATAGTGTCAGGGTTCCAGTGGAATGTACATCTTGGAGGTTCTGGTTGCATTCTGTAGCATTATCCTAGATAGGAGTTACAATGAAAGGAAGGATGGTGTTGTGGTTTTGGTCCTGTTCTCAGATATGACCTTCGCTGTGAAATAAAAATAACTCCTCACAGCCAGTGGTGCTCTATTCTGGGGTTGAGTGGAGGCAGTATGGGCTTATGAAGCAATTTATTGTACAGAAAAGTTCTGGGAGGTGACTTTGCCTTCAAAATGGCAGAAGAAATACAAGTCTCCTTTGCCTTCTTCACAATATTGGCATAGACTTGTAGAAATTCTTTCCCTGATGGAAACCTAATTCCCCTGCTTTAACACGCGCTCCATATGACAACCACCACATGACATGTGCAACTGGCAGAGTCTCTCTTTCCTTCTTGCCTGAGGGGTTTTCTGTTGAGTGATATGAAGCACACTTTCTTCCATGGGCTGTCTGAACTCACAACTCCTGCTGCTCCAGGGAGAAAGAGACTACCACTGACAGCTAAATCCAAGCCCCCCACATGGCAGCACAGGAAATTGCCATCAGCATATGGGGTCGGCCTCCACGTCTTCCTCTTTAATGTTACTTTAAGGGGATTGTATTTTGTCTACATCTAAATATCGCAGTACTTCACAATCTGTACTGGAAATGGGCTAACAATCACTTGATTAAAAACACAAACTTTTCAGAACGGTTCCACTCCAAAGTAGGACTGGAGTGGGATGCTTTTACTACATGTTCAAATGTAAAAAATGTAAATGTATTGGATGAAAACCTGGCTATGCTGAAGTCAATGTGAGTTTTGCCATTAGGTTCAATGGGACCAGGATTTCACCCATTATGTTTACTGGTATTTAGTGGCTATTGATACTGTTATGAAATAATCAGGTTTAGGACAGGCCTATAGATAGTTATGAACGAAATGGCTTTCATTCTTAACTAAATGCAGTTCTTAAGCACTTAGTCTTAGAGCACATGTAAATCACAGGGGAAATTACTGAACTGGATTAGTTCATTTTGAGACCACTATATAGATAAGTAAAAATTTGGTACCTGTCCATCTGTCCCAATGGTGCCTCCACAATCAATGAGGAGCTCAGACATGTCATAATAGCTGACAAACTCCCATAAACAGGCCTCCAGGTTCAGATTTCGGTAGAAGCGTAAAGTACTGGGGCCCCTGATTGATGCACTGTGTTGGTAGGGAATGGTCTCTCCAATCACATCTGGATTTTTGGTAGCATCAGTCAAGAAACCATGGTGAGTCTTCACTTCTGTGTAATCCAACAGGTTGGAGCATTTATGATTTCCCACCCTAGTTCCATCAGGGCTGAGGGTTAGCTCAAAGTTGGACAGCTCTCTTGTGGAGATAACAGGTAACATGCCTAGAAGACATACGGGTAACTGGTGGCACCGTAACTACATTTTAACATTCAGTTCTGCCAAAATTTGCCAATCACCTAACACATTATATCAGGTATATTAGACTCTGCTTTGAACATATGGGAGAACTCCACTAATCAATGCACTTTAAAATGTAAACAAAAATGATGTCCTTTGCATCTGTGTAGCAGAATGTTGGAAAATAATGACATCTTTGTAATATGAGACCTTGGGTAAAATCAGGTGCCTAAGTCACTTTTAAAAATGAGACTTTGGCTCCTAAGTCACCTAGGTGCGTTCCCAATTTTATCCGAGATCTCATTATAAGATGTTATTCCGGATAAATTACATTATAATGCTTTAATTGCATGTTATTAAGATTCATCATAAAATAATTAAAACTGAGCTATAGCTGTTAAGATAAAAGCACAAAGTGCATTTTGTGATGCAGTTTTCCTTCTTTTTAAATTGTTTGTTACTTATTGGCTAATTAACTGATTTCCTAATCATCCCAGCAAATCAGTTTCTACTGTATCCCTCACCATTCATTAAAGTGCTTTAAAAACATTCATTAAAGTCTCCTAAACCCTCTGTGAAATTGGTAAACATGATTATACCCAGCTTGCCAATGGAAAAACTGAGGTATATTTAGGGTAAGTAACTTCTCCAAGGCTGGCAGCAAGACTAGGAAAAGAATTCTAGCTGTCTGCTCTAACCACTCTACACTCAAGCTAAATTTAAAAACTAGTTCACCAATGGCTGTTGCCAGAATGTTTAGATGTCCAGTCTACTAGAGTGACACTTCCATGTGACATAAGAAACTTCTGAGCTCAAATTAATCTCTGTTTTCTGAAAGGCATTCAATAAGCAGAGCTTAGGTATCCAGGAGATTTCATTCCCTCCCACCCCCGCCGCCGCATAACACTTAATATTCAACATGATAAATTCATCCCTGGTGTAACTTCATAAACTTCAAAGGAGTTATATTAAGGATGGATTAGGCCAATTTGTGTAAACTATGCAAATAATTTAGAACCATTTAGTTTTCACATTGAAGAACGTGAGGAAAAAAACCGTCTTATCAGAAACTGTGATGGGGATGGTCAGGCCTAGTGGTTGGAGCCATGACAGTCAGGTTTAGTGCTTGGAGCCGGGTAGGTCAGAGCTGGAATCAGGAGTCCGCCATGGGGTTGGAACGAGGCCAGAGTGAGAGCAAGGCTGCAGCAGGCCTAGGAAAAGGGCTGGAGCAGACTAAGGCTTGTGGAATCTGTTGCCACTATCAGGCAGGGGAGGGTTCCAAGCCCTGGAGTGCCATTTACCAGACTGAACTGCTGTTCCTCCTGTGACGCTTATATACCTGCCTTGAGAGCCACCAGACCAGTTCCTGTGTTGTGGATTGGCTGAAGCCTAGAACAGGAATGACTGAACAATCCATGTGGCTTAATCAGCATCTACTTCAGGGATGACTCATCACCTTACATTACCCTCTCACCCCTGCCCTGGGTGCTTTAGACCCCACTTGTCGGGGTGCGATTGATGGAATTCACGAAGGAGGTCAGGTACATGTATGTTACTGGCTGGTTCCCATGAACCGTTCGCTGGGGCACACCCTTCCAAACCTATGAGGCACATCAGTCATCCTCGGAGGAGCTTAGAGTTCAGGATCTTCCTCACCACATGTTCTTCCTGTCCCTGAACCATGACGGGGAGTGGAGGTGGTTGTGTGCATCCAGGAAAGGAGTTGTTCACATATTTCTTTAACAAGAAAGCATGGAATACTGGATGTATCTTCATGGTACACAGTAGCTGGAGTCTGAAGGCCATGGGGTTACTTTGTTGAATCATCTGGAATGGGCCAAGGTAATGGTGGTCTAGTTTCCTTGAGGGTTGGGAGGAGTCCAAGTGTTCAGCTGAGAGCCATCCTCTGTCTCTGACTGCCACGGGAGGCTGGCCCTGTTGATGAAGGTCAGCGTTTCATTTGTAGTCCTCCTTGGCTGAGTTTAAGTGTGATTTTAATTTCTCTTGAATACGGTGGAGGTGTTGAACCAAATCAGAAGCCACAGGGACATGGGAGGCCCACAGTACAGACTGATGAAATTGGGGGTGGAAGCTATAACTGGCATAGAAGGGTCTTTGGCAGGTTGATCTGTGATTGGAGTTACTGTAAGCAAATTTGGCAAAAGGCAAGAACTGGAACCAGTCATCTTGCTGGTAGTTGATGAAGCAACAAAGTTATTGTTCTAGATTTTGGTTTACCTTTTCTGTTTGTCCGTCCATCTGGCAGAGGAAACGTGTAGGGTGACTTCCAGGAGTCTGAACAATTCTCTCCAAAAGTGGGAGAAAAACTGTAGCCCATGATCAGGAATAATGTCTGTTGGTGACCCATGGAGCTTGAAGACGTAGTCAAAAATTAAGTGAGCTGTCATTTCTGCAGTGGGGATCTTTTGACAAGGCACAAATTGTGCCATTTGGGTAAGACGGTCAACAATGACCAGTATAGTTATGCAGCCCTGAAAAGTGGGGACATCAGTGATGATGTCCATTGAGATAAGATGCTCATGGTTGGGTGGGGTTGGAAGCAGGATCAGGGCACCTAGAGGTTTGGTATGGAGGAGGGGGGTCTTCATCCAGCTGCACACCTCACTGGAAGCAATGTAAGACTTGACGGAGGAGAATAGTTTTGGCTACCAAGTTCTGAGAGATCAGCTTTGCTGTCTACTCGTACCTGAAGTGGCCTGCCTGCCAGAGTGGAATCATGGCATAGCTGGAGCATTCCTAGACAAGGTGGTCCTTCAGGGACATAAATGCGATGCTTGTATGAGAGTACCTCGTTTCTGACAGAGAAGTTTGGGTTAGAATTGGCTGACATTCATGTCACCACAAGCACATCACTGGGCATGAGGATTTTACAAGGGCCAAAAGATTGGTGTTGGCCAGTATGTTTACAAAATGGCAGGGCAAAATTATCTAAGTACTTCCCCTTATGGGATAATGCATCGTCTCTCTCATTTCGGGTTCCGGGCTGGCAGACCAGGGTGAAGCTGAATCTAGAAAAGAAGAGGGGTCTATGTATCTGATGCTGGTTCAGGGCTGTGGCAGTTTGGAGATGTTCTAGGTTTTTATGATTTGTGAACAGCTGGACTGGAAATCCTGCACTTTATAAATAGTGGTGACACTCCTGAAATGCAGCCTTGATGGCCAGTATTTCCTTATAGTAGATTTCTTAATTTTGTTCCTCGAGTATCAATTTTGTAGAATAGAAGGCCCAAAAGTGGAGGTCATTTGGGGGCCCATGTTGCTGAGATATCGTTGCCCCGATCGTGTAATTGGAGGCATCTGTTTTGATGACAAAGGGTTTAGATGGGAACACCACTTGCGAGAATCCATGGATGAATCATCTATAGAAACTGGTGAACCCTAGGAAGTACTAGATATCATGGATGCTTTTGGGTGTCGCCCAGGTCAAAACTGCAGAGACTTTTTTGGGATCCATACTTATTCTGTTGAGAGAGATGATATAACCCAAGAAGTCCACAGAGGTGTGATCAAACTTACATTTCTCAAGCTTCCCATACAGACTTGGTTTGAAGATGTTCAAGTACTAACCCAGCCACACTGGTCATGCAAGGTTTGGTTTTCTGAAAAAAATAAGAATGTCATCTAGGTAGAGAATGATAAACTGGTCCATAAGATCCCGGAAGATATCATTAACCAAGTGCTGGAATGTGGCAGGGGCATTACAGACACCAAAAGGCATGACAAGTTACTCAAAACATCCATACTGAGTACGAAAAGCTGTTTTCCATTCATTGCCCAGCGTAGGTCAAGTTTAGTAAAAATTTTTGCGAGCTGACCCTCTCCAGTAGTTCACTGATCAATGGCAAGGGATATTTTATTTTTGATGGTGATACTGTTCAGTGCTTGATAGTCTATGCAGAGGTACAGGGTGCCATCCTTTTTTTTGACAAACAAGATTGGGGCCCCAACAGGAGATGCAAAGGGACTGATACATTTTTTTGCTAGATTTTCATTGAAGTACTCCAATTGGGCCCTGAGTTCATAGGGTAAACTCACCCAAAGGGGATTTTGGTCCCTGGCTAGAGATCTGCGGGGCCAGTAGTAGGGCCTATGTGGGTGCAGAGCAGCAGTATTTCTTTTACTGAATACATCCTCAAAGTCCATGTATTTTGTGGGAATTGGTAAGTTATCCTTACTTGGAGCCTCCTGTGTGCAAAAAATGGAGGCCTTTCCCAGATTACGTCTAATGTCCTCGACACTAGGTTGGACTAGGCACTGATGTTGACAATAATCAGACTCAAACCGAATGTTGTGTGGTCTCCAGAAAATGCCTGGATTGTGGAGGGAGAGTCAGGGGATACGAGGCATGATTGGGAAGTGGGCTGAGTCAATCAGGTTAAACTGCAGGGTTTCCTGATGGTCTGAATTACAGTTCAGAGGGGGTCAGTCTGACAGACCACTAGGCCTGAGGACAGCAAGCTGCCATCAATTGCCTCCACCAAGATGGGGGCGAGTTTCCTTTGTATTGGTAGGTAATTTGTTTTAGTTACCCATGAAATTGCCAGAGCCTCTGGAGTCTATCTGCACAAGCTGGGTGCAGCTCGCTTCAGGTATACAGAGGGCCCAAAGTTGGAGTGTCATCTGAAGGTGTGAGTGGCCATTGTCCACGATTAGGATACACGGAGGTAGCAGAAGGGGTCTGATCAGGGAACCCGATCCTGTTGTTTCATCTGGCTGTGTCTCTTCTAATGAGGCTGAACTTGCTCATTTTCTCAGACTAGCCACAGAACAGGACTTAGGGGGAAACCTGGTGACAAAGTGGCCTTGTTCCCCACAGTACCGGCAGAGGCCATTCAGACAACAATATTCCTTCTTTTGATCTGAGAGGCACCTTCATGCCATGTCTACCTGCATGGGTTTGGGTCTGACGACTGCATAGGGATGTGTGTGTGGCAGGAATAGGTCCGGGCTAGGCAGTGGCCAAGCGTGTACCTTCCTTCTTTCCTGGCATTACTCAAACAGTTGGTTGTCAATTTGGATAAGCAACTCGATGTTGGGGAGCAATGCCGAGTGGGGATCTACCTGGGCCAGTTTATCTTTAATCTCATCATTCAGGCCTAGACAGAAAAGGCAAATCTGCACTGCTTTGTTCCAAGCCATGTCAGTTACCAATGATGGAAGTGGGTGGTGTAGGCTGCAAGAGAACGGGGATCTTGTTTGAGTGACTGCAGGGCAACTTCGGTGGAGTGGGTACGGTCTGGGTCACCAAACATGAATGAAAAGACACAAATGAATTTATCAAAGTCCTGCTCAAGGATTGGCGATGCCTGATCCAGTGCTTCCTGTCAATAAGCTGCTGATGACACTTCTCTTGGTTTGTTTTTTCATGTACATTGCTAGGTGTAACAGGAACCAGAGGCAACAATGATTGCAACCCCCCAAAACTTTTGATGGTTCCCATCAAATCTCTCTGGAAGCAGGATCTCTGGACTTAGACCTTGGGCTGTCGTGGCTGATGATGTCAGGGGGGCCTGGGACTGCTGGGAGGTGTGAGCGCAGGAAGGCATTTTCCAATTGTAGCTGGGCCACTTAGTTCTCGAGATCTCGAACTAGTTCTGTCATCCCAGTGGCAGAGGAGTCTAGAGATTTCATTTAAATTGTAGAGAGCACTTGCCAACATAGGAGATCCATCTTGGTCATTGAGCCCAATGGAGGTCAGTCTGCTCTGTCAGAAACCGTGATGAGCATGGATGGGCCTAGTGATCAGAGCTGTGGCAGTTTTGCCTACTGGTCAGAGCCAGGGAGTCAAGAGCCTGAATAAGGAGTCCAGTGTGGGGTTGGAACAAGGCCGGAGTGAGAGCAAGGCTGGAGCAGCACTAGGAACAGGGCTGGAGCAAGAGCAGGTTAAGGCTTGTGGAGTCTGTTGCCATCATCAGGCAGGGAAAGGTTCCAAGCTCCGGAGTGCCACTGAGCAGACTGAGCTGCCGTTCCTCCTGTAAGGCTTATATACCTGCACTGAGAGTCACAGATCAGTTTCCGGATTGTGGATTGGCTAGAGCCTGGCACAGGAGTGACTCTTCAGTCCATGTGGTTTAATCAGGCCCTAATTCGGGGATGACTCATCTTCTTACACATATATCACTATGACATATTGTACTATCACAGGTTCAAATTACACATTCATGACATTTCTCCACTGTTGCAAACACTATGAGATTACACAGTGCTTTTGACTACTTAAGACATTTGCTAAAATAAAATGAAGATGATGTGCACTCTGACCTATAGATTAAATTTTTACATACCATCAATATGAGGCATTGTGATGGTCAGTTTGATGAGATTAGCATAGTCTGGATCTTCTGGGCCAGTGTAGCGCAGCTTGGCAGAGAATGGCTCTGCCCCAACCACACCTGGTACCCGGGGCTGGCAAAGACCTAATGGAAAAGGGAAAAGCAACTTCAGTTTGTGTCTAGAAGAAACAACGTTTTATTCTGCTTTGCACTAATCTTCCGTTTCTTTTTCACTGTATATACTTTAAAAACTAGACACATTTTCTGGAATGACAAGCAGCCTGTTAGGAGAGGCCAGCATTAACCACAACTTTGAACAGGAATTATCATCACAGAGGATTTAAGAAATCAGAACTATTTGACCAAAGTGGATCAAATTTTCAAAACGGGATGCCTAAATTGCACACACATACTCTAAGCAAATATTTGTATGCATCAACAGGCTTGCAAAGCAAGACACTGTATACAAAAAACACACAGGTACCTATTGTGCACAAATTACTGTCTGTTTGCACATGAGACCATGCTAAATGTGGGGCTGAGTAGTCATTTTTTGAAAGTTTGGTCCATGCATGGGCAGGTTTAAAAAAAAAATCTCCTTCAGAATGTAGTTTGATTGCATGGTTAATTTCACTTATTTTGAAACAAGATTTTACTTTTATTTTTAAACGTTTTCCTCATGTTGTAGCTAAATTACATCTCTAGAGCAGAGCAAATTGGAAAACAATAGAAGTAGTTTATACGCAAATGATTTCTGCAACCATACTGTTGAGGAGGACTTAAGTTTAAACAAGCTTACTTAAGACTTACTTAAGATTATATTTATACATATTGAACTGTTTATAAATTAAGAAAATTATAACTCAAATGTCTACCTGTAAACCTGCAGTTAGTTTTCCTCATCATTCTGTCTGTGAAGGATTTACATTTGATAATTAAAAATTCTGACTTCGGGGATGTCTATACTACACATTAAACCCATCCAGTCTCTGACTCAGGTTTCAGTGCAGGTCCCCCTTCCTTCCATATACCAATCAGTCTGACTCGGGTCAGCAAGCACTCAAGATCCAGGTCCTAGGACCCTGCTAGAGGGGGTAGGTCAGAGCCCAAGTCCTCCTGTGACCTGGGTCCAGGCCCGGTCATTCTGAGGTGGATGCAGCTTAAGCTGCAGACTTGAGTCAGAAAATCTACGTAGCACAGTATGGATGCATGACCACGACTGTGAGACCTGGGTCCAGCAATTGTAAGCCCAGGTTTACAGCACACTGTCGACACTCAAACATGGGCTTGGAGACACCGAGTCCACAAGCCTTAGTCCCACAGACCTGAGTTTACGATGCAGTGTGGACATACGCTTGATTCACCCTGGGATTATGCTGGAGTAACTAAGGGTATGTCTACACTGCACACTAAGCCCAGGCACTGCCTTAGGTTTGAGCCCAAGTCCCCCTCTCATCCACATACAAATCAGTCTGGCTCAGGCCAGCAAGCACTCAAGACTCGGGGTCCTAGAATCCTGCTAGGGGTCAGCCCCCAGTCCTGCTGTGACTTAGATCCAAGCCTTGTCACGATGCAGTGTGGATGCAAGTCAAGCCACAGACCCAAGTCACAAGGTCTGCCTAGTGCTATATGGATGTGTTAGCACGGCTGTGAGACCTGGGTTTAGCAATTGTAAACCCAGATTTATAATGCAGCATGGATGCTCAAGCACAGGCCTGGAAACACTAAGTCCACAAGCCAGGGTACCACAGACCCAGGCTTAGTTTACAGACATACCCTAATGGTTCAGGGCTATCAGTTGTGAAAACTTCACCCTGAGAGAGGTTTCCAGCACTCAGAGGGGTCTGTCCATAAATTACATAACACAGTAGAGGATGGGTGGGTCCTTAATTCTGCGTGTTTGTTCAGTGTTACAAAGTGTTAGAAGAGGGTGGATGGGTCTTGAAAAATCACCAAAAAATGCATTACATATTTTATGGCCAGCCCCCAGGTGTCTACATCCAAAACTCAGCCCTAGAACCTGGAACTGGCCCGCACAGCCCCCAGAAAAGTAGGCAGAGCCAGTTAGGGAGTGAATGTCGCAAGACACTCAGGCAGAATCCCCTCTGGGATGCAGGGTCTTCGCTAGCACAGGGAAGGTGAACTGAGGTAACAAAACAAAATAAAAAGTGACTAAGTAGAAATTCTATTGATTCAAGCCTCCAGATCCGTCACTCAGTAGAAACTAGAATAGTTTGTCAAGAATATTTAAAGAGCCAACCACTTGGAATTAAAGTGACAAATTCAAGCACAGAAGGAACTATCTAATTATTTGTCTGTTATAAATGATATATTACACAAAATAAAAAAAGTTACTGTAGCAGCAAAGAGAGCAGGGGTGACAAAGAATTGTCAGTCTCACATAGGATTTGTACAGTGCAATTCTTTGGAATCCTGTCTTGATTGTTTGACAACTATCACATTCAACATAAAAAAAACCCTTTGATTTCTGGGATGACCCAAAATTTTTATTTGACTTTTAAAATAGGAAAGCCTGATTTGTCATGTGGAAGATTATTTAAAGGTGTTCACCAAAGGGGAGAAATGTGTTTGTACTTTTTATAACTTCTTTATGATGTGTAGAGAAGGCCTAAAAGGTTTTTCCGCTTCCCTCTCCATCTCCCCCTGCAGCCCTGCCAATAAAAGAGTTTATTTTGTGCTTGTTTTTTACCTTCGAAGTTCAGGTTTTATTGATTTTTGAAGGCTCCATGAATGACTAGAGAACAGGCAAGATTATGACATTAAAGATGTCATGTAAGTGAAAGCTGATTAAGTAAGAGAGAAAGTCATTTTTTGTGGTATGCAAGTTTTGCTATAGTTAACAGATACATTACCCTCCTCTGTGCTTATTGTTACAATAGGACTCATGAGCTCTAGGCCTTCATTCCCATCCGAATTTACAGCACGAGCTGCACACTGGATCCGAGAGCCAGCTTGAAAGTAAATGGAGTCCAGTGTGATTATCTTGGAGGAAGTGAAGAATGTATCAAAGTCAACCTCTCTCATGGGACTGGTCACACCATCAGGGCCAGTAGGGGCACTAACCAGCCATCGGTATCGAGTCAGCGTGTTATTGATATTCTCGCTGGTGCATATTGAACCTGTCTTGTCATAATCTGTATATTTAGGATTGCAAGCCTGTGGAAAGAGTCAGAAAGTTATAATGATCTTATTTATTTCACGATAAAGAAAGCAATCCAAGTAGTGAGAAAATGATTGGGAAATTCAGATAAGCCTTGGCTTTAGCCACTGTTACTCCTGGGGGAATTCTGCGCCACTGTGCACGCACAGCATTCATGCCCCCCACATATTTCTTTGCTTCCCCGCAGAAAAATGACTTTCTGATTGGGAAGCAAAGGAAAGCCACAACCGGGGTCATGTGACCCTCCACAGCAGTATGTTTTGGGCAGCCGGCAGAGAGGTAAATCACTGTGGGGCAGGGGGCAGGATTGGGGAAGACATGGCTGGTGGCTCCTACCCTATGCTGGGCTCAGCTGCTAGTCGCGGCTGGGTTGGGCAGGATGGGACTTCTTCCCCTGCACGGCATCCATGGCTGTGTCAGACCCACCCCCAGATTTCTCCCCAGGCTGCAGAAAGCTCTGCAAACTCTCCCCTGGCTTCCTGCACCCATTGCTCCTCAGCTGCAGGGCGAGGGATCCCTGTACAGAGAACTGCTTCCCCATCTGCCCAACCCCGTGCATCCAGGCCCCCTCGTACGAAGACTCACCTGCCAGCCCCCCCCGCACACAGAATCCCCTGACGAACCCCACTCCCCCTGCACCTGGACTACCCCAACAAGCCACCCACACCCGGATATCCACCCCACCGAGCCTCAACCAGCTGCACCTGGAGCCACACCCCACTCCCCAGCATTTGGAACCCCCTGCAGAATCCCATTACCGCTGCACCCAGAACCCCCCAACAAGCCCCTGTGTATCCAGATCCCCCCACACCCAGATTCCCCACTGAGCCACCCACACCCAGATTTTCCCACACAGAACCCTGTCAACCCACACCTGGATCCCCCCACACTAAGCCCCTCCACACTTGGATACTGCTGGGCCGAGCCTGCCTGCTCACCCCGGTGCACCTGGCACGGAGGGGCAGGGTCCTGGAGTGTTTCTGGGGCAGGCCAGGTTCTTGCACTGTGTCAGCGTTGGGTGCAGCCTCACTGCTGAGTCCATGTCCTGGGGGAGACAGTGATCTCCCACCTTGGGGAGCCGGTAGCCTGTGCTCCCTAGTGCCATGCTGGAGCCTCCACATTTATTTGACAAATAAAATTAGCAGATTTTTGCAGAATTTTAAAATATTGTGTACAGAATTTTTAATTTTTTGGCACAGAATGCCCTCAGGAGTACACTGTGGAACAAAAGCACCAAATAAACCTTATACCAAAAGTGCAAGTTATGGATGGAGAGCTAACCTGTGCTTTAATCACTCAACAGTCAGGAAACGCAACAAAGAAGAATTTCGGTGTAGGGCAAATTTGAAAAAAAAATATGTTCAGAATACACTTCTAGCAACTTATTCTGCTTTATCTTTATAAAGTTATAATTGTGCTTGTAAGATTCCAGTGTTGATCTGAAATACTGCCTATAGGCCAAATTCAGACCTGGGTTATGCAGTCAGTGCATTCAGTGGAGCACCCCATATGCTAAGTCAGATTTGGCCCTTTGATTCAAGTCCCCCAGTATTCCAATGGCATTGTGCACAGATGTGTAACAAAGTTGCATGAAAGTTTTTACTCTGATTTAGGAAAACCTTGTCTTGTGCAATGCATAACCTGTGAAGGTGCACATTGAAAAACTGTAAGACTCTAGAGGGAAGTGCAGATGGATAGAATCCTGACTCAATGTATGTAAGTTTTAATGTCCACATTCGGTTTACAAAAATTCAGACTCAGTGCACCAAGAATTACGGAGGACCTTGACCTAATTCACCACACAGACTGGACAGTGCAATAAATTGACTTTAATGGGGTAGGATCAGAGACTGAATGAGACAAGGGCCCTGAGGAAAAAATAGTGTGTAGTCACATAATTAAAGTCATTGGACAAGGCCCTTGAGTCTGGCCAAGCTACGGTTGGCACAGGAAACAGGGGTAGGTGGGTGAAAGATGGCTTTCTGTCCCTGTTCTTCCCCCTAAAAGTTGATTTGGCCTCCATCTAAGTTAAAGCAGCTTCTATACTACAGCTTATACTTGCTTGTAACTTACAACAGCAGGGATTGCCTAAGTGCAGTACTTTCTCTGTCCACATTCCTTCCTGTCCCCCTACCACTCCCTCTATTAGAGAGGTGTCTGAGAGGTGATGTAGATTTGGCTACACTGGCTCTATGCCACGTCCTGTTAAAGGAGAATCCCCAGCTGCCCTGTTAAAGCAGATTTTATGGTAGAAAAGGGCTGGATCATGAGCTGAGAATCCAGCCTTGAATTTTAATATATGCACACAAGACTCAACTTTCTATGTGAAACATTAATTTTGGCAATTTCCTGACTTTTGGAAGTATAGCTTTTTTAAAAAACTTATCTTTTTGCGATAAGTATGGTAGCAAACTCTTGCTTGCATTCAGCTAATGGTGGAGGAAACTCTTTTAAAGTCAGATCCAAAATAGTATTTAAATGTAGTTTCTATTTTTAATATCTAAATTCCTGTATTTCACATTTGTTTCCTTTTTCAAAGATTATACGTTTTCATATTATTTATCCAACCATCATGTATGAAGAAAATATAGTATCACAAACGGTATTGACAATGAACAACTTTTCATGATGCAACATACATACCTTAATAAAAATGCTTTCTGGAGACATTTATTATCTACCATCAGTGGCAAAAGTATTTGGAAAAGGTGTTTTATTTTATAATAGCCCTTCACCACTTCCCTCAGGCAGTATACATTTCCATTGTCTCTTTAAAATCACCCACCTACTAGCTTTGTTCCCACTTCTCATCTTGATACTCACAGTGATACAGACAACAGGGTAGCCAGCAACTGGACTGGTTCTGTCTTTGGCTCTAGAAGTATCATCATATATTAAAAGAGAAGCAACCTGAGGGACTGAAGGAAAGGTGACATCCGCCATGCTGTTCATTTCTTCAATGTACACAATGGCCTTGGCTGTCTGGCAATTAATATACAGAAACACAATTTTTAGTTCAAACTTACAAAAACAAGGTAACTCAATCTGAAGGTTGATCAGGAAATATTTTCTAGCAGCAGCAGCAGCATTTGTTAGCCTGCAGAATAGTGTCCCAAGAGAAATGACAGAAGCACCCTGGGTTGAGTTATTTAAAACTGGACTAGAAGCACTGGAAAATATAGCTCAGAGTGAGAAACAGAATGGCAACAAAATATTTTTATTTCTCAGAAGGATGAAGGCATGAGGTCTTCCACTTCCTTCCTCACTGTGTCCTTGAGCCACATAGGCATAATGGCATAACTTATCTCTATTGAATGCTGCAGCTTCACATGTCTGGTGGATCTGTGGTGTCCGTAACTGCTAATAACAGCTGTATCTTTGCTGCCTGATGATAGGGAGCCAGGCGATAATTCTTATTTACAATGTTATGCAGGTGTGACACAGAGGGCCATTAGGGATTCTCTACTCTGTGTCAGCAGCTCTGGTCAGGCCAGGCGTACTCCATATACCTAACACACTGTTGTCATAATATATAGCCAAATAGTGGGATGTAACATATCCTTTCAAAACTAATAACTGACTTATTAATATTCCTGTGCTATGTACGTGCAGGGTGTGTACAAAGGGATATGGATAAATGCTAGAATTATGTTCTTAAAATGTGTTTGGCAAGCAATGCACAAGCACAGTCTGCCCTACACAAAGGAATGTGGATTTGCTGGTCATCAGGCAAAGACAATGAAGGCACATTTACATAAATGGTAAACAAAGCCATCAATCTAGTGAGTGGGGGAGCCAGCCTCTTGCGAAGAGCTAAACCGCAAATGATAAGTAATTGAATCAACTGATTGTATACCATATTACTGTATTATAAAAGTGTATCAAGTAAGATCTTTTATGAACGTTAACACAACATTGGCGATTAATATCACCTGAAATATAAGTATTAACACTATTTGAGCAATTATGAATACTCATTGATATTACACTTAAAGTCTATGACCTAACAAAGGGAGAAACAGGTTTTCTCCCAGACAGAAGGGAAGGCAGCTATCTACCTGTCTCCAATGAAATTAAGCAAGAATTGACCAAAAACAATGGAAGCCCACATTTACGGGAGGCCCACAAAAAAGTGAAGAATGGTTCATGAGGTCATCTTGAGTCTGGGGACAAAGCAGTGAGTTTGGGAAGATATAGGGAGACAGAAGAAGCTATCTTGGCATCCATCACTGGACAGACACAAGGGGCCAGATCTCTTGTAAGATGAGAAAGATGGGTCTTTACAACCCAGGGGGTTGAAGTCTTTGGTAACTGAACATAGGTGAGAAACCTACTTCAGCAAAAATATTTTCCCTGAGAAGACAAAGGAACCAAGCTGTCTTGACTCTGTGGGAGATGACCAAGGAGGTGGTCAGTCATCTTGCTGGAAGGAGGTGTGGTAAAAATCTAAACAAAACCAGTTCAAGAAAGTCTTGGTCACTAGAAACCATTTCCAACTTTATCCCTTATACTTGAACTCACCTAAAACCTCTCTCTTTCTGATTAAATAAACTTGTTTTACTTTCATTCTTGATACACTTTTTATACCCAGTGCTGTGTTTGACCTGAAAGGATTATTAACTACAGTTGAAGCAACAGGCTGTCTCTTTAAAGGAGCAACAGACCTTATTACTCCTCTGAACATTCCAGGAGAGAGCTGGACATTTCAGGGCAGACAGTTTGGGGAAAATTCAGGGCTGGGGGTTTGTTGGGGTCACTTGGCTAGTAGCAATCAAGACTGACAGAGACCGGAATGTGACTTTATTGTAACAAACATGCTGTTGGCACCTGAGTTGCTGAAACAGGGTGGTTCTAAACACAGATACTCAGTGCACGCCTGTGTACACTGACTGATAGCATCCAGACAGGGAGCTACAGCAGCAGAGCACTTTAAGACAATCAGGGCTAGAGGACAGGCAGTGACACAACCTCTCACTGGTCTGGGTTAAACCCCACAATGTGACAACTGATTAAGAGATTAAACAGTATTAAGGATGTTGCACTTCTAAATCATGAATATGGAGAATCAGAGAAGGAAAGTATGAGTGTTAAATGCAGACAGACTGTATTAATAGGTAAGACTGTGCTACTATTTCGATTCAAGCAACAAGTATACTGATAACAGAACTATTATAGCAGAAGTTACATTTAATACATGTGCCGAGGGTACTTCCACAGCTTCCAGCACAGGTGTCAGAAAGATCCTCTCAATCAGTGTTTCCAAGACGATGACAGCAGTTACTGAGAACTATCCTGATAAAGAGTATTAATTTGCAGGGAGATATTACAGATATTTATTTCATATATGTTCTTAAGAACATATATGTTCTCTGTGGCCCTTTGGGCTCTTCAGCCACCGAGGTGAGTTATTTTGGATGGAAATTTTAGGCTCTTCATTATAACCCAGCTGAAGAACAAGGCTACTAGAATAATAGCTATAAAAGGTCTGTCTGTCCGCCAGATTGTGCTGTTGAATAGTTTGTGTTACCTGTATCTCTGCCACCATGTTCTCATCAGGCTTCAGGTGAACAGTGAAGGCCTCTCTCATCTCCCTAATGCCATCAAAAAGAACCTCAATCTCCACAATGTGCTGTGTTTCACCCTCCTTAAACTCAATTTCTAAAAAACACAATAAGACATTTTAAAAAATAAATCTGCTGTTCACAATCATCAGGTTGCTGATCTATTCTATTCTGGCATGACACAGAGAGCTACAAAAGTTAATATTTGTCTTGCAAATTACATATGTTCATGTGACTTGAATAAACTAGTTTACATTATCCAAACACAAAAAAATACATAATTAATTAATTATGTACTAACTGGGCCATCTCATTTCCTGTGGGAGTAAACATACTGTGTAAGGACCAAGAAAATACTGAGTTTTGGCTTGTGGAGTTTCCCTGGGATAATCCAGTCAGGGATGCAAGGTTTGTCCCTCCCACTTAATGGGCTGGACTCTCTAAATCCACAGATGTGAAATCCATGAGGAAATCCTCTGGATCATAGAACACTTGCAAAGGGCTGGGGATTTGTGGCAGAGGCACAGTGTTCTGTCCCTGTCTCTTCTGTGGTAGCATGTTTACCTCAGAAGTCAAACCACTCTGTTGGTTTACAGCACAGAGACGGAAGCAAGCGCAGGGTAAGGCTTACGGGGTCAGTGTCAGCTGATACTACAAGTTCCTGTGGATCAGAGGACAGATCAGTGAAACTCTTATGTGCAAGAAACACATCCCACTCAGCAACTGGAATAGGACATTTCTTATTTGACAGTTTTCTTTCTGTTAGAAGCTTCTTTCCTCATTTATCACTGGGTAACTGCCTCCCACCAGTGGAAATCTGAGGGGGTCCAGTGTTCTTACTGGAGGCTTCAGGACCAAATCCTGCTCTTCAGCTCAGGTCACCAGAAGAGTTCTTCCAAAGTGACAGAACTATTCCAACACCTGATTATTAGCATTTGGTCATTTCCCAGAATACCAGGGTAGGTGGAATGAGGAGATAAACTGCTAGCAGAAAGGGAATTTTCAGCTAAGAAATTTCTCATTGTGCTGCACAGCTTCTCTCCTCACTCTTCTTTTCATGAGAAGTGGCAAGCAGTGACTCACAGAAAGAAAAAAGCAAAGGATAAATAGAGTTTTTAAACTGTTATTAGAGTAGGATAATAGGTGCCAAAAGAAGTCTCACCCCATAATATATAGTAAGAACTTTGTATATTACAGAATTATTTGGAACCAACCTAGCAACAGCTTCCTGCCAATAGACATCTCTGCCGAGGAATGGAAACCTACTTTATAAATCTTCCTCGGATGAGGCTCATATCCTTTTCCCCATGATGATCCTAGGGAGCTTACAGAGAGAGCCTTGACTCTGTCTCAACAAGTAATTTCTCAGTTGCTTAGTATGGCAACTTGTGCAGTATTTTAACATCTTGCCTGCAGCAACTTTTAGGCCCTAAGACCTTGGCATTTGGGACAGAATGAGATGAACAGGGTACAAGTGAGTTGCATGTGTACTCCATATGCTTGAAATATCCGTTTAGAAATCTATTTATGCCACCACCTTCCACAGGAGTATTAAGGGCTGAAACAAAATGACAGGAGAACTAATTTTCAGGAATTGTAGAAAGAAGAACTTACCTAAACCAGAAAGTTTTCTGGAGCTAAAAGAATAAGCTATTCCTCGTTACAACAGCTACTCCTGGGGGAATTCTGCACCACTGCATGTCCCCCCGCAGATTTCTTTGCTTCCCTGCAGAAAGTAATGGGGCAGCAAAGGGAAGCTACTTGAGGTGGGGGCCTGGGGATGTGCATGGATGTAGTTTGCGGGGGCATTTGCCCTCCAAACAGAAGTGAGGTGTTGGGGGGCACACAGGGTCACCTGCCACTGCCCCTCCACATTTCTGCAAACGCAGAGCTGCCCAACTGAAAGAGGGTGCTGCTCAGCTCCACTGACTTTGCAGCTGGATTCAGCCTCCTGGGTTCTAGTGCCTGTTGTGCTTCCCTTCTGTGTGCTGGGAGCCATCCTGTTTTCTGTACAACAGTGAGTGCCCATCGTGGGATAAGGCAAGGGGGTAGGGTGGGGCTGAGAAAAAGAGGCAGTGGTGAAGGACGGGGATGGGGAAGGGGGCAATGGGGAAGGGATGGGGAAGAGAAGTGCATCCAGATCCCCCAGTGAGCCGCCTGCACCCAGACTGCCCCACACTGAAACCTCTCACCCCACACCTGGATCCCCCCACACTAAGACCCTTTACACTTGGATCCTGCTGGGCTGAGCCTGCCTGCCCACACCTGGTGTGCCGAATGCAGAGTGACAGGGCCCCAGTGTTTCTGGGGAAGACCCGGCCCTTACACTGCGTCAGGGTTGGGTGCAGCCTCACTGCCGTGTCTCTGTCCTGAGGGGATGGAGGGCTGCATGGTTATATCCCACCTCCATGCAGCTAGTGGCTGGTGCTCCCCACTGCCATGCAGGAGGTGACTAGCAAGGCCAGCCACAGGTTTAATCTGTCACTCTAAGTAATCTTGACACCTGATGATCTTGAGATGAGGAGAGAGATATCTCTGCCTAAAAACTACCACTAGGGCTGTTATGCCCTTTTCTGTGTTTTTTAGTTGTAGGATTCCAATCAGCCATCCTAGAGTAGCAACTCTAGAGTAGCTGAGATCACGAGAAGGCCCCAATACGTTGTCACTATACAGACAAGAGGCAGTTTCTTTGCAAAGAGTTTTCAGTTTCCCCTTGCACCAGAAATGTAAATTTGACCAGATCAGCAACTGAAATTTCTGGGTTGAGTTCTGCCCGCATATGAGGCCAACTGAATAACTCTGTCAAACCACACTTCTCTTCCGTTACTGTTACTGTAGGTCATCATGTCTGGATGAAGGAGTCCCCGCTTTAAGCAGTCTAGTGTTTTCTGCAGGTGCAATGGAGTTGTCTATTAAGTCTGAAGTGCCTTCTGCGTCACTGGAGGAGTAGGAGAAGGATTTCAGCTCTCTATTCCCCTTCCCAGGACATTGTTTCCACTGCTGAGGAGAAGTTGTGACCTCAGGTTACTCCCTAGTTTTGGAAGGATATAGATATTCCTGATTCAGTAATAAGCCAGCCTCTAATGGGAGGTAGGAGGAGACTTCCCCTGTGAGGACCATGACTGCTCTCTACATAGTTTCTCCAACCTTCTTTTGAAGTAACTGGTACTGGTACTGTCACAGACACAACAATGGACTCAATGGACCCACAGGTCCGAACCCATGTAGCCATGTCTCTGTTTTTGTTCAGATATGTCACACATAGAGTTGTGGAAGTGAACAATTCAAGTTGCTGCTTTACAAAGGGGGCACTTGATTTTGCCTTTTTCAAACTCAAACTCTCTGAAGTTTGCAAGACTTTCCCCTGAGACGGCTGTGAGGGGGTTCCCCTCTCTGTGGGAATCCTCACGCTCCTGGTTGAGCTTCTCATTTTGGAATCATGGCTTCAGGAGGGGGTTGAGGCCTTACATGCCTGCCTGACTCAAAGCCAACCTCCTGGTTGTGTGAAGGCCAATAGCTTGTGGTAGCCAGGCATAGCTCACTCTCTCCAGCTTATGCCCTGGCAATGTGAGGGTTGATGGCTTGTGGCATCAGGGCATAGCTCACTCTCTCAAGACCATATCCCATCACAGTAAGGTTTGATGGCTTGGGGAGGAAGCAGGGCACCGTTTGCTCTCTGAATCTCCCAGAAAGCTGCCCCTTGGACTTGGCTCAATGCTTGCAGGGCTTCTCTGCAGGGAAGCAGACAGTCCACTTGAGAGGTGTCGTACTGGAGAAAACAGAGGATTAGAACCTCAGTAGTCCATTGATTCTCCACCTCAGGAGAGGGGGAGAGAGGTGCATGAAGCTGAAATGAAGTCACTACTGCATGAAAACAAATAAGAATTAAAGTTATAAAACAAAATGGTCTGAAGAAACTGAACCACCATCTTCTTCCACTGCCGGAGGCACAAAATCCAGTGGACTGAGCTAAAAGACAAAGCCTAGTCCCAGAGCCCCCAACAACAACAGTGGATCGCTGCTGAATTCCACAGGTGGGAGCCATTATTCATTAGTAATGAGCAAGGAAAGCAGCTGTGCCCCCACAAAATTACTATGGAGTGGTTTTCCAGAAGCAATTGGAATGCCCACAGCCCTCAGCACATTCACAATGAAATTCACACCTGCTTGAAACTTGCCATCATGAGCCTAATTCATTCCTGGTGTAAACTCACTGACTTCCCTATAAAAGAGTTACATCAGGGATTAATTTGTTTCATTATGGATATGGCACCTTCAGAATGGCTACATGATCCCAAAGTAGAGTTTTGTCTGAGGTGAAAAATGGCTGCAGGAAACCATCCCAGGGCTTCAAAGCAGAATGCTAAAGGAGATTAATCTGTTTATCTCTATGCACATTAATAAACAAAGTTGATTAAAAAAACTGAAGTCTTTTGACGTTAACAGTTAACACAAAGGATTCATATTTCCCTTCTATTAGCCTGGAGGTTTATTTCAGATACGTTTCCAGGATGTCTGCGGCCCTGTGGGAGCTATAGCCATGGAAGTGAGCAGAAATCTGAGAAGATGCACATTCTCTGAGGGACTTACTGGCTGCCGCTTCCAGCAGCTCCCATTGGCCTGCAGCAGCGAATCACGGCCAGTGGGAGCTGCGATCACCCGGACCTGCGGACGAGGCAGGTAAACAAACTGGCCCGGCCCGCCAGGGGCTTTCCCTACACAAGCGGTAACCCCAGTTTGAGAAACACTGGTTTAAGGGAAATCATTTTGCATTGCTGAATACTTACTTCAGAATCAGTAATGCTTTCTTTTAAAAACATTCATATGCTGGACTACTCTCCGAATTACTGAGAATACACTACAACTCCAAATTATTGGAAGCTAACTATAAAAAATATGAAATTCCATTCCTGCGGCCTTATTAATCCCAAAGGCAAAAGGCACTAATGAAAGCAGCTAAAAAGTATTAAAACCTTAAAAGTTCACAGTGCTTTTTTTCCCTTTAAATACTGTACAATTGTGGCTGAAATAATCAATGGGATGTGATATTGATCTGAATGACAGCCAGGGAGTCTCGTCATACCTTCTGACACGGGGTGATAGTCTTCTCCAGAGGTGGCAGAGCCATCCTTTGTGTGAACCCTCACAATGGAAACCTTTGAAGTGTCTCCCAGACGAAGCACTGGAATTTGTACAACCACCAGCTGTCCTACATCTTTTGGTTCACTGACACTAAATTTGGTCTCACCAAACTTAATAATGGCCTCTGTAATAACAGAAAACAGTGTTTAATAGTGTGCACAAAAGAGCTTTTAAATACCAAAGTCAAAATGATATTTGTATGGTCAAAAATAACTCCTCACTGTCTGCATGATCTCTGATCCTTATCAGGGTTTCATTTTGTTCACCAATAGAAGCACCATAGGAGGAATCACTTCTTGGAGTGCCAAGAACCAGACGCAGCTCTTCCTCTTCTTCATGGAGAGAGTCGTCCATAAGCATGAGGGTGCAAGGTTTCTCAGTCTCACCTGGAATCATCATGCACAAAGTAACATCATGCAGAACTTAAAATTGTTTTTAGATGTACTACAGGCATTTCTCTCAAGCTGTAGGACCCACAGGTCAATTCTACTGGTCAAAGCACCTGTACTGGCCCTATATAAATAAATAACTAATGAAATTACTAGCAATAGCATCAGCAACAACATTTATATTTACTATAATAGTAAGACTAGGTATTTACATAGCTATACAGCTAATATCTCACAACACCTCTGAGAGACAGAAGAGTATTATCCTCATTTTCAGAGGTGGAAAATGAGAAACAGGAAAGGTTCAAGACCAAATTTTAAAGAATAGTCTCTAATTTTGGATACTTTAATTTAGGGCAGCTCAACTGATTTTCATATCGCTCTCAGCTCCCACTGATTCCAATGAGAGAAGTGGATGCCTATCACCTTGGAAGATCAGTAGCTACGTGTCTCAAGTTGAACAACCAGAAAACAATGTGCCTAAAATTAGTGATTACTCTGAACTTTTGGTTCTGGGGGGAGGGATAGCTCAGTGGTTTGAGCATTGGCCTGCTAAACCCAGGGTTGAGAGTCCAATCCTTGAGGGGGCCACTTAGGGATCTGGGGCAAAAAAAAAAATTGGCCCTGCTAGTGTAGGGGGGGGGGCTGGCACTGACCTTTCTTCCTTCCTTCTTCCCCAGTTCTAGGAGATATATATATCTATTACTATTACTATCTAATTTAAGCCTATTTAGAACAGTGGCTCTTAACCTTTCCAGACTATTGTACCCCTTTCAGGAGTCTGATCTGTCTTGCATAACCCAAGTTTCACCTCACTTAAAAACTACTTGCTTACAAAAACAGACATAAAAATACAGAAATGTCACAGCACACTATTACTGAAAAACTGCTGACTTTCTCACTTTTACCATACAATTATAAAATAAATCAATTGGAATATAAATATTGTACTTACATTTCAGTGTATAGTATATAGAGTAGTATAAACAAGTCATTGTCTGTATGAAATTTTAGTTTGTCCTGACTTCACTAGTGCTTTTTCTGTAGCCTGTTGTAAAACTAGGCAAATATCTAGGTTTCAGAGTGGTAGCCGTGTTAGTCTGTATCAGCAAAAAGAACGAGGAGTACTTGTGGCACTAACAAATTTATTTGAGCATAAGGTTTTGTGGGCTTAAACCCACTTCACTGGATGCATGCAGGGGAAAATACAGTAGGAAGATATATATATATATATATATACACAAACACACACAGAGAACATGAAAAAATGGGTGTTGCCATACTAACTATAAAGAGAGTAATCAAGTTAAGGTAGGCTATTATCAGCAGGAGAAAAAAAATTGTAGTGATAATCAGGATGGCCCATTTCCAACAGTTGACAAGAAGGTGTGAGTAACAATAGGGGGAAATTAGAATGGGGAAATAGGTTTTACTTTGTGTAATGACCCATCCACTCCCAGTCTTTATTCAAGACTAATTTAATGATGTCAAGTTTGCAAATCTTTTTTGAGATGGGGCAATCACATCTGCACGCAGTAGTCAAGATGTGGGTGTACCGTGGATTTATACAGAGGCAATATATTTTCTCTTTTATTATCTATCCATTTCTTAATGATTCCCAACATTCTGTTCGCTTTTTTGACTGCTGCTGCACATTGAATGGATGTCTTCAGAGAACTATCTATCAACAATGACTCCAAGATCTCTTTCTTGAGTGGTAACAGCTAATTTAGACCCCATCATTTTATATGTACAGTTGGGATTATGTTTTCCAATGTGCATTACTTTGCATTTATCAATATTGAATTTCATCTGCCATTTTGTTGCCCAGTCACCCAGTTTTGTGCAATCCCTTGGTAACTCTTCAGAGTAGTTTTGTACCATCTGCAAATTTTGCCACCTCACTGTTTACCCCTTTTTCCAGATCATTTATGAATATGTTGAATAGGACTGGTCCCAGTACAGACCCCTGGGGGACACCACTGTTTACCTCTCTCCATTCTGAAAACTGACCATTTATTCCTACCCTTTTGTTTTCTATCTTTTAACAGTTACTTATCCATGAGAGGACCTTCATAAGAGGGAAGGTCCTCTGCATCATAAGATTTACATACAGCGGAAAAAACTTGCTTAGGGCTTGGAAAAAACAGAAGTTAAAAATGTGGGCATATAAAAATGAGGAGACAAGAACCTGTTCTCCAGTCAAGTAAAAGGAGGTTTGGATTGATAATCCCCAAGAGGGACTCAGGCAATTTTTCCCACAAAGGAGAAGTAATACCCCATCTCCTCATGTTTTTTCTTTGGGTTCAACATTTTGAGCCACCCAGGCAGACTGAGAAAGAAGAAATAAGCAGGCAGAAGGAGGAGAAATATCAGAGAGCAATAATTAGCTTAGCTGTGTCCCTATGCAAAGTTAAGAGGTGTTTACCCTTTCTAGCGGTAGATAGCTGGATTTGCTGATGGTCTGCCTAATGGGGCCAGAGCTTCTGGGGGTTTCCTCTGTGGTATCACCTGCCATTCAGTTCTGCCTGCAGCACAGCAATGGGATCCATCTGTTAGGATGAGTGGCTGGGCCTTTGCAAAAGGATATCCCTTGTGTCTCTATAGATGATCCCCCTCTAGTTCAGGATTAAGGCAGGATGGTGTGAGGAATGCTGTGCTGCCACTTCCCACGCGCTACCTATTCTGTGTAGAGAGAATTTTATTCCCCCAAACAGTCGGTATGGCCCTTGCTGTGAGAAAAAAACTCACATGATTTAAAGCAAAACCAACTCTGACAGAATAAAGGATTCTAACAAAGAACTGTAGCTTACCAGGAAGGAAAGTGATGATGGAATCGTCAGTGTTAGGACGTTCTTCAAAGTCCATCATTACCTGGGCTGAACCCTGCCGACTATAACAGCGTACTGTAGATGTGTAGCGGATATCCCCGCTCCTATATATCATGGCAGAAATCTGTCCATCATTTTCATTGCCAATGTACATAGGTTCTTTAAACTGCATCTTAGGCACTAGACACACACATACAAAAGAAGGAAAAAAATATCCAAAATGATCAATTCCTAGATATATGATTATGATGTGGCAGACTCCTCACCAGGTAGCAACCGATTTATTTAGCACATTTCCTACAATTCAAAGAGTGAAATCCTGGCCCAACTCATGTCAATGGAAAAATGTCCACTGACTTCAGTGGGTCCAGGATTTCACCACAATTGCTTTACAGAACTACAAGCTATGGCCCTGATTTTGATCTCATACTGGTATAAATCAGGAATATTACAATTTATGTCTATACAGTTACAACTAGCAAATGTAAAACTAGTATAAATGTATTTATCTTCAGTCCTTATGTACATTTTCTACATTCCCCATGGTTTTAGGAAAATAAGTGAAAAATTATAGCTAGCTGAGAGTACATGTAGACCAGTAAGTGCCCAGAAATTTTATAATGACCACAAGTGGTCAGGAACCTGATTTTACACCTCATCCAAAAGATCACAACTTCAGCAATGTAGTGTTTCCAAACACCATGTCTGGACATTGGTTCCATATGGACTCAGAAGGAAGAATACTATCTATTGCATTGCAAGCATCATTTTTCTTCCTGTGAAAATAATTAATACTTACAATCAGAGACTGAGTCATTAATGAAGATGGTGGCTTTGCTTGGTTCTCCAAGGATGGCATTCATGGGCATTCGCAGCACAAGCTCAAACTTCTCAATTCCTTCTAATACTGGCTGTCCAAGGTCATCCAGAATGATCACACGGAAAGTCTGCATGTTGACTCCAGGGGCAAAATCCAAATTACGACTGATGCCTACATAATCTACCCCAGCTACACAAAGAAACAACATAAAACAGAATACATTGATGGAACTGTTTTTCACAGCATTTTGTTAAAGAAAATAAGGGGTCTAAAGTCAGGAAGTTGATAACAGTAACTCATAAAAATGAAATAATCTCTTTCTTTTGTTGTCAAGAAGTACTTTTTACTTTATCATTTAAAACTCTCTAGATCTTTTGCGGTCATTCAAAGCAAAAAGCTTCTTACCTAGAAGGGATTTGGAGCAGGCCTGATTCTAACCTCACTTACCCTGTTGAAAATCAGGAATAACACCATTTAAGTGACTGGAGCTATATTGATGTAAAACCTTTGTAAGTGAGATGTAAACTATAGTTTGGGACCAACCAGAGTGTTCTGAGAGAAATCCCAGAAATGAAGGCGATTCCTTGGAATAAGGATTTAATATTATGCCTATAATTCTAGGGGACAGTGCAGCAGATTATGTGACTAATGTAAAAAGGGAAAACAGAGCAACCAAGAGGCTGATTAAGAGGAATTACACTACTAATATCCAGATGAGATATATAACAAGAATGAAACTTAAGCATAGAGAAGAGGGAAGGCAAACAGATTTTGGACCCTGCTGGCCAGTGGCTAATGAAAGTCCAAGAGAAAGACGAGTCAAATTACATCCAGACCATGTCAAGTGGGACCTGGCACACTTCAGTGTCAAAGATAAGAATACCCAGTTCACTCTAGGACTAAAAAAAAAAAAAAAAAAAAAAACCTAGAGAGAAGTGAATGAGACAGGATGTTGAGTTATAACAGGACATGGTGTCTGGGTTCCGGGTATTAAAGGTACCTAAGTCTGAGGTGAAAGAGTGGACTTTTGTGCATTTGCTGTGATATCACAGTACAGTCTGTTTTACTTCTCCAATAAACTGTTAAATAAAGAGATAAAAAACCCTTACACATATTGCTGAAGGAAACAAAAACAATCCCCACACCTATTTAACAGGTTATCCAGTGAGTGAAGACCAAAAACATGTTCTGACTTTAAACTCTTATAATGCTGTTATGCTTTTCTGCAACAAAAATACATTCAATATTTAGGGTGAGGTAAACCCAACGGATCACGTGAAATAATAGTTAAGAAATGAAGTAAATGGACATTCTTTTTAGGCATCTTAATAATCTAATTTTCCAAGAGAAAGCACAAAAATGTGGAAGGCATACTAATGCTAAACCCAGACTCTATGTCTTCCTGTCATGGGCATCATAACAAGAAGGCTTATGACAACTAAGAGTATTTTAAAATTATATCAGTAACTAAACACTAACGTCTGTTCATGCTCAATGTAACCATCTAGGAAAAATATTTGGACTCTTCATGACTTCTCCACATCAAAAGAACGCTTTAGCATAAAATGCCATGTTTTAGAAACAGACTGAGTACAGTACGTCTCCAGCTCCAGATACCAATTTAGAGCTTGATCCTTTCAGCATGTGGATGAAGGCTCTGAGGGTATGTCTGCACGTTGAGCTGGGGGTATGACTCCCAGCTCACATAGACATACTCACACTAACTCTCCTGGAGCTGGCACACTAAAAACATTTGTAAGCTGGGGTAGCATGGGCAGTGGGTGAGCGGCGGCATGGGCTAGTTGTGCTGAGTACCTATCTACCTACCTGGACCCCATGGGTACGTACTTGGGGCAACTAGCCTGTGGTGCCACTCACAGCTGCCTGTGCTACTACACCTGCACAACTATTTTTAGTCCACTAACTCTCCTCGAATTAGCACATGAGTGTGTCTGTGTGACCTGGGAATCATTCCTCTAGCTCTAAGGGTAGACACAGACTAAATATAATAAGCTGAGGGCAGCAAGAACTGCAGGCTGCACAGAACTCTGTGCCTAGCATGTATTGGGAGGCAATGAGCAACCGACCATGAGAGATAATAGTTTGTGGGAACCATTGGAAGGCTGGAGCTACAATTTGCCATTGCTTCCATTTCCTTCTAAGGGCAGCTCTTAAACACATTTGAATAAGCTCTTACTTCAGCTTAGCTGTAGGAATAACTCTGATATCTAAAAATGGGCTGTATGCATCTCAAATAGATCATGTGAAGTGCTGAGCAGCTTAAACCTTTAATTAAATTCATGGTAGCTGAGGGCAGCCAGCACCTTCCAGGATAAAGCCCATGATTTCCATTCGTTCGTTTTCATTTCAACACCTGTCCATGCCCTTTCTCTGTTCCGGATCATGCTCACTTTCTCCCTTACTTACTAGCATGCAGTTCAGTGTGGGCACAGAGGTCTCCTCTTACTTCTGAACACCACACACATGCATTTCTTCACACTATGGAGAAGCCCCTGTCCAAAGGTTCGGAGCAAACACCAAGTGTGGCATGCCTAGCCTTGAGGCTCTCTGAGCCACTTCTGGGGCTAAACCAGAAGCATTCAGGATTGAATCCACACTGGATGTACCAGTGCTCCATGTTAAGACATATTAAGGAAAAATGACACTAGAGCAAAATGATCACTCACCCTCTGCAGTTATTGGCTCAGTTTTGCGAGACCTGACTGTAACAGTGGCAGCTCTGGACAAATCAGTTCCAGTTCTCCAGACACGCACCTCAACAAAGCCAGCACTCTCATCAACATAGTATTCGACATCTCCAAAGTAGAAGGCTGGTTCTGGTAAAAAGGTTAAAGTAATTTAAAGTCATTAAAGTTTTCTCCTTACCGGAGAACCTACTTTTAAGCATATATAAATAAATTAAAAATATATACAAAAGGAAGGATGGTCCAGTGGTTAAGGGCAGGGACTTGGCAGTCTAGGGTTCAATTCCCTGTTTCACCTCTGTGATGTTGAGAAGTCTCTGTCCCTCAGTTCTCTGTAAAATGGGGGTGACAGCATTTCTCTACTTCAAAGGGGGTGTTGTGAGGATGAATACATTAATGATTATAAGGTGCTCAGACAAATGTTAATGTAAGTATGGCACACAGAAACAAAAGAAGTCAAATCCTAAAGAGAGAAAATAGAAGGGAGCATAAATTTTGGCAAGTCAAATGTAAAAGTATAATCAGGCAGACCAAATAAGAACTTAAAGAACAAGTAACAAAAGACACAAAAACTAACATCAAAATATTTTTTTAAGTACGCCAGAAGCAGGAAGCCTGTCAAACAATCAGTGTGGCCACTGGACAATCGAGGTGCTAAAGGAGCACTCAAGGAAGACAAAGCCATTGCAGAGAAGCTAAATGAATTCTTTGTATCAGTCTTCAGTGCAGAGGACGTGAGGGAGATTTCCACACCTAAGCCATTCTTTTTAGGTGACAAATCTGAGAAACTGTCTCAGACTGAGGTGTCAGTAGAGGTGGTTTTGGAACAAATCAAAAAAATTAAACAGTAATAAGTCACCAGGACCAGATGGTATTCACCCAAGAGTTCTGAAGGAACTCAAATATGAAACTGCACAACTAACAACTGTGGTATGTAACCTATCACTTAAATCAACCTCTTTATCAGATGACTGGACAATAGCCAATTTTAAAAAAAAAAGGCACCAGAGGCAATCTGGGCAATTATAGCCCGGTAAACCAAACTTAAAACCAGGCAAACTGGTTGAAACTATAGTAAAGAACAGAATTATCAGACACAGATGAACATGATTTGTTGGGATAGAGTTAACATGGCTTTTTAAAGAGAAATCATGCCTCATCAATCTATCAGAATTTTTTGAGGGGTTCAACAAACATGTGGATAAGACTGATCCAGTGAATATAGTTTACTTGGACTTTCAGAAAGCCTTTCACAAGGTCCCTAATCAATGGCTCTTAAGCAAAGTAAGCTGTCATGGGGTAAGAGGCAAGGTCCTGTCATGGATCAGTAACTGGCTAAAAGACAGGAAACAAAGGGTAATAATAAATGGTAAGTTTTCAGAATGGAGAGAGGTAAATAGTGGGGTCCCCAAGAATCTGTACTGAGACCAGTGATCTTCAACATACTCATAAATGATCTGGAAAAATTAGTGAACAGTGAAGTGGCCAAGTTTGCAGATGATACTAAATTATTCAACATAGTTAAGTCCAAAGCAGACTGCTAAGAGTTACCAAGGGACTCTTACAAAACTGGGTGACTGGGCAACAAAATGGCAGATGAAATTCAATGTTGATATGTGCAAAGTAGTGCACATTGGAAAACATAATCCCAAGTATGAATATAAAAAAATGGGGTCAAAACTAGCTGTTACCACTCAAGAAAGAGATCTTGGAATCATTGTGGATAGTTCTCTGAAAATATCCACTCAATGTGCAGTGGCAGTCAAAAAAAAGCTAATAAAATTATAGGAACTATTAGGAAAGGGATAAATAATAGAATCATAGAATATCAGGGTTGAAAGGGCCCTCAAGAGGTCATCTAGTCCAACTCCCTACTCAAAGCAGGACCAATCCCCAGAAAGATTTTTACCTCAGTTCCCTAAGTGGCCCCCTCAAGGATTGAACTCACAACCCTGGGTTTAATAGGCCAATGCTCAAACCACTGAGCTATCCCTCTCCCCCCAGTAAATATCATAATGCCACTATATAAATCCACAATATGTCCATATCTGGAATACTGCATGCAGTTTTGGTCTCCCCATCTCAAAAAGATGTATTAGAATAGGAAAAGGTATGGAGAAGGGCAGCAAAAATGATTAGGGGTATGGAACAGCTTGCATACGAAGAGAGATTAAAAAAACTGGGACTGTTCATCTTGGAGAAGAGACAACTAAGAGGGGATATGATAGAAGTCTATAAAATCATGAATGGTGTGGAGAAAGTGAATAAGGAAGTAATATTTACCCTTTCACACAACACAAGAGCCAAGGGTTACCCGATGAAATTAATAGGCAGCAGGTTTAAAACAAACAACAGAAAGTAATTCTTCTCACAGTGTCGAGTCAATCTGTGGAATTCATTGCCAGGGGATTTGTGAAAACCAAAAGTATAACTGGATTCAAAGAAGATTTAGATAAGGTTGTGGAGGATACGTCCAGCAATGGCTATTAGCAAAGATGGTCAGGGATGCAATCCCATGCTCCCTAAGCTTCTGATTGATAGATGCTGGGAATAGGCAACAGGGAGATCGATCACCGGATAATTGCCCTGTTCTGCTTATTCCCTCTGAAGCATCTGGCATTGGCCACTGTTAGAAGACAGGATACTAGGTTAGATGGACCTCTGGTCTGATCCAGTATGGCCATTTTTACATTCTTATGAGTAATTCAATCTCTGTTTAGCAGTGCCCTTAACCCCATGCTCAACATGTGATAAAGTCCAACTGAAGTCAAATGGGATTTAAACATGTGCTTTGCTGAACTGAGATGGGGTTATTCTCAGGATTAAAATTAAGCACTGTCTTAAGTGTTTTGCTGAATTGGGCCTTAGGAAACAGTTACCTGATCTTCCAGGCAAAAGTGAGTATCCATTTAAAAATGCAATATTGTTTCAGCCCACCCAAGTTACAAAGAGTACATACACATTTTATTTATTTTTATAGTAACTCCTACTCCTGGGTGAATTCTGCACCACTGAGCATGCAGAATTCATATCCACCTGCAGATTTCTTTACTTCCCTATGGAAAATGATGGGGAAGCAGAGGGACGCCGCCCTGGAGGTGGAGGGTCCGGGAAAGCCCATGGACATTGCCGTCCCAAACAGAGGTGAGGCATGAGGGGCATGCCGTGTCATGTGCCACTGCCCCTCTCCATTTCTGCCAACTCAGAGCTGCCTGGCTGAAGGAGGGTGCCACTCGGACACCGCCTCCTCGGTCCTAGTGGTGGCTGTGCTCCCCTTCTGTGTGCTGGGAGCCATCCTGTTTTCTGTACAACAGTGAGTGCCTGTGTTGGGGCAGGGCAAAGGGGCAGGGTGGGGTGGAGAGAAGAAACAGTGAGGAAGGAAGGGGGTGGGATAGGGCAGGGGAAGGGGGATGTGAGAGTGAAGGGAGGGGGATGGAGCAGGGGACAGTGGGGAGAGGATTGAGATAGGGGACAGTGGAGAGGGAATGGGGCAGGGGACAGTAGGGAAGGGAGATGGGATGGGGACGAGAAGGGGCTAGGGGACTAGGGCAGGGAAGTGGAAGCCCGGCATGTGGCATCCCCTCGACAGCAGCAGTAGCTGGGGCTCCCCTGTTAAGCAGGCCCATCAAATCCCCACACCAATGAGTGCCACTCCCCTGCACCTGGACCACCCTGATGGGCCGGCCCGCACACAGCTTCCCACTCCAATGAGCCCCAACCAGCTGCATCCAGACCCTCACCCCGCCACACCTGGACACTCCGGCTGAGCTCCAACCACCTTCACCTGGACCCCCTTGCAGAGTCCCATTGCTCCTGCACCCAGAACTCCCCAACAATCCCCTGTGCATCCAGATCTCTCACTTAGCTGCCCACACCCAGATTGCCCCACACCTGGGTCCCCCCACACTGAGCCCCTCTGTGCTTGCATCCTGCTGGGCTGAGCCTGCCTGCCCAGACCTGGTGTATCTAGCACAGAGGGCCAGGGCCCCAGTGTGTTTCTGCAGCAGGCCTGGCCCTTGTGCTGTGTCAGAATCGGGTGCAGCCTCACTGCCGCGTCCCTGTCCCGGGGTAGAAGGAGCTGCAGGATGATTTCCCTGTGCTCCCCACTGCCATGCTGCAGCCTCCACGTGTATTTATTCACAAATAAAATTGGCGTAATTTTAAAATATTGTGCAAAGAATTTTCTTTTTCTTTTTGTGCAGAATTCCCTCAGGAGTAAACTCCTCACATACCTTCTTGATTTGGGTCTGTCCAAACCCACTGTAGGAGGACAGTACCTGCCTTGAAAAGTTTAGAATCTAATCTAAAACGAGATGCAGTATTGTGTATAAAAAAGAGCAGGAAGGAGCACAAGGGATACAGAAACTACATACATACGATTAGAAATGATTGAAACCTACATCTTACTATTCCCTACCCTGAGGGTAACAAGCAACAAAAGAACAAAACCTCACTGAACCATCAGTAGGAGAGCAGCTCTCTTCTTCCAGGAAGCATAATAAAGCATTTTTTAAAACCTATACGAGGGGTTCCTGGTATAGTTTACATTAATGAAAAATTACAATGTGTGTATTTGTTTACATACTTTGGGCCAACAGGCGATAAATCTGCACATCACATCTCACTCCCTTCCTGCACTTTCAACTCTAGGTACCAGTGTGTATGAGTGTGTGTGTGCACAGATTAACGTGTTATCTTATTAACCTTATTCCTAGCTGGACCTTGTGCATTAGCCAATACATTCCTTGCATTTCTCACTTCAGTGCAAGCAGACAAAGGTGAAGATAGATACTGAGACCTTAAACAGGGTTTCAGTGCAGAATTCTGTTATCCAGACGAGATCGGAACATGATGCAGCTTTGTGAACTGTTTTGTGAAAGTTGTCCCACAAATTATGGGGACAAAACCCGCAATCTGATTTCCCACAATTAACAGTTAGACTGAAATCAAGCTTATTTCCCATTCCAAACTATGTGAGTACTGTCCTTATCTTAACATTTTAAACCCCTCAGATTACAAGAAAGAACAGCAAAAAATGGAGCAGGGGGCAAGTTATCCCATTTAATAGTGATATGTTTATCTGCATTTTTCCTCTTTTCTTCAGAGAGCAAATTAAGAAACAAATGCTTTGCACCTAAATACACCGCACTGCTACGGGCTGGGAGCCCTACAGCTATCTCTAAGGAGAGAATCTGGTGTCCAGAGTCAGCACTGCCAGTGATTTTGTGACCTTGGGCAAATCACTTTATCTCTGTGCACTGGTTTCAGGATAATACTCCTTACCTTCCACAGCAGTTAGAATATATAAAGTGCTATACACATACTTTTTAGTGTATTATTAACATTAGAGGCTTTCATAGTAAAAGCCTCATTACATTAATTTTTCATGATTTGCCTAGTGGAATTATTTCAGAATAGCAAGGCTCCAGTATACTAAATCTGCTGCAAAATATCACAGCAGTACATGACCACTAGGAATGAACAAACAACTAAAGAAGAACAAATGGCTCGATGTTCTAAATATGGTGCTGTGCTATCACATACAGGACATTTAAGATCAAACCCTGAATTTAATTTTCAACTCCCTGAGAGAAAAGAACAGCACAAAGCCAATGCACAGGGAAAAATCCATTGTGTCATTAAGGAATTCTCAGTGCATGATTAGAAGTCACATTAATTTTATGCCCTCCTAGCTGGAGGAGAATTGTGGCAACATGTGATGTGGGTACAGAGAGGACTGAGGTTACATGAAGGGGAAAAAAAACTAAGCCTCTAATGGCAGGCAGGCAGGCGAAAGCCAGATCCATTAAATTTCATGATCTAATCAAGTTTTCCTCAGCTGGTATATATGTTGGAAGAATCTATGACTGCTCCTACAATGTGCTGTGTATACTGGAGCACAAGAACATGAGTGACTGTCAACATAAAAGAATCATTGGGCGAGAGAGAAGGCAAACAAGCATGAGAATGACTCTGTTGCCTGGAGGTTAGAGCTACAGTAGTGGTTGGGATGTGTGAGACACAGGACTCAGTTCACCTGCTCCAATGATTTTTTTAAATGATCTATGCACAGTGGAACAGCTTCAACAGGAGAGACTGAGGGAGCCGCACATCATAATATCCCACAGCCCAGTGGCTAAGGAGTTCACCTGAGAGGTGTTGTTCCCTGTTCAAATCCCTTCTTCCCTTAGGAGGAAGCGGGGACTTGAAGCAGAGATTGCCCACATCCCAGGTGAGTATCCTAACCCCTGGGCTATACGTAGTATAAGCTCGCCTGTAGGGGCCTGATCCAGCAGGCACACTCTGAGTATGCTTACCGGATTGGGCCCTGCAGGCGAGTTCTGTTAGCGAATCACCTTGGGCTTAGGCTCCACTGCCTGGTGTGGGGCTGCAGTGCACATGGGCAGAAACACAGATGCTGAGGGAACTTCTACTGCAAAAATATAGGAGCTGAGCCTGTTTAGGTGCCCACCGGGTGCTGTGGCTGCTGAGCAGGGGCCTTATTCTGGAATTTAGGTGCCTTTTGTGAATCTAGCTCAGGGGTCGGCAACCTCTGGCAAGCGGCTCGCCAAGGTAAGCACCCTGGCGGTCTGGACCAGTTTGTTTACCTGCCGCCTCTGCAGGTTTGTCCGATCACGGCTCCCACTGGCTGCAGTTCATCACTCCGGGCTAATGGGGGCGGCAGGAAGCAGCGGCCAGCACATCCCTCGGCTCACACCGCTTCCCACTACCCCCATTGACCCGGAGCGATGAACTGCGGCCAGTGGGAGCCGAAATCAGCCGAACCTGTGGAGGTAGCAGGTAAACAAATGGGTCTGGCCCGCCAGGATGCTTACCCTGGCGAGCCGCGTGCCAGAGGTTGCTGACCCCTGCTCTAGCCCTTAGTGTCTTTCACAACAACAGCAGAGGACATTGTGCCACTAACAATAAGGAAATTATCATTAGGAACTATACAAAACCACAGTAAACACAGAGAGCCACTTTCATCTGTGGTGTGACTCCACTTCCTAACAAGGACACACACCTAGGATAAACCACAATTTTCTAATTAACTGAGGGCTTCACCCCTCATTTTCAGATTCAGTTCAGGTTAAACCATCCCCCATCCCCCACTGATTTTTCAGAACTGCCAGTGAACCAAAAAATCAGTTATTTGCCCAGCTCTAATTAGTAGAGTCAGAACTCAGGCATTTCTAGCAACACGTCCTCAAGCTCTGATTAGAGGAGCATTTCCGGACAAGATACTGGAAACACTAGCTTTGTCAACCTGGGTGCCTGACCGGTTACAGCTACAGCACTGCTGAAACACAGGCACCAGATTTGCTACTGCAGCCACAGGCCCACAGAGAACCACATTACTGCGGTAAGTTAGCTAGCCTCATATTCGGGAATGGTTTTCACACATTTTGAGACACATATCTGTAATAGTATCAGAGGAAGCTTGCATCCGAAGAAGTGGGTATTCACCCACGAAAGCTCGTGCTGCAAAACGTCTGTTAGTCTATAAGGTGCCACAGGATTCTTTGCTGCTTCTATATCTGTAATAGCAGACACATTCTTCATGGTTACCCATCCTAGGAACCAAATCCTTACTAGTGTTTTGTAGTTAATTTCCTGTAAGACCTTTTAGGAGCTCCCCAGGGGAAGCAGCAAAGCCAAGGTACAAACAGGGAGGCATTGTGTTTCACACATCATGGTTGGGAAACATGCTGCCCCATGATTGGGGGCTCCCTTATGGCAGATCTTTAATCTAGTAATCGGTCTGAATAGAGAGCATTGCAAATGTAATGACTTCTCTTTCAGAAATCAGAGAAAGCCTTTCATGTAGCAAACACAAATTGAAGATTGCAGATTTCACTGGCATACAGTTAGAGTAATTAGAGGACAGAGGATGGGAACTTAATTCCCAATGGCCTATGATAAGGAAATTAAATCTATGTTTTGTCCTTACATCCAGCAGAATGGAAAGTAGCAGGTATATATTAATTAGAACATTAACCAGCAGTCAAGCAGGAAAATTAGACAAACTTTTGAAGCTGTCAATTTTAATGGATCTTTCTGCCTCTAAAACAACATTACCAGCTACCATAGAGAGACGAAGTATGACCAACCACAACGGGCAATGAAAAGAAACATGCTACTTTTGCAAGATGTGTGCAGTGCTTTGCCTGATTCTTGGCTTGCAATGCATCATGATGCACAAGCCAGAAAGAAGACAGCTTTACTCTTGGATCCCAGGGCAAGATTGCACAGCCAGCCATAAACTGAGCAGACTTGTTATAGAAATAACTGAGACACAAACATGGAATTCCATTAGGTTTTTTTTTACAGTAACTTCTCAGTCTAACTCCACTGAAATGAAGAGGAGTTTTATTATTATTTACTTGTATTGGGGTATCACCTTGCAATGCAGGGTGATGGCCCAGGACAGTGCTAGGACCTGTACAAACACAGGACAAAAAGATGGCCCCTGCCCCAAAGAGCTTACCATTTAAGTCAAATGTTTTGATGTCAGGGTAGCCTGCATGGCAGATCCCATATACACTTACAGAATATGTCCTGGAGATTTCAAATGTTAGTTAAAAAAACTACATTGACTCCCCCTTCCCCTTCAAATGGTGCCTACTTCCTGAGTAAACTTTCCCTCAAGGTCACTGAAGTGGGGATGTGAGGTTTGCCCACACAATTTCTGAGAATACATTGTTCTGGTGTGTTTTGTAAAATATCTATTTTCACTGATCTACATGATTTATAGAGGGGAAGAATAATAAAGGGGAAATTTTTCTGGTAGCTCTAATAGGCAAGTATAAACATGGGGTAGCTGCATAAGCAGTAGATGGAGTAACTACATCTGGACAATGTGTGCTGTGGATTATTGACTAGATCTTTTATATTGGTATTCATGTTGTTTCTGTCTACAGGCTTGAGGCCCTCTTGTTTCTTTGCAGGTGGAACAGGGTGGAATTAGCAGGTGGAAATTGTTTACTAAGATTTTATGATACTTGTGTGGAAATGTGAATTTATTAGGCTAATGTCAATAAGGATAAACATCTACATAATTTAAATAATTATAGTTTCTCAGTTCATGAAAATAAAATAAAAAGTTTAAAAAGAAATCTATGCTCACTAAAGAAAGTTTAAATTAGCAAGAAGGACCTTTACATTTGAAAGTAGGTAGCACCATTATACAGCTATTTGTACTTACTTGAAATTACACAAGTGACTGAGCTTGCAGTTAGTACACTGAATTTAATTTGCCAAGTCATTTTTTTGTTATTGAGTGGTATAGAAGCAGGGGTCAAGATTATATGCAGAGCACAATTCTGGACTGAATACCCCTTGTAAAAATGCCAGTGGTTTTTCATTTGATGTGGTCAAAACTGATTACTTTCCAAATGTATATGCTGCAATTTTAACAGCTCAGTCATCTCAGCATTGTTATCATAACTTTCACAATCAAAAAATAAATTAATCTTGCAATCAAAATTACTAGCTGGAGTTAAAATTCCACATATAGTATCTCAAGCAAATAATGTCAGCATTTACATTTGTCTCCCATAGCTGAACTCTCTCCTGCACCTCAATTTTTTTTAAAGCAAGTTTATTCAGTATAGTACTTAAAAGTGCAAACAATCTTAAAAGTTGCATTAATTTATAGATTTCAATTCCATCTTTTAAGAAATATACACAGAATTTTGTGAATTACAAAAGTAGCTGTATACTGTCTCTTTCGGGGACAGAGAACTGTTCTCACGGGATGGGCTCCACCTGAGTAGGGAAGGAAATAGACTTCTAGGAGGGAGGCTGGCTCATTTGATCAAAAGAGCTTTAAACTAGGTATTGGGGGGAGACGGTTGGGAGATGTCCAGGCACTCTCCATGCCAAATTTAAACATTGAGAGGGAGGACAACAGGATAAGAACGGATATAGCCAGAGGGAGGGGTTTGGACATAAGGAAGAGGGGCGGGGATGGATACTAGACCAATAGGTCATACTGGTGGTACTGTGTCCCTACCAAATTGGGTAACAAAGGTGAGAGGAACAAACATCCTAATTTTTGCTGTTTGGCTTACCAATGCGAGAAGCCTAGGTAACAAAATGGAGGAATTGGAGCTCCTGGTCCGAGAATTGAAACCGGATATCGTAGGAATAACCGAAACATGGTGGAACGGTAGTCATGACTGGAGTACAGGTATGGAAGGGTATGTGCTGTTTAGGAAAGACCGAAACAAAGGTAAAGGTGGGGGAGTAGCATTGTATATCAATAATGAGGTAAACTGTAATGAAATAACTAGTAATGGAATGGATAATACAGAGTCTGTTTGGGCAATGGTCACATTAGGGAAGAAAACTACTAGAGCCTCCCCTGGGATAGTGATTGGGGTGTGCTATAGACCGCCGGAATCTACCCTGGATATGGATAGAGAACTCTTTAATGTTTTTAAGGAGGTAAATACTAATAGGAACTGTATGATCATGGGAGACTTTAACTTCCCGGATATAGATTGGGGAACAAATGCTAGTAATAATAATAGGGCACAGCTTTTCCTAGATGTGATAGCTGATGAATTCCTTCATCAAGTAGTAGCTGAACCGACGAGGGGGGATGCCATTTTAGATTTGGTTTTGGTGAGTAGTGAGGACCTTGTTGAGGAAATGGTTGTAGGAGACAACCTTGGCTCAAGTGATCATGAGCTAATTTGGTTCAAAATAAATGGAAGGATAAACAAAATTGCATCTGAGACTAAGGTTTACGATTTCAAAAGGGCTAACTTTACTAAATTAAGGCGACTAGTTAGGGAAGTGGATTGGACTAACATATTTAGAGATCTAAAGGCGGAAGACGCCTGGGATTATTTCAGGTTGAAGTTGCAGGAGCTGTCAGAGGCCTGTATCCCGAGAAAGGGAAAACGGTCCTTAGGTAGCAGTTTTAGACCGAGCTGGATGAGCAAGCGTCTCAGAGGGGTGATTAAGAAAAAACAGAAAGCATACAAGGAGTGGAAGATGGGAGGGATCAGCAAAGAAACCTACCTTATTGAGGTCAGAGGGTGTAGGGATGCAGTGAGAAAGGCCAAAAGCTGGGTAGAGATGGACCTTGCGAAGGGAATTAAAACCAATAGTAAAAGGTTTTTTAGCCATATAAATAGGAAGAAAACCAAAAAAGAAGAAGTGGGACTGCTTAAAACTGTAAACGGAGTGGAGATTAAGGACAAGCTAGGCATGGCACAATATCTAAACGAATATTTTGCCCCGGTCTTTAATGAGGCTAATGAAGGGCTTAGGAATAGTGGCAGAGTGACTGATGGGAATGAAGGTGCGGGGTTGGAAATTACAGTATCCGAGGTAGAAGCCAAACTTGAACAGCTTAACGGTAGTAAATCAGGTGGCCCGGATAATCTTCATCCTAGAATATTAAAGGAATTGGCGAGTGAAATTGCAAGCCCGTTAGCGATAATTTTTAACAAATGTCTAAACTCGGGGGTTGTACCGTTTGACTGGAGATTAGCTAATATAGTTCCTATTTTCAAGAAGGGGAAAAAAAGTGACCCAGGTAACTACAGGCCTGTTAGTTTAACATCTGTAGTATGTAAAGTCATGGAAAAAATATTAAAGGAGAGAGTAGTTACGGACCTTGAGGTCAATGGCAATTGGGACAAATTACAACATGGTTTACGAAGGTAGATCGTGCCAAACCAACCTGATCTCCTTCTTTGAGAAAGTAACAGATTTTTTAGACAAGGGAAATGTGGTGGATCTAATATATCTTGATTTCAGTAAGGTGTTTGATACGGTACCGCATGAAGAATTACTGGTTAAATTGGAAAAGATGGGGATCAAAATGAAAATCCAGAGGTGGATAAGGAACTGGTTAAAGGGGAGACTGCAGCGGGTCGTATTGAAAGGTGATCTGTCGGGTTGGAGGGAGGTTACCAGTGGAGTTCCTCAAGGTTCGGTTTTGGGTCCGATCTTATTCAATCTATTTATCACTGACCTTGGAACCAAAAGTAGGAGTGGGCTGATAAAGTTTGCGGATGACACGAAGTTGGGAGGTATTGCCAATTCGGAGAAGGATCGGGATATCCTCCAGGGAGATTTGGATGACCTTGTAAACTGGAATATTAGTAATAGGATGAAATTCAATAGTGAGAAGTGTGAGGTTATGCATTTAGGGATGACTAACAGGAATTTTAGTTATAAGCTGGGGACACACCAGTTGGAAGTAACGGAAGAGGAGAAGGACCTCGGAGTCCTGGTTGATCGCAGGATGACTATGAGTCGGCAATGTGATGTGGCCATTAAAAAAGCTAATGCGGTCTTGGGATGCATTAGGCGAGGTATTTCTAGTAGAGATAAGGAGGTGCTAGTCCCATTATACAAGGCGTTGGTGAGACCTCATTTGGAGTATTGTGTGCAGTTTTGGTCTCCCATGTTTAAGAAGGATGAATTCAAACTGGAACGGGTACAAAGAAGGGCCACTAGAATGATCCGAGGAATGGAAGGCCTGTCGTATGAAAGGAGACTTGAGGAGCTCGGTTTGTTTTCCTTAACCAAAAGAAGGTTGAGAGGAGATATGATTGCTCTCTTTAAATATATCAGAGGGATAAATACCAGGGAGGGAGAGGAATTATTTCAGCTCAGTACTAATGTGGACATGAGAACAAATGGATATAAATTGGCAGTCGGGAAGTTAAGGCTTGAAATTAGACGAAGGTTTTTAACCATCAGGGGAGTGAAATTCTGGAACAGCCTACCGAGGGAAACAGTGGGGGCGAAGGACCTCTCTGGCTTTAAGATTAAGCTTGATAAGTTTATGGAGGGAATGGTTTGATAGGATAACATGATTTAGTCAATAGCCCAAACTTTCCTTTGGGCTATACCTCCTAAAGTATATTAAATGAGTTAAGAATCTTTTTATCATTTTTAAAAGAATGAACAGGAAGCAAAGACTGACAGCTTTAACAGAAACAGCACAGAAATTAGCAACAGCAAAATCCTCAAGAAGCTGCTGAAACAGAGAGAGACAAATACATGGGACAGATTTATTAGTAGTAGGTATTTTGTACCACACTCAAAGGCATACCAGGAGCCTCACAGAACACATAGCCAGGCAGGCCCCTACCTCAAGTAGCTCACAAACTAGGATTTAGACAAGAAATAACAAGTGAGATTGAGTACAAACAAGAGTGGTCAGGGTAGATTTGGACAGAGTTTTATAAAGACCAAGCAGAGACTCAGTAGGTGTACATTTTAAAAAGCTTTTCTTTTTTTTAGGTTAGTTTTAGTTTCATATAGTAATTAGTTCACTTCTTGTGTGATTTGCAGCAGAGGTTAGGTTAGCAGGGATTTGAAGGAGGTAAGTGTATTTGCAAAGGCAAAGAGGTTCAGTGAAAATGGCCTGGGAGATTTGAATGTTGTTCTTCCTACGTGGGGTTAGTAACAACAATGAACAAAAGCAAAAATAAACAAACAAAGCAAGAAACAAAACAAATCAGGACTATGTATTCTGACTGCTTCTGTTTTGTGATCTATATCTTGTAACACCCACCTGATTCACTATGGTGTCTATCTGACTTGATCTCTAGGATTTCACTATCAAACTCACCCCGGTGAACAAGATTTTCCTCATCTGGGGATACGGTACTACCAGGGACCTTTTTCTCTGAAATGGGAAAGTATTTCTTTCCCCTTACCTTTTCAAATTTCTTTACGGGCACACTTCAGAAGGAAAACAAGGGAAGCAAACACATTTTCACTGACACACCATTACTTATAAACAAGTGATTGTACAAAGGCTTTTAAGTAAATGCACCTGCCTGTGTTTGTTGTTCTTTGGAATATGCAAAGTGAGAGCAGGGCAGAGATGAATTCCTAGAGCATTGGTGGCTAAGACTGATTTCTCTGAGTGAACTTTGACTGACTTTGTATAAAAGCAAATACCTGCAGAAAATGTGAGAAGTCTTTTTGTAATAAAAGCCATTTGATTTCAGCTGTAACTAGAGCAAAACTGAGCATTTGCTGCTATAAAACCTAAAACAGGATTATTCATTTTCTGAGCCTATACTCTATATGAATAATATTAGCTTGGACCAATCAGTAGAATCTTATCATAGTCACCTTATTTATTTCACATTTAATTTCTAAAAATATAATTCTTTCTTAAACATAGTAGAATCTGCTTAGTTTCTCTGAAGAACCATTTATAAGGCAGGAAAACATTTTTTTGGGGGGTGGGGGGGGATGAAGAATGGCTTAGAGAACAGGAAGTTGACAGTGAATAATGATGGAGAAATATAAACATCATGTCTTCCACGTGACTTTTGCTACTGACATTAGCTGAGTAAGATGCATCGCCTCGCCACAGCATTTATCATATATCTTGAACCAACTCATGATTTTGTTCAATATTTTGTTAAAAAATAGTTATGTTTGTTCTTTTTCCCTCTATGGAGACAAGCACTTTTCTAGACTGAAGACATCTTCACCAAACTGTAATGGAGCCCAACAAACATGTTGTCACACTTCTCTCTCCAATTTCTGCCTGTTTAGTGTTCAGCTAACAGAGCTCGCTACTATGCACAGTGCTACCATAGCATACTATGTTTGTTTAACTGGCATGACACATTGTATTAGAGATTCCCTGAGACAGGATCAGATTATGGTTGGCCCACCCCAAGTGTGTGTGTTCTGTGTGGGAGGAAAGGAGGGAAGAATGGAATTCAAGAAACCTTTGTTTTCCTGCACCTCTTCATAGGAGCCAGTCAACCATTCCAGTACTTACTACTGGCACTTGACTTAACAAAGGAATCAGGGAGAGGGCAGCACAGTGGCCTCCCCGCCCTTTCCATACTGCGCAGTGGAGCTGAGCTGGCATGATGGGGACACACTTAGTACCACTTTAAACACTCTTGCATCTGCTCCCCCAAGCATTGTGGCACCATGGGCTGTGGCTTAACAGTTACCCTAATGTGCATAATGAGATGGTAATTACATCTTTGGAGGAACTATGCATAGTCCAAGAGGCTAGGTCTTATTAGAGCTCCAATTAAGCAAAACACACAGGTTTGTTTTAAAAGACACATGCTGTTTTGCACAATATCCCTACAATCTTTTGGAAGGATTAACCTCAAGAGCAGTAGGAAAAGTACCAAAATATGTGAAAAAGCAAGATGTGATACAGTGACATGCTCTCTGGTGATAAAATAGGGAGCATCACATTTTCTGCACTGGAGGCCCTGTTATTAATTTTAAAACTCACCATGGACAAAATCACAGAAAAAAACTTGCTGATTCTTTGGATGATAAGTTGAGCAAAATAAGAAAGCGTGGCAAGCAACAGCCAGCAAATGTCCAGAGCAATATTAATAGCATTCAACCAGCTGAAGCCCACATTTCTGATGCCAACGATCAATAAAATGGCAGAGTATCAACATAAGGAGTTGCAAGACACACCAGATGATTTAGAGAATTATAGAGAAAATTGTAGGCCTCCAGATGCCCTGCAGAACTATTTATTAACTGGACCCCAGAGATTTTGAAGATGCCCTTGAAAAGGAACAAGCTGAAATATCAACAGGGCCAACCGTATATTTAGGACTGCACCTAAAGACAGAGAATTCTCAGCATGGCGTGCACGTCAGTGAGCTCTCTGATATCACAGTGATCCATCAGTCCTCAAATAACATCACATAGCACAAATACCACTCAGACTTAACTCTGCCTAATTTAGTTAGAGGCACCGATTCTGTATAGGTCAGCGCCATCTCCTGTGATATGCCTGTTGGTGAGTATTTCTGTATTTGCTGTTTGGGTAACAGAAGTAATGTGGAGTATCCAGAAGCATCTATTCAAAATCTCTCTCTTGAAGGGACCAATTTTTAAAAGTTATTGCTATATATAAAAGCATTGACAAGACAAAATAAAATCTATCTACTTATAAAACCATTGACAGTAACAGGTGCTGTAAGAAAGGCAAATTCCAACTAGGCCCGGTTGTCTCTATGATACCCCCCAGTGTGAGATATAATGTTAATTTATTGCTGTGATAGACAGCCAACAGTGACTTCCTAATTTATCAACTCTTCTATTATACACAGAGCATTCTGTTTTACTCATGGTGAAGATGGCTAATGCTTCTAATAATAAAATATTAGTGAAGAACCCGGGGTAGGGCATGTATGATAAATTGGCAACCTTCCATTTTTTGCCCTGATCAGTTAGTTTGGCCATCTGCCAAAGACTGGAGAAAGAGTAGCGGGCTATGTAAATATTTTGCATACAAAAGGGACACAATAAATGTGTAGGACAGTGTTTGTCCAAAATGTAAGAACATAGGAATGGCTATATTGGGTCAGACGAAAGGTCCATCTAGCCCAGTATCCTGTCTACCGACATTGGCCAATGCCAGGTGTCCCAGAGGGAATGAACAGAACAGTTAACCATCCAGTGATCCATACCCTGTCACCCATTCCCAGCTTCTGGCAAACAGAGGGTAAGGACACCATCCCTGCCCATCCTGGCTAATAGCCATTGATGGACCTATCCTCCATGAATTTATCTAGTTCTTTTTTGAACCCTGGTATACTCTTGGCCTTTACAACATCCTCTGGCAAGGAGTTCCACAGGTTGACTGTGCAGTGTGTGAAAAAATGCTTCCTTTTGTTTGTTTTAAATGTGCTGCCTATTCGTTTTATTTGGTGGCTCCTAGTTCTTGTGTTATGAGAAGGAGTAAATAACACTTCCTTATTTACTTTCTCCACACCAGTCATGATTTTATAGACCTCTATCATATCCCCCCTTAGTCATCTCTTTTCCAAGCTGAAAAGTCCCAGTCTTATTAATCTCTCCTCATATCGAAGCCATTCCATACCCCTAATAATTTTTGTTAAAAGAGATTAACTGCTGGAAAAGAGCATAAAATCAATGCTTTGGCATGGCAGACTCAGTAGAAAATTAAAAATGACAGAGATCTAAAATACTGTGGCTGTATCAGAGGAAGGAAGTCATACCTGTCTCTTCCTTTAGTTCCATCCAGACAGATGGCACTACTCTTGGGCTATCCCGAGGTGGTTGTAGGCACCATTATAACGTTGGGCATGCTGCACCCGGTGTTTGAGCTGGCACTTGAGGTTGGATGGATGGATATTACTCATCCCTCATGTCCTTACCACTGTTGCATTCGATTTGAGATTGTGGCACACAACCTGATGATGAGGTGAAGGACCTATTTTGATGGACTGTCCCTGAAGGCTGATGGAACTAATAGGATTCCACGTAGGCTTGTGGGATAAGATTGTTTTTCTGACACATCACTTTAGTGATAGTTTGATAGGATATTATAATAATCTTTTGTCCTTCACTATTGATCCAAGGCACCTCATCAATGTCATCTCTGGCTTTATCCTCAAAGGTCACCATGGTTTACAAATTACTTTGCAGATGGCAAAGAAAAGTTTCATCTTCATTACAGCATCTGCAAAGGCTCATACAGTCACATCATTATGAGTAGCTGACAGCTTAATGAATCCTAGCTGCCTCCACTCAGTTACTGAGTCAAGTTTTTCCTCACTGTGAAGAGTGTTCATGTTATTTTGCAAAAAACCAAAACCAAAACAAAACAAACAAAGAAAAGCATTCTGGAGAGTATTAACAGGTGTGTTATATTTGAGAGTACTGTGTCCAGTTTTGGGCACCACACTTTAAGAAAGATGCTGACAAATTGGAAAGAATCCAGGGAAAAGCAATAAAAATGATAAGTTTAGAAAAGGTAAAAAAAAAACAACACAGCATGTTCAGTCTTGAGAAAATAAAACTGAGGGGGGATCTAATAACAGTCTTCAACTATATTTAGGGCTGTTAGAAAGAGGATGGGGATCAATTGTTCTTTATGTCCACTCAAGGTAGGACAAAGAGTTATGGGCTTAATCTGCAGCAAGGGAAGTTTAGGTTGGAGATTAGGAAAAAATTCCCAACTAAGGATAGTTAACTACTGGATTAGATTACCAAGGGAGGCTGTGGACTCCCCATCATTGGAGGTTTTTAAGAACAAGTTAGACAATCACCTGTCAGGGATGGTCTACGTTTACTTGGTCCTGCCTGCCTTAACCTGAGGGGCTAGATGATCTCTCAGAGACCTTTCTAAACCCACATTTCTATGATTCTATGATATTAGAGTTTTTCATGCCTATCATGATACTTAATGCAAAGTCTGTACTCCAGGTCAGATATTGCATTGCTGATTTTCTGCCCCATTTTAGATTACTAATGGAAGATGTCAGTAAAGAGACCTCTGGCCAGCCAAAGAATTCCTTCGACTATTTTAATACTCAGAAAAAATTGGACAAATAGAGAGTTGGTGGCTCGTGAATACGGCATGCTTCCTATAGGGATATTTACAGTTTAACTGCTTGCAGCGTGAGTGCCAGCTATTGGTTCAGGTAGAATACTAGAAGATCCAGGAAAGTTGGGTTCTGTTCCTAACTCTGCCACTGGTTTGCTGTGTGACTATGACCAACTCACTAAATCTCTTCATGGCTCAGTTTGCCCATCTGTAAAATGGGGCAGAACTGCTCTCCCCTACAAGGGATGGTGTGAGGGTTAATGTGGTCATTTTTTCTGACAAGTTAAATAAACTGTAAGCCATGCTGTGATATAAACCTGTGGCCTTCGCCTCCCCAGTAATGGTGCTGAAATGTTTAACAGGGGTTCAGCAGGAGGAGTCTGAATGGCTGCTTGCCAGCCTTATGTGAATGAAGTGGAACAAATCTGTTGAATGTCCTTCCTGCTGTGAACAGTACGGTTTTTCAGCAATTCCAATAAGGCAAGAAGAGAGTTCATATGTCCTGCAGAGTGGCAGTGTGCTCTCTTGGCAGCACTAAGTATTCGGGAAGGAAAAAAGAACGCTTGGGGAGATAATAACCTCCCCGACAACTTAAACCTAGGAAAGACTCTCACAAATGTTCTCCTTTTTGTGTGCTCTACCATTTTATTCATCAATACTGTTCACTTTCAGATTCTAAACATGATGATGACCCAAGAGTTTGATATTGGCAAAAAAATCCATTTTTACAACAACATAACAACACTATTTAGTTCAATCCCTAGGTGCTGCAACTGTTCGTTTTAAACTGAGTGGATTGGCATCCAGAGAGAAATATAGTAAAATTAGATCATTGCATTAAGTGATCATTAGTGCACCTCTGAACCCAGTCTTTATGTCTGTCCTCTGTTGGTGACTATTCAATGAAAATTGTTCCAATCTGGTTATTTTATGCGGAAGATTTAACATCTGCTATATTTTATGCAGAATCTGTTTATTTGCGCTTTTTAATGGCCACTTAGAGTCATTGAGCCATAGAATATCAGGGTTACTTTTTTATTCAGAGAAATGTTGGATCAGTTTGTTTATTAGATGACTAAACATTTCATACAAGTACAATTTCTGTGTCTAAAGAATATTGCTAAGCCTGATTATTCAGTTGATTAAGTGAAGATGGTGAAATGAGCTTTTAGTTAACAAAATATTTCACTAGTGAAAATGAATGTATAAATGCAAACTCATGTTGAACAAAATATTTATTGTTAGCAATGGTGAATACAATTTTTCATTTTTTGTTTATTTTGGGGTCTGTTTATTAATTCATAATCTCTTATATTTTTAAGGTACCAATGGATCCTAATACATTTACAAATTATAGAAATACAGGAATCATTTTGCCTGGCACTGAAATGCAGCAATGTCTGGATGGGAAAGTGGACCAGTTTAACACAGAAACGCTGTACAAAAAAGTGAAGAATATGGTACCCAGTTGACACTGATACAGTGCTTTTGTCTTTTATCATTTTTCTATGTGAGTTCATTTGAGAGCATAGTTGTTGTCTGGTTTCACCCACATAACTGCTATGGGAGCATTTAGTGCACTGGATGAGGTACATCAGAAGCTGTGACATGTGTAGGACACTATCACCTATGGGTGAACACTTTTCACAGAATGATCACTCCGTATCTGACCCCTCAGTCCTCACCCTCAAAAGAAACCTCCACAACACCTTTAAAACATGAGCCTAGGAGCTTAAATTCATAACTTTGCTACGCATTCAAAAAAATAGTCTTAATAATGACACTAGATTTATGGCTTATTTAGTGGCAGATTATCCACTGGGCCCACGGAGCCCATGCCAGTGTGAATTGGGGAGCCCCACCCACAGGAGGCAAGCGCTGGGGCAGGGGATGTTTCCATGCTCCACTCCCTCCCCGCCCCCGGCCCTGCTCCCTGGCAGCAGTGCTGGGTGGGGAGAGGCAGGTGCAGGGCCAGACTCAGAGAGGAAGGGGCAGGAGCCAGAGCCTCTCCAGCTGCACCGGGATGCTGCCCACAGCAGCTTCCTGGGAGAGAGCCTGGCTGGGGATGGGCAGCAGCCCGCTCCCTGCCCAGGCATGGCTTCTGGGGACAGCGGCTGAGCAAGCCGTAGTCCCCCCCACCCCCCTCCCCGGAACGTTCGGCCCCTGTCCCCAGAAGCCGAGCCTGGGCAGGGATCAGGCTGCTGCTGCCCCGCCCTAGCCAGGCTCTCTCCCCATCAGCTGGCTATGCTGCACAGAGCAGTGTCTTGCTCCTCTCCCCGCCGAGCTGCCGGGAGGGCGGGGAGCAGCCAAACGTGCTGGGGGGTGGGAGGGAGCCGGAACAGCAGGAGGACAGAGCCCTTCCCCCCGGAGGTAACATGTGGGGTGGGGAGAACATGGGCCCTTGAGTGGCAGTGGGGTGGGGCCACATGGGGAGGTCATGTGTTGTCCCCTTTTGTTGGTGTCCCCCCAGTATGGTGATGGCTGGGCAAACAAGGTGTGAGAAGCCCCAGTGCCCTGTCCCCCGCCAAAGCGCAGTGTGGCGGGGGAAACCCCAGTGACAGGACCCCTGCTGTGGCCCCAGGACTGGAGGAGCTCTGGTTCCATGGGTGGCGGGTGGAGCCCACCTTCAGGGAGGCTAGACCCCGGCTCCGCCCCTTCCACCTGTGGTGCCCCCACAGCCGAAGCCCTGAGACCCCCAACCTCCCCTGCAGCCAGAGCCACGAGCTCCTCCCTTGCCTGGAGGAACCCCAGGCCAGCTGAAGTCCCAAGCCCCTCCCCTCCCGCTACCTGCCTGGAGGTGCCCCGAGCCTCCCCCACCCTACGGCCCACAGAACCCTGGGCCACCCACAACCACACCTCCCCTCCCTAGACCCCGAGCCACCCCAGGGGAAAGCGTCTCACTTTCATCCCGAAGAACCTTTTGATATGCCCCATGCAGGTTCCGGTGTGGCTGAGTAGGTGGTATTTGCTACTCAGCTTCCTGAGTTCATCAGTAATCATTTTGGAATCCAGGGAGATTACTGATGAACCTGAGAAACTAAGTAGCAAATACTGCCTCGTCAGCTGCCCCGGAACCGGCATGGGGCATAATAAAGCAAAAACTTTCCCCGCCAAACCCAGCAACTGGGGTTCTGGCGGCCACGGTAGCACCAGGGGAGGCTGAGCCTCCCCAGGCATATTATACCTGCCACCCATGTCTGGCTCCCTGCCACGGCCTCAGGGATGGGGGAGCTCTCACTCTCTGCTATGGCCCTGAGGCCCTGGGGTGAGGGGGTTACAGAGCTTCTCTGGTCTTGGGGCTGCTGTGAGGAGGCAGAATGGGGTGGGACAGGGGGTGGAACAGAGGTGAGACTGCAAGAGGAGGGGCAGAATGGTTTGGGGGCATGGGCGGATCCACAGATGGAAGGCATGGGGAGGGCATCCCCCACTTGCTCTGGCCCAGGGCCCCAGGGAACCTTAATCCACCTCTGGGTTTATTACAATCATCTGTGACCCACTAAGCTGCCCTTTTTGTCTTATGACTGGAGAGGTGTTAACAGGCCACTTTACCTCGAATGATCTCTTAACATGTATGTTAACTACTTAGGCTAAACAATCTGTTCCATCTTGTATTTAGTTGTGACACACAGAGTACCTTTCCAGACCCAAAGCAGAGCAAAAGCTTGTCTCTCTTACCAGCAGAAGCTGGTTCTTGCTTCTTTTAGTAGGCAATTTTAGGCCACTTTGTAAAATACAGTTGCCAACTTTCACGCAGTATATAAACACCCTGACTTTCACAATAAGCCAAAAATCAAGCTAATCCCATTTCAAAACAAGGCCAAAACAAGCCAATTCCTAAGAACCCCAACACTCTATGTGACTAGATCCCCACGGTGTGCAGTCTGGGACTGGGTGAGCCCGCTGTGCACCCCTGACCCTCTCCCCCTGGTTACCCATGCTTGCCGGGAGCCGATTAAAAAAAAAAGAAGCAACAAGCTACAACAAGCAACAAGCCAAAAACTAGCCAACAAGCAACTCACAAGCCAATTAAGCCAAAACCAAGCCCAATTTCTGCATTTTTTTCCACGGGTTTGGCGTGTCTGGTAAAGTAATCACCGCACACAACACCGTTGTTGTTTCTGGGATCTCCCTTTCTGAAAGCAAGTATCCCATTTTCTGCAACAATTTTCTACATTCAGCTTATATTATTCCTAAATTATTAGATAACCATTAAATATTCCTCCTTACCTTGGCTAAGGTTTTCACAACTCTAAAATATCCAGTAATTTTAAAGTGATGGCACAGACTCAATTTTCTTTAATTTACTGGCTACAGCCTGTTGACCTGTGTGTCCATCACTGGTTGTTTCCTGCCTCCCTCATTTCCAAGTGATATTGTTTCTTAAAATTCCAACTATCCTACAGAGATGAAAGACTTCACAGTAGTATTGTGAGGTGACAATATATTTCCAGATGGTTGCAACTGCCAATTTGAGGCTTGAGCCAAAGCCCAAAGAATTCCACTAATTTTAGTTGGCTTTGGATCTGGCTCAACATTTCTGGTTCCAGGCTGGTTTCCATCAATTTTAACTGCTTTGTTGTCTGTCTTTTGTGGCAGAGCTCTGACCTTGCTCCCGTGGGTCCTGCGCTTCTAGGCAGTTTATGCTAGCCTCAGTGGCTCACTGTGACCCTCCACGTAGCCCTTCTCTCTCTCTCCCAGGGGGGGGTTGTCTGAGCCCTTTTCATTCATGGCTGCAAGGAGGGAGAGGAGAGAGAGACAGTCTCAGTCCAGCCTCCTGTCCCTGACCTGACTGACTTCCTGACTTCCTTCCTGGAGCTGTCCTGTGGGTGGGGGGGGGGGGGGGCGCCCCGCTCCGCCCCCCAGCCCCCTAGGGACCCTAATGGCAGCAGTTGGCAGCAGCCAACCACAGCTGCCAGAGCTACATTTTCTCCTAAAAGCAGCAAAGACAAGCAGCAAAGAAGACTAATAGACTAACAGAAGACATGATAGCATTGGGTGCAGTGAATACCTTATGAATGTGGGGGGGAGGTATATAGTAGGCAGTAAGGGGCAGGGAAGCAGCAGAGACATAAAAGGGTTAGTAAGAGGGGGGTTCTAGGAGAGGAGGAAGAGGGCTTTCAGCAGAGACAAGAGAGAGAAAAAAACCAAAACAGAGACTGGTTTTGTGTTTTTTTTGTTTTTCACTGAGCTGATGGTGTCTTGAGCTGATGACTGCTTGATTGCAGAAATGAAGTGAAGTCTCTCTCTCTGAGTTTTTTTCTGTTTTTGTTTTTAGTTTTTGCAGGCCACTGCCAGAAGCTAGTGCTGCTGTTGTGTGTTGAAGGTTTCTGCTGTTCTCTTTATATTTTGCCATTTGTCATTTTTTCCATATTTTTTTTGTCCATTTATCCTTTTCGTGATGAGAGACCAGCAGCATTGGATGTAGGGTATGTATGCATTGGGCGGCAGTGGCCAGCACATTGGTGTGTGTGTGTATTGGTGGTGATGTGGTGTGGTGGTGGTGGTTAGGTCCTGTGGGTTGGGTTGGAGTAGGTATGTGGTGGGATAAGTTGGCAAGGTTGGTGTTGCATGTTGGTTGTTTAGGTTGTGTGGTTAGGTGGTGCTTTGTGCAGTTGTGTGGGTTTTGCAGTTGGAGTGGGGCAGAGGGTGGGTGGGGTGGGGGTGGTGTGGAAGATGCCTGCCACCTCCAGGGTGTGGGTAGGTGATGATGTATGATGATGGAGATGTATGATGGAGGGGTGTTGGTGATGGGTTTTGTGTGGATGGTTGGTGTCTGGGTGGTTTTTTCTTTTCTGTTGGTTTGTCCTGGGGTTCTCTGCTGGAGGTGTTTTGCTGTCTCTTGATTCTGTTTCCTTCTTTTTCCTTTTTGTAGTTTTGTAGATGCTGATGTTGATTTTGTAGGTGTTGGTCTCCTCTCTTCTCTCTCTGTTTTTCATGGTTTCTCCTCCACCACTTCCCTCTTTCCTCTGCTTCTTCCTTCTTTCCCTTCTTTACTTCTTTCTCCTTTTTCTTGGGTTTGCCTGTCCTTCAGTCTCCTGAGCCTCAGCCGCCTGGCCTCCCCTGGCTTCCTGGGCTCTCTCTGCCTGACTGGCTCTCCTAGCTCTCCTGCCTCTGTAATTAGAGGCCCTTAGTATCAGATCAGTGTTAACCTATAGGCCCATGGTGTCAGCAGGTTAATGTTAGCAGCACAGCCTCATTAGCCTGAGCAGCAGCCATGTGTGCTCATTCAGTCACTGAGATGAATGTGGTCTGGGCAGTAGCCAACTCTCTGGTCTGTCTGCTGTATGAGTACTGCCCAACTGGCCTGCTTTTATAATACCACCTCCACTCTTCTCACAAGAGGACCAGGATCAATGGACACCAGAGTGGGTACTGTGCCTTCTTCAACATACCCCATTCCCCTGCGCAACCAATCCCTATCAGGGACAAGAAAATTTAAGTATAGAACTCAATTGGAAGATCCCCTATTCCACACCAGAGGCTGACAAGATTATTCTCAGTACCAATGACAGTACTATCAAAAGTCACCCCAGAATGCAACAGAGAGCTGCCCATATTCATGGTATTAGTGCTTCCCCTTAAAAGAACTAACCAGACAATGTTTAAAATGCTCCTAAATTCTATCTTACTGTACACCTTTCAGACACTCTAAAACCTGAATTTATTATTTTCATATCATTGCCACCTTTTTTTACTTAGAAGTTGCATTCAGAGTTAGATCTTAGTACCCTTTAAACAGACTATTAAAAGTGCTGCAACTGCATAAATGCAGCCCAAGGACATGATTTTTCCATTCAGATGTCTGAATATCCTGAAATTTTAGACAGCACTTTTGATTCTTTCAGACTTTAAATACCTTAAGCCTTGTGCTAAGTCCCCTACAGGGTCATAAATAATAAAATGTTTTCTTTCTGCAGTTGATTACCAGCTATCTACTTCTGTATTAAAGAAACGTCTTTTGGATATTTATTTAATGTTTAAAATTTCAGAACTATGGTCATGGAGTGTGTTTGTATATCTATATCTATATAATTTCACTGAAAATTATTCTGTTGTTTATAGTGATAGGGAGGAGGAGAGGGGGTTCTGCCAAAGGCAGAAAGGCTTGGTTCCCTTTACTCCTAGAAGAGTTTCACACAGTCAAGTGTTTATGACTTTGGAATTGCAAGTTGAAATGACCATATATAAATGCTCTGTCTGTAGATTTCTTCACCTACTGTACTTCCTTCTGCATGTTATGGTTTGTAACCTTAATCTCTGACTCAAACAGATCCATGTTATTATTTAACCTTTCAATTGTGGCAGCATATGTAACATTGAAACAAACAATTCAAAATGCTATTTACATCAGATGAGGACCTGGTCTGGTGTTCCTTTGGTTGATTTTTTTGCCCGCTTTCAATCCTCAAGTTTGTGCTGAATTAGGGAAACTCAATTTCAAAGTAAAAATATCCCCACAGCACTGTAGATTTTAAAACCATGCTTCCACAGCCTGTAATACACCAGTACTTGTCTCATTTAGAATTACTGCTTTACAAATGTTTGTTCTGACCACACAGTTTAACTGCACGTAAGTCACATTAAAACAGTCTATTCTCTGGGGTTTTTATTACACTTAGTCTTTCTTGGGTTCACCATAACGCTTGATGTGTGTCCTTTCACTTATTCTTGGTTTATCAATTGTCATTATTATATTCAAACTCAAATATTTTAGTTTAAATCCCATGGGTTTATGTCAGAAAGAACAGAAATTGATTAAAGGTTTTGAAGATGAATGTTTCCTAATTAACTTGCACTGAATGCCAGTGGATATAGGCAAAAAGTTTCTAGTGCTGACTTGACTTCCTCATGAAAGGCCTGATGTAGAATTATTAAATGTTGACCTTTCCTATTTGTGGTTTATGACCTCCAGACACTGATGCATGATGTTAATCCAGGCATAGTGTTTGGGGAAATCAGCATAAAATGACTGGCTGTTACATTTGGCTAAAGAAACTTTGTTATCTAAATGTAAATCCCATTAACAAACAAACAATAAGGATAATATAGCTCCAGATCCCCTGCAGATGTGGAGTAATGGGACTCAGGCTGACTACAGGATTTAGTATGATAATGTTTCAGCACTTGATAGGTTACTATAAATGTGTCACAACCTTACCTGCATTTCCATCGGAGAGAAGTTTTAGATACAAGTACATTTATAATATTACACAGTCAATGAAAATGCTATTTCTTTCATGTGGCATATTTTTAACAAATCAAAAGACTGAACACAATTACCAGGAATTTTGTGCAGCACACATAATAATAAATAACAAATGCTTCTTAAATTCTACTGTTCATTTTATCCTACTTTCCAAAATATTGACTTCTCGGGTGACCTACAAAATATTAAATACAGGACACTATCAAGTCAGACAAAACCAAAAATCATTATACTTCTGAATAGATCCCTCTAGTATGCTTCTTTATAGTGCATTCAGACTTTTTCAAACTCTAAACAGAAAAGTGACATGCTAAATGAATTGTTAGCAGCTTTTTTAAAACACTGGAATTTCTTCTGGGAGAAGTTTCACTAACACAGAAAGCACTGCACAGCTACCTCTATGTGGGATGGCCTACAAACTATTTCAGATATAACAGATGCAACATATTATGCTGTGACAGATAAATTGGGATGTGTCTAAGACAGGGGCGGGCAAACTTTTTGGCCTGAGGGGCACATCGGGTTTCCGAAATTGTATGGAGGGTTGGATAGGGGAGGCTATGCCTCCCTGAACAGCCAGGTGTGGTCCGGCCCCTGCCACCTATCCGACCCCCTGCTTTTCGCCCCGACAGCCCCTGCCACTCCTGCTCCATCCACCACCACCCCACTTCCTGTCCCCTGACTGCCTCTGGAATCTCTGCCACTGACTGCCCCTCGCCGCCCCATCCAACCCCCTCTCTACTTCCTGACTGCCCCCCCAGGACCCCTGCCCCCAATTCAACCTCCCTGTTCCCTGCCCTCTGTACCTAACAACGTAAGTGACTCAATATTATTCTAAACATTTTCACTCAGTGGGTTAAATGCTAAACACAGTTCTCAGAAGCACTGGTGGAGATTTCACTGAAGTCAGTGCTTTGAACCTCCACGGGAGTCCCTGTATTTCCAGTAACTTCTGTGGGGGATGCCTGTGGCTTTCTTTTCGAATTTTAAGAAGTCTGCACACCTTATAGCCCATGTACTCAGCTGGTTTGTGTGCAGTCTTTAATAAGCCTGCAAACTACAGGTCCCAACATTATTCTGTCAGATAATGGTTGAGAAGTTTATGAACTCAGTAAAATTCCCCCCCAAAACATCAAATATCTCAAAAATGAACTAATTAAACTTACAAAAGTGCTCCAAGATACCAGTGTTGGCTGAGGGCAGTGAAGTAAGCTAATTATGAATATTCTATATCAGCCTGTGTCTGAAATATGACATGACTAATAGACTCTGAGAAAGTTTACAAGAAGCACAATTCCTGGATATTTCAAACTGCCATAGCTCATGAATGTTGTATTTGATTACCCCAAATCTTCCACGGAGAAAATAAAATCACCTCTGCTACGTCACATGTTAGAAATTTCAAGCTGACTGGGTACTTATAGTATAATTAAGAGGAATGTCAATTTTCAGCTCTTTAACAGGTAACTAGTTATATCCTTAAGTACTGAGAAACTACTGTGCCCATAGTATCCTGAAATCAGCCTTACCCAGGGCATGCACTGTAGTGTACGGTAAGGATACATTTTTTTATATCGGTCTCTATGAGACACAAGAACAGCCATATTGGATCAGACCAAAGAAGTATCCTGTCTTCCGACAGTGGCCAAAGCCAAGTGCTTCAGAGAAAATACACAGAACAGATAATCAAGTGATGCATCCCCTGTTGTCCAGTCCCAGCATCTGGCAATTAGAGCCTAGAGTTGCATCCCTGCCCATCCTGGCTAATAGCCATTTAAGAACCGATCCTCCATTAACTTATCTAGTTCTTTTTGAACTGTTATAGTCTCAGCCTTCACAACATCCTCTGGCAAAGAGTTCCACAAGTTGACTGTTCACTGTGTGAAGAAATACTTCCTTTTGTTTGATTTACCTTCTGCCTATTAATTTCATTTGGTGAACTCCTAGTTCTTGTGTTATGAGAAGGAGTAAATAACACTCCCTTATTTACTTTCTCCATACTAGTCATGATTTTATAGACCCGCTGTAGTTGTCTCTTTTCCAGGCTGAAAAGTTCCAGTCTTATTAATCTCTCCTCATATGGCAGCCGTTCCATATCCCTAATCATTTTTGTTACCCTTTTCTGAATCTTTTCCAATTGCAATATATCTTTTTTTGAGATGGGGCAACCACATCTTCATGTAGTATTCAAGATGTGAGCATACCATGGATTTATATAGAGGCAATATGATATTTTCTGTCTTCTTTTCTATCTATCCCTTTCTTAATGATTCCCAACATTCTGTTAACTTCTTTTGACTGCTGCTGCACATTGAGTGGATGTTTTCAGAGAACTATCCACAATGACTCCAATGTTTCTGATCTTTTAACCAGTTACCAATCCACAAGAGGACCTTCCCTCTTATCCCACGACAGCTTACTTTCCTTAAGAGCCTTTAGTGAGGGACCTTGTCAAAGGCTTTCTGAAAATCTAAGTACACTATATCCACTGGATTTCCCTTGTCCACATGCTTGTTGACTACCTCAAAGAATTCTAGTAGACACAATGCTCTAACCACAGGCCAGATCACTGCCTGACAGGAAAAATCATTCTACTGAAAATTAGAGAAACTCCACAACATTCCTTTCACAGAATTTCCAGCAGAACAATCCTCCTGGAGTAAGTAAAGGGCTTTCGACCCACTCAAGCCCCTAAAACTCATTGAGCTCAGAGCAGAGTCTGCTAAAGGCCTGGGACTGTTACGTGTAACATGTTACCTGGGACTCCTTTCTACTGCTGCCGAGATTGCACAAAAGATGCTGCTGCCTCAGGCTGCATTAGCTTTCGTGTGCATTCTCTCCGAGAGAATGCAATGTGTCTCCCCACTCCCTCCCCAGCCCTACACCTCTCCTGTCATGGACCTCTAGCCCATCACCAAAGTTCTGCTCCTTTCAAAGAAATCCATCAGAGCCATGGGTTACTCTGACCAGAAACAAAGCATATCATTGTGTTAGTCTCCTGATACAAAGTATGAACATGATTCTGACATCAGATTTGTCAATGGATTGTATTCATATTTTGTAACAAGAACAGAACTAGACTCTTTTGGATTATCAGGAGGCAGCAGCCTTTGCTTAACTAAAAAGAGTAAGAAATGCCGATAACAAACATAATTGATTTCCATTCGGTGTGACCTCCCAGATCACACCCTCCAGAAACTGTGAAATCTGTGAGAGTGGACAGGTGAGTTCCCAACATCCAGTTAATTTTACAATGACTCCATGTTCTTGAGGATTATAATAGCAATACTGACTATTTAAAAAAAAATCACTATCCCCCTAATTATACTTTCAAAACTTCTGAAGGCCATGATCATGCATTTGTATCGAGTCAGGAAGAGAGGAAGTCCTTACATCATGATTGAAGGGACATATTATATGTCATTTATGTCCCTCACTGGTAATACCATCTTGATAAATTAAGTCTTACCATCATCTTTGTCAGGCACAATAGTAACCTGAGTCCCTGGGAATTCCGAACCAATTCTTCCACCCATAGGCATGCTCAGCAGAACATCAAACGTCTCAGCTTCTTCATACAGGGAATCGTCTATGATGACAATACGGCACATTTTCTCTCGTTCATCTTTGTCAAAGTGGAGAATGCTGTTATGGTCCTCGGGCCTGGATATGTAGTCCGAGTAGGACAGCACAGATGTTGGGACAGTACCAGTTGCTGTTCCTGTGAGACAGAAGTAAATAAGCACCTGTAGTATTTTTAAAGAATCCCTTACTAAGGTTGAATTGTATTCTCTTTAGCTTTCCATTTTTATTCCTATTTATTTTTAAACTGATAAGATGCATTCACTGCAAAGTATTTAAGTGCATGGACAAAGAAACATAGGAGATGCCATATTGGATCAGGCCAGTGGTCTATCTAGTCCAGTATTCTTTCTCCAAGAGATGCCAGTACCAGCTGAGTCCAAGAAAGGTGTTAAGAAACAGTGAAGTAGGCAGTTAGGAGACTGCCTGTCCCACGGAAAGTTTCCTTTTAACTCTCCCAATAATTAAAGGCTGACTGAAGCCTTGAAGCATGAAGGTTGCTATCTCTTCCAGAACTCGTTTGTTTTTTTAGTATTTACTGTAATACTACATTGGTATTATTATGTTGTACAAAATAAAACAATTCTTAATAGCAGAACAAGTTAACTAATGACAAATCAATGAGCTCCTCCCTCAAATAAAGTTTTTTTGAACTGGGGCTATGTTCTGTGTGAGAAGATGGTCTTAAAACTGCCCTAATGGCAACTAATGCAAACTCTGTTTGCTTTAATGAGCACAATGAACAATAGTTTTCATTTCTCTGGTTTTTTCTTTTTGCTGGCAAGACTCTGAAGAAGCCCACGATATAGAACTGATAAAATATAACAATTTCTCTCATCTGAAAAATGTTATAAAGTCACTGCTGAAATATCCCTGTATTAATCCTCTCCAGCGATCCTTTTTAGAACCAAATTCTGGCACTCTTTGTTTTCATTCCCAAACAAGTGTGCACTAACTATATCTATTTGGAATTTCCAGATAGAAAACTGCTGTAATACCCACATGCCAATGTTGTGAAAAAGATTACAATTCAGCTGAACATCTGGCCACCTAACCTTGCATGAAATAACCAGTAGAACTGCTGAGACACTATTCCACAAATGTATTTACAAAATATTACACATTTCTGCCAATAAATAAGGCATTACACAAAAGAGAGAGGTTTTAATCAGCTCAATTTAACATGTCATTTTTACATGTCAATCACTGGGAGTTGTGCACAGTTCAAGGGCACAACGAAGCCCAGAAACTTTTGGTTAAGAAGAAAATGGTTTTCAAAGTGTTGTGACTTTTCATAACTATTCTGTTTTAAAAGTCAGCAGATTGTATTGTACTTGAAAGAGGTGAACTTGGTAAATGCACATATATTTAACAATAATAAGGGAAAAGGGCATACTTAGGTAATCAGCACTGTTGCAGTGTGTGCCCTGCTTTCAGGATTTCAATACGAGCTGCAGAAACACCTAATTTAATTCTCCAGCTTGACAACTATGCAACCAAGCTGATCTACAAAAAGCATAAATCTTTCCTGCTACCCAGATTTCTTTTGATAAGTGAGTATCATAAAACATTACTCCATTTCTGTGCCTTTAACTTGGTGATCTCCAGCCTCTCAGCTCTGCGGAGCCGTATGTAATTATTCTTGGGTTTGCAAGACCCAGGCAGTTGAGTGGGTGAGAGGAGTTTTAAGCTTATGTTATATAATTGTACTGAAAATAATGTGCTCAGCTACAGGCTTTAATGTCAAATACCTCAATATAGTGTAAAAAAACCTACCTTGTGAGGTGAAAAATGTGGTCTAAAAGCTACCCACATCAGGTTTTACAAGCAAAAAAATAACCAAGTAGCTTTCATCAAAGGTCTGACCAGTTTCAGAATTAGAGCTGATTGAAAGCTCAAATTTCTTTCTTTTGGGAAATTCTTCCAATGTTTATTTTCATTCCAATTCAGGACAAAATGTTGAAATATTGAAAGTTTTCATAAAATTAAAAGTTTTAAAAAATGGATTCAGAAACACGGAAACATTTTGTTTTGACAATTTTGAACAAAACAAAACATTTCGACATTACTAAACCAAGATGTTTCATTACAGCTCAGTTTAGCATTGATTTGTATTCAGATGAGCTGCCTGGTGCCTCATTCTCCTGTTCCGCCCTATGAGATGAGCTCCCTGGTTGAACTACATCTCTCACGATACACCACGGTGGTTCAGCTAGAGGAGAGATCATAGTACATCACAGAGGGGAAATGTAGTCTGGCCACGGAGCCCAGCCCAGAGGGCAGAACAGATGCATGAAGAATCCGAACAACATATCCCACAAGGCACTGCAGCAGCTCAGCTTTTCAAACAGAGCCACAATGAAACATTTTGATTCAGTTCCACTAACCTAAATATTTCGATTCAGGGCAATCTGACCTAAAATGAAATATTTCATTTTAATTTTCCCAACAGAAAACTGAAAACTTTTGGTGCAGAAACCACATTTTCTGTCAAAAATCATTTTGATGGAAAAACACGGGCCAGCTCTAGTCAGGGGAAAAAAAAGAAAAGAAAGAAAAAGAATCATCTATATACAAAGGCCCTAATTACACATCCTATTTTGTACTCATTATTTTGCAGATGCAAACATTGGTCCTGCAATTATTTGATGCTGTAATATAGGTAATTTAACTGTTTACTTACCTGAGTTTCAAACTTTATGTTATTTAGGTATCAAAGTGAACATATGATCCCTGAAAATAATTTGCAGATGCCAAAAGGGAGGCTACTGTTTACAAATCTAATTCAGAAGGGGAGAAAAACAGACAGCTAGCCAAAATAAGCACACAAAAGGCTTAATAGATGGGGTGGTAAGGAGAAACAATAATAATAAATACTATTTTTACTTCTATAGATCTGGCCATCCAATTGTTTCTTTATAAACATCAATAAAGAAACCTTCCTGGAGCTCAGCTTTGTAGCATAGCCTCTCCAGACCTCAGGCCTCTTTGAAGCAGAACCACAGTGGCTCCGTTGCTTTATTGGCATTCTGTGGTGTTCCAATAAATACTAGAATTTCTCACTAAAAAGAAGAGGAAACCTGTAATACTCAGGAAAAAAAGCCAAAATATATTCCTTAGCTTCAGCACATCTATGCATTTAGCTTAAGCACAGCTGTATCTTTTTAAAAAAGCTTGTCATTGTTTAATGAATTCAAATGGAAAAACTACTTCTGCTATCATACTACCTGTAGAGAATCTTTCATCTGGAGGATCTCAAAAAACATAATTGACATTACTTCCAGTACTGTATACAAGACCCTGTGAAATAGGCAAGGAATATCGATCAATGAACTGCAACTACTTCTAGAATGGAACACAGCATCTATTTAACAATACACAGCAACAGTTTAAGACATAAAGTAAAGAGGAATAACACTATCAATTGACATAGAAACTAGACAAGCAGAAAGTAATTACCAGTGCTGGGAATTATTTGTATATTCTGCAGACAGAAATAATAATTATTTTAGCTTTGGTTATTATTTTCACTCAGTCTAGATTCGGTTACCTTGCTGTGTATAGCAGATCACCATCAATTCCTGGCTGACATCTCCACTTCTTCTGACAGGAATGAACAGTTCTCCAATGTCTTCTTCAATTGTGTAGGTGGATTGAGAAATAAAAACTGTTGATTCTGCAAAGATCAGACATATTTATTTGTGTTACTTTATATACTCAAAGAGTCACAGGAGAAATAGCCAGAAGTTCCCCCCATCACGAATTCAATGTAACAAGATACTCATTTCTCAATGGTATAGCGAAATGTTAATGAAATTTTGCAGCCAAAAAGAAAGCCAGAACCAAGGCCTGATGCTCTGGGGAAGGGGTTCTCAAACTTAATTGCACTGTGACCCCCTTCTGACAAAAAAAATTACTACACAACCCCAGTAGGGGGGACCAAAGCCTGAGCCCATCCGAGCCCTGCCGCCCTGGGCGGCGGTGGGGCAAAGCTAAAACCCAAGAGCCTCAGCTTCAGTCCTGGGTGGTGGGGCTCAGGCTTTGGCTTCAGCCCCAGGCCCCAGCAAATCTAATGCTCGCCCTGGCAACCCCATTAGAATGGGCTTGGGACCCACTTTGGGGTCCCAACCCACAGTTTGAGAACCACTGCTAAGCCCTTACTGATAAGTAGTTCCTAATCAGAGAAGTAGTTCCACTTCTTGGGATTTAATCACTGTAATGGGACAAATCACGTGATTTACCATTACACCTGTCAGTAAGGGTTTGAAGGACTGGTCCTCCAGACCAGTGCATCCAGAATTCTATCCAAGTTCTTTCAGTCTGTCTAGACTATTATTATCACTAGCTGTTAGCCGTAAAAGGTTCACCACTGAGGATCACACAATCATTTCAGTATCTTCCTCTCTGACAGAAATTCATTAAGACCATTCTTGCTCATTTTGCACACCCAAAACATCTGCTGGAGTCCTTTGGCATTTGAGGTGCTTAAGATGCAGGATTGGGTCCTTTGTGACATTCACTTTGACTCCACACTATATGAAGTAGTATTCTCCTTAGTGCAGGGACCATCTTTTTGTTCTCTGTACAGTGGCTAGCACGTGGTGCTACAATAATACAAAGAAATAATAATAATAATTTCATTTTATAAGAAGTTATAAATTTACCAGCCAAAGAGTGATCCCTAATTTTGTTCTTTGTTTGTCTACAACAGTGTAACCAAAACATAGACTTCAAAAGAAAACTGGCCATTAGTGTGAGCTCATAGAAAATCCTGTAAAACATGTAGGATTTGGGCATGTCCATTATCTCTTTAGGCTTATATATAACAAAATAAGACTCCTCTTTCATGTCCTCTGGAATTCCTTTTTCTTATCTAAATAAGTGCTGCAGGCATATTTTTTCTTGTAACCAGTTTTGCTCTTTTGACTGGGAATGTATCTTCTGTTAATTAAAGCTAGCTATTTCCTTTTGGGTGCCAGAAGGGAAGACGGAAAAAATTCACCACTAGCCTTGAAAGTTATTTTAGCATTCTCTACTTCTGCACAATTCTTAAAAACATCAGGCGTAAGAATGTCACGTCCCATTTTTCAGACAACGCAAATAAAACACTGAACAATCTGAAAACAAAAACTTCTAGTTATTCTACATTCCTATAAAGGCCATTGGCTTTTATGGTGCCTTTGGAGTTCAGATTCTATTTTCTTATGTCCAAAAACTTAAGAGAGAAATAGATAGTTGTGGATACAGAGTATCCATCCACCCTTACAATTTCAACAAACATCTGTAATTAATCAAGGTTACTTTAATATAGAGGGTAACACAAACAAACAAACAAACCAATTAACCTCCATTTTTTAAAATCCAACTGCTGTAATGATTCTGTATAACTTAGATGCCTATGCAAAGCCAATTATTTAGTTATTTCGGAATTTTTTGTAAGCAATTTCCTGAAAGTGTAATGTGATTTCTGTGAAAGGATGCCCCACTATGCATTTTCTGCAATTGGAAAATGCTGCTCACATGAGAGAAGGTCAAAAGACCACTATAAAAATGCTGTAATTCTGGTTTGATAAGATCTGTTGACTTTTATTATTTCAGAAAGACAAAAAACACCATAGGAAAAATATCAACCTTTTAGTTTAAAGTAATACCAGCATAATCTTTAAAGAACTGATTTTTCTTCTTCTGTGGAAATAAATTAATGCAGAAAAATTATATCCTATGGAAAAAATGTTAAAGATGATGTACATTTTGTGCATCCTGTGTTTGCATGACTATGTAACTATATTGTTTAAAATCGCACACAACAAATTAACAAATCTTACATATGGACGTAGCAAAAATCTTTTGGAAAATGGTCTAAATCTTTCCGTGTTATGATAGCTGCCTAAGGCTCATGGCTAACTGAGTTTATATTCTCTAGAATTAGCATATGAAAATTCTTCTTTATTCAACACCTTCCCGTTGTAACACAACAGTACTTCCGACTTATTAAGGGCTGGCTCAGCTTTCAGCAAGGTCTCATTATTTAGTGCCTAATTCTGAACCACTTTAGTAAATGGGAGTTTTAACAATTACTCCAGTCAGCACCTACACACACAATCCACCAACATTTTTAAAGATGAATTGAGAGACCAACCTTATTTCTCCCCACACACACACTCCAGTTGCCAAAACAACCCCAGGTTCCCAATGAAATCTTGAGGGTTGGCACTGATTAAGGACCTTTAATCACACAACCCTGATAGAGCTCCCACTGGTGATTATAGGAACTGCATGCTTAGTCATTTCCATGTCCTCAACATACTGTATTTAATTTTGAACTTGATCTACAAGCAGTGCTGCCCTCTGTAACTAAATAGGGATGCAAGATAACCCCCAGGTTTGATATATTTTAAATCTGAAACTAGCAAATGAAAAAGATCTGCTGGACACGTTTTTTCCTGCCCAGCCACCTTCAAGTGTTAATTCGAAAAGAGCCATATAAAACAAGCTGTTCCAGCCTTTGCATCTCTCGAGATTCCTTACTGACATCCTTCTGTGACCACAACCACTTGTTTCAAGTGTCTGGATGCAGTTCAAAAGCAAAACCTCCAAACATTAGCAGGGCTGCTACTCCAGCACATGCTTTCGTTATCGCTTCTCTCCTCACCTACATTCAACTATCGTTTTCTCTATTCTTGACACCTCCACTGTCAAATTTATCCCTGAAAATAAACCAGTTGTACATTCACCCCAATACTATTTCTCTCCCGGGCAGCAGCAACCTGTGCAGAGCTTCTGAAGTTGGGAGACAAGAGGAACTGGAGCAGATCTTTATATTATTTTGGGAGGCTCAAGTGTCACTAAAGGGGCTTGCCCCATCCCTTACTGCATGTGTGGATGGGTGTGTGGGGGAGAACAGGGGAAAATAGTACGCTTTGCTGAGGAGCATCAGCCAGGAAGGCTTATCTAGGTCCATGCACCCCAATCAATCTCCCCAGCTGTCATTCAGCTCTAGAGAGATATTTCTCACTCCCACAGGAACACCAGCCCTGAAGTCAGAAGGCAAATGTTTCAGAGAAACAGGGTTGCAGGCACATCACGTTGAAGCCTCTGTGCTGAAGGCACAACTTGAGCTAGAATTTGGCTCAATTATGCCTAATTGCTTATTAAGATGATGAGGAAGCTACAGTAGCACCCAAAGAGCTTACAATGTAAATTGAAATCAGATATACATAACAAAGCACTTTACATATTTAAAGGGATTTGCAAACATTAAATAAACTGAGCAAATTGTGTTAGCTGAAAATATTATTAGAGGAAATAGGAGATGTCTTCAGAATGATTTGGTAGAGTCAAACATGCTGCTAATGAAATCATGAGTGATTTACTTAAATCTGGGGTAACAAAAGTGGTTTCTGAATTTAAAACTACCTTTGAAGGCCACTATTTCACGTTCAGTATAAGGTAAATATACATGAGATAAAATCAGCATCATCAGGTTACACTTTTTAAGTATATTAAAGAACAAAGCAGAGTTTTTTCTCTACTTCTCTAAATTGATTTCCTCTGTGCACTCCACTAATTATATCTTTGAAGAAGGTTTAAGGGTTTTTTGCCTGACCTTACAACACAGGCAGATGTCTAGTAGCACATGAGTGCTACTGAGAGCATGGCTTTTCATTGGAAAGGGGACCCTAAAAGGTTTAGGAAGGCTAAACAATAAAACAATGCAGAACTAATAAACGAGAGTGAAGACATGAAAAAATATATTACACATATAAAAACACAGCACATTCATTAGGTGCTCATGAACTAGCATTAAGCTGAATATGACCTATGTCAAAACATCAAGATAATACTAAATCTGTTCTCAAAAATACAATATTGAAGGAATCACTGTACCAGTCCTTTCTTACAGTTTCCTCTGCAGCTGTGTCTACAGATTCAGAACAACATTTTTAAAATGTCTTTACCATCTCCTGGGTCAATAATTTCCACTGTAGCCACTTCAGGAAACTCTAGGACAGCCATGACAGGCTCGGAAAGCACAATTTGGAAGGTCTCAGACTGCTCATGTTCACCATCACTCAAAATCCGCACTCTCCAAGTAGCTAAGGTTTGGCCAGGATTGAATTGCACCTGTTTCTGGGCTTTTCCTTTGAAGTCTTTATCCTTCTCAGCAGTACCATCTTTAGTGCTAATACCTGCAGAGAAAAACAGAAAATAGGACCATTAACAACAGATCAATTCTATTTTTCTGTCATTCACAGATTCATAGATTTCCAGGTGAGTAGGAACCATTGTTATCATCTAGTGACCTGACCTCCTGTATGACACAGGCCATAGAACTTCCCTGAATTAACTCGTTTGAACTATAATCATTACTGATTTGCCATTACCAAATAATAGTTTAGAAAATACACCTCTACCCCGATATAATGCAACCCGATATAACATGAATTTGGATATAACGCGGTAAAGCAGCGCTCCAGGGGGGCGGGGCTGTGCACTCCGGTGGATCAAAGCAAGTTCGATATAACACGGTTTCACCTATAACCAGTAAGTTTTTTTGGCTCCTGAGGACAGTGTTATATTGGGGTAAAGGTGTATACACTTTTTCCAACAGAGGGTATTAATCTGCAGGGTTTAGGTTGTTGGGGAAATCTTCAGAAATACATAGGAGCCACCCAATGTAACCCTGTTACTCTGTATCAGAATTTGTGTTGGAACATCCAGCACAGGTAAACACAGATTAACCAAGGTTGGCTACTGTCATCCAAATCAAAATTAACTGCTGGTCAATTAAATACTTTCCATGCTAAATGTCAGTTTTTCTACCCCAGGACATTTCAGCTACATAGTTGTTTAAAAGAACATTTTGTTTTTGTTCTTTAATTCTCTGCTACTCAAAAATGCCAGAACCCTTTTTGCTGAAACTTAAACACCATTTACCACTTTCACACAGAGACCAAGCCTAGAAAATTTTTGCTTGAAAGATGAAAGTTTGGGGAAGTTATGAACAACTAAACATGGGAAATGACAATGAATGGTTATGAAACCTGAAATATAGCCACACGCCCACTACAATAACTATACTTTGGTGATATCAGATTGTTTCTGACTTTCTATAATGGCCACCACTAATCTCAAACTTTTCATGGTTAACTCAGGTCAAAATCGGGTAGCAAAGCCAAGGGATTAAATTCAGCACTGTGCCCCTTAGAGACAAAACACAGAACTTGCAGCCCAGGAGGCTGGGAGTCTGAGGTATCTTTAAATCATCTTTGTGCCCTCCTGAGCTTGGGCTACCTCAATGTAAATTAGACAACCTGTGAACGTTGTCTCCAACACATATCTCTGCCCTCATCTCCACCACTGGAATGCCCCCCACAACAGGGTTTCTGAGGAGCTACTCAAAATACAACTTGTGGCTGTATTTTCCGCTTCTGACACTGGGAGATTTCCCCTGCTAGTCCCAGGGCTTTTAGAGACCCTGTTGCCACTCCAAGCCCTTTACCCTGTATATTGAGACAGGAGAGGGGAATAAGAATCTCCCCTAACATCTCTTGTATTCTTTTACAATCCTGGAATTACACTCAAAATGATTAGGTTAGTCAGATGCAAGTTAACCAGCCAGTCACTCTTGGGATCAGCTCCTTGTCAGAATCAGAGCTCAAAGTATTTAGAAACTAAACTCAATTCATTTTCCAGGAGGCAGAAAATTTTGTACATACGTTACTGAAAAGGTCAGACGACAAATTTGTATTGTTACTTCCTCGAATAAAATCAGTATCTGTTAGCCAATATCAACAACAATTTAAATCAATCAACAAAATTCCTTAACTTGTTCTTTATTATTATACATGGGTGCTGGAACTATGGGTGCTGGCTTGAAGTGGTTTCCATCATATCCAGGGTTTACAGTTTGGTTCAATGGTTCTCAGCACCCGCACTATACAAATTGTTCCAGCACTCCTGTTATTATATATTATTTTCGGATGTAGCGTTTGCTCTTTGAAAGAAAAAAAAAAGTACATAGCCAAGTTAATTGTCATGAGCAAAGTCACTTAGACCCTGCTTCAGCTAGGAACTTAAACATGTGCCTCATTTTAAGCAGTGCCTATTGATTTCAGTGGGACTACTCGTGCTTGAAGCGTATCTTGCTGAATCAGGGACTTAAACTGTTTTCCCTCTTCTTCCAATCAGTTTAAGTCCTGCCTGCTATGCTTTCACCTGAACTTGTGCAAGATTAATATTTCAGCATCCAAACGTATCACTACTGCCAGTGCAGAGGGAATTGGATTTTTTTTTTAAAAAGCAGATCCAGAAGCCAGAGATATGTGTGAGGTTGTAGAATGTGATAGCACTTTCCTCCCCTTCTCACTCCCCATCCACTGTGAGCAGTTTTCAACACCTCTTGGATCAACCACAAATCACTGGTAACATTGACCGAGGAAAATGAGCCTACTTGCTGCAGTTCCTAATGCATATGCTGGTCATTGCTTGATCACATCAGTTCACAGCAGCATGACTGGTAAAGGATATATATTAATGTTTGTCTTAACAGTTGCTGCCCACTGTGGTCTACAAATCAAATGCACAGGAGAAAAACTTTATGACTATACTCTCAAAACAATTCCTAAACTTATAGGCAAAGAGTTAGTGCTGTCTCTGGATTTAACTAGGGCTAGAATCCAAATTCTTTGTTGTCTTTATTTATAAAACATAGAGCTTCATGAATGTAAGCACCTCAATAGATGCTCTTCTTCGGTATCCCACTAAACATACATGGATTCAACAAAAAAAGATAGGTTCCTGTCTTTAGTGAAAACTCTTCATCTTTTTATTGTTCACAGACACAGTATGTGTGAATTCTTCATGTTTAATGACAAGATCAAATACCGCTCACTCTGCTCAGGTGACTAGTCCTTATCAATCCAATTATTCACATTTTAATTGATCTATGTGCTACAGCTAGACACAACTATTATATACAATTAATCACATACCAGTGTGTGTGATTTGTATACAGTTATTGTGTCTGTCTGCAGCACATAGATCAGTGGTCCCCAAAATGTAAGGCATGCCCCACAAAGGGGGCGAGGAGGAACTTTCGGGGGGCACATGGTGAGACCCACGGCAGCCTCCATTGGGGGTGGTAGGGAGCACCACCCATCCCCGCTCTGCCCCGAGCCCAGCTCCAGCTCCACTTCCCCCCTTCTCTGCTCCCAGCCCAGCTTTGCCTCATTCCCTCTCTGCCTCTAGCCCCAGCTCTTCCCCCATCCCCAGCTCTGCCCCCAGCTCTGCTTCTAAGCCAACTGTGCAGCAATGCGGGGGGGGTGGGGGGTGGACAGATTCCATTATTGGTAAGTGGGGGCATGACAGGAAAGTTTGAGCACCACTGATATAGATTAATTCCTAATACCGGTACATATGCCTGGGGAGCTCGGAACGGAATCCTACTCTTTCGGCTCAAAAATACAGAACTAAAGAAAAGTCAGAACTATGGTAGAGCCTCTTTAGTTACAAGTTGTAATAAGTCCCTCAGCCTTCCCAGTCACTCAGCTACCAGAGAACAACATCACACATGTGCGTGTGGACATGCACATACACACACACACACACACAAAACTAGTGGTTTCCAAGTGAGTAAGGCGAGCAGGATTTGCTGCACTGCTGGCACTGGCAGCACCATCTCAAGATTTTTCAGCCCTGGAGTCTTAGTCAGTTGACACGGGCCAGCTGCAGGTATTTTTTATCCCTGTGTAGACATACCAAGAGAGGCTTTAACCTAGGAATCTGCTACAACACTTCCGTTATAGATGACCTATTCTATAAACCAAGGATGTCCCTCCATTTCCATCTAAATGGAACAATTTGATTAATAAGACAAGTTTGAAGTCTGACCTGACTTACCTCACTCAATTTCTCTGAAGTCAATGGAGTTAGTCTGGATTTACAGTAGTGTAGATGACAGGAGAATATAACCCACAAGTAGCAAATAAAACAATTTTAATACAGAAATATTCTCCTCTCAAACTCATATGGCATATCAACTCCTCTATGAGCACAAACTCCCACTGACATCCAGGGGAATTCTACATACACAGAAAGTACAGAGTGGTAGGGCTGAGATCAAATATGTGGACTGGAAAGGAAATGTTTTCCCACACTACACAATTACAACTGAGCTTTGTATTAATTATTCTTGCAGAAACTTTGCTCTAAGTATAAAAGCATAACATTTTTTGCTCATTTTAATTTGGATAAAACCAGATACAGATATGGAATACAGATGGAAAGCAATGAACCACCTGTGGATTTTCTTGAAATGCTGCAGTACCCAATACGTCTTAGAAAATATAGATTCTGCTAAACTCTCAATCCTACTGCAGTTTGTTATTATGACTGTTGAGGATGAGCAGGCTACAAATGGAATGCTTTTATTTCCCAGTTGTTAAATAACATTTTGGGGTTAATTACCCACAGGGGTAGCACACTAGAAATGAGCTGAAGTACAGCTGTTGTGGGATGGAATTCCTATGTATGAAAATAATTATGTATAAAAAAAAGGTATTGTTAACCATTATCCTTGAAGGTATTTGGAAAATTCCACAAATTGTAACTATTACAAAAGATAGTTTCAAGTTGTAAGTTGTTTGAAAAGTTTCAATAATTGAGTTTATTAATTAAACTTACCAGTTTAGCTGTGGTTAACCAAATAAGGCTACTCAATAACATATGAATTCATGCAAAACACAACTGCTGATGCAAGTAATTGTAAGGATGGTTAAAAAGCTTTCTGATCCCAGTTTGACAGTTCCTTTCCACTAGTAAAAGGACTTAGACTATGAAGTGTATGTGCATATGCATGTGAGAGACAGAGGGTAACATTTACAAAAGAACTGAAGAGCCAGATTTGTAGAGGTATTTAGGCACCTAATGATGCTTCTGAAATATATTGTACAGTCCAGTTCATAAACTAAAATCTATGTAATTAAAATATTTTTATTGTATTCCAATTAATATTCCCTAGCAAATTCTTTTTGTCCATTTGTCCAAACTCTTCTGTCTCAGGAAACTTTAGAGCATTTACAAACTAGAACCTTTTCAGGTTTTCCTTTAGTTTTAAGACCTTGCTTAAAAGACGACTGTTGATAACTGTTCATAAGCAGTATAACTGGGGATTAAAACTACTAAAATCAGAGTGCAATTTTTTTTTAAAATAAACTTTTCACATTCCACATTTCTGTCTGGCTTCCAATCTATTCATGTGTATTAAATTGACATACCCAAAATATTTTCTCTCCATATATATATTCCACTTGATAATGGAAGAGATAAGTACCCTTCCTTCCTCACCTCTCCTAAAGTGTCCTCCTGGTTTATGACAATACAAGACCTCTCCCTAACCATCAGGCCAACTGCCCCATCCCTAAAATAAAGTGTTTCACAGCCTGGGACTGCTCGTGATAACAGTTGCTGTTTTATATTGAGCATTAATAATCAAAGTCAGCTAGAGAAACTTCCCCCTCAAATCTTTGCATTTGACACTCTCAGTCTTGTAATGACAAAGGTCAAGGAAAATTATGAGTAGATGCAACACATAATTTATACTCTCTGATGCCGCACCGTGGCCAGTTCTTTGGAAATATTATGCATCAAATGGGTAAATTTGTTCTTTTCATTCGTCTGGCACTCTGAGTGACAGACCCTGTACATACTAACTTGAGCCAAATATTCCAAGTTCCATAAAAATTCATCCCAGAGTCAGAAATCACAGCTCCGTTCAGTGGGATATTTGGTCTCAATCTATAAATGAGGTATTTTCTACAGGTGTGCTAAACACAACACAGATAAATATGCAAAAATGCACACATTTACGAAACCACCATTTTTATTGCACATTCTTTAATTTAAGCATTTTTAGTTTTCAGTGTATAATGGATCAAATTTAGTATTTTTTTAATTAAAAGGCTACTTCATATGAAAAAGGAGTTTGGGGAACTAATTAGGGTCAAGGGGGCCCTTTCAGAGCTTCAGTTTCAACCCTGTTAACCTAATTTGCTTGTAAAGATATATGGCCTTATTTTGCTCCCATTCAAGCAAATAGAATTTCTGCATTTGAATTCAAACAGAAGGGTTGGCTCTATGGCAGCTATACCCAATGATGAGCTGCTGCAGAAACCAGAAAATGTATAGATGAACGATCCAATGTGGTTACCGTTGAAAAGGAAATTCCTACTAAAGATTGATGTTTGACTCGAAGAGGACATAAAACTATCAGTAACTGATCTGTAATTTGATTTTGTGCCTTAGTTTAAGTGAATCATACAATTATTTGAACAAAAGAACCTTGTCTAATAAATATGCATTTTAGTGTACCTAGTTGGATGAGTAACAAACAGTACCAAAGTAACATACTATGACACATTTTGCTACTCTTGTTGGTCTATGGCTCAGAAGTAATTTATAGGATTGGAACTTACTAATAAAAGAGGTTTCTCCCAGGTAACCTCTCCGCTTAAGAACAACATCTAGATATTTAGAGTCTTCATTTACCAAATAATATTCCTTCTCTAAAGAGATCCAGGCCCAGTTCAAACGAAAATGCTGGCTCTTCAGCTTATTGCCTCCTGTAAAACAAAATGAAAAAGAAATGCTTATTTACCTTGCCTTTATTTCCTCAGTGATGCAAATTAATGTATCCCATCTAAGCCATATGTTTCAGCTGTAAATTCAAATTCCTAACATCGTGGAGGTTTAACAGTAAGAAAAAACTAATAATCAAGTAGTCCATGACATATTTCATATACACAGAAACAAATTCTATGCTGGATACATATAAACAGGTCACATTATAACTAGAATATGGATCAATTAATCGATTTTGAGTTTTCATCAAAATAATACTTGAGTTCCCTGCATTTAAAACGAATGAATGACCCAAAACTTTCCAAGTCTGAGTTTGTATTTCCAAAACACACATTACACAGGATATCATGTGGAACTTCTGAGATATGATCAGAGTGCCTCAAAGCACGTATTATCTTAAGAAATTGGAGATGATATCAGCAATCATTCAAACTGCTACAGCAAAATTACAACTTCTGACACATCACTCCACAATTGCAAAGAGACTAATTTCAGTTACTTGGGAAATTAAACTTTACCCATACAGCCTGCTCTGAAAGATCATTGTTTTGTTCACTGATCCCAGTGTCTTTCTGGCTCAGCGATTATATGTCAGGTATGTGTTACATAACATATTTATGACACAGCTTTCACATCTTATTAGCAAATGGTTTGAGAAAGATTATGTCTTCCTGATAGGTGGGATATTCTTCAAAAGCATATGAAATTATAACTGTAGACAATCATAAAAGCATGATTTATCTTCATAATTTAAGGTGATTTAGAGCACTGCAGATGGTTATTGTCATTCCCATGAATCACTTTGGAAAAACACATGCATGTATACTAGATTCAGCAATGATTATTTTCTTCTAAGGCTTTCAATTTATATATTCTATTGATTAAGCCCCCAAACTGAATCACCCAGCTGGCTGGGATTTTTTGAAATTTAACTTACAACACATATAGATCAAGTGCTGTCTCTAACAGTGTCTGTGACATGGCACAAGAAGCAACCCTATGGCACAACTGAGTACCCCACCCATGGAAGCAAATTGAAATCCTGAGTGGGGAAGTTCCCTAGTAAAGCAGCAGCACAACAACTTCCCAGGAATGGTCTGGGACGATGCAAAGCCTGACTGCCATGCCTTCAGATACTGCAAGTGAAGTCCAGCATGGCAGTGCCACCCCAGTGGAAAGACTAAATGGTCAACATGGATTGAGATGGCATTTCTGGATAGCAGCTCTGTGTTGATGACATGGCCAACAAGCTGAAGATGATACCCACACACTCTTCATTGAAAAAGCCTCCATAACATCCTTCCTCCCATTCCTGTGTGGATAATGCTTATATTGCTCATCATGAGTACTCTACTTTTGTGACCAGGCAAGTATGAAAAAGAGGAACAGGATCCACAGTTGGAAAGGGGAACTCATTCACATGTCTGCCTTCCCATTCAACTCCAAGCATCTGTATAATACAAGCCCGCAAACTAGGTATAGACCTGCCCCGTTCCTAGCAGCAGTCACACTCAAATGCACCTACTTTACATGGCCTTAGGGAGTTTACACAATCGGAAGAACATAGCACTTAGATATGGTGAAGACAGACACTATAAAAAAAAAGACAAAACAGACAGACAGAGCTTAATCTACTCTAAAATAAATGTTTCAGAAGAAACATCTGTAAACAGATGGCATTTTACAGGCCTACATAAGAACACGGTTTTGTCAGATGGAAAGATAAGAGTCGCACGGAGGTAACAGACGTATCACTGGCAGAGAGCTATATACTGTTTGCACATGCTTATTTATTTGTATACCAAGCACAACCTCCCACCCACCCAAATAGATTAAAATGATGATGATAAAATATAGCAGAGTTTTATTTTCTCATGTACAGTTTACCTCCATCTGCTACAGATTATCCTAGGTGAAAGGGCAACATAATGTCAGATTGTAAATACAGGTATTGTGACTGTCAGACACAAGTTCAGAACCCATCAATATTGAGTGAGTCAACATGGTGGAGTCTGTTTGCCATTACTCTGTTGGGGCCCTTCATTTCCAGAGAAAGATTAAAGCAGTGATCAGCATGGCCGTGGGAAAAATATATATCTAGCACTGGGAACAAAGATGTCCTCTTATCAACAGACTGCTGGGCCTATTTGCTCCTGTGAGAGTATGCAGTCTGGCTCCCCTCCCACACGGCACTGCTGAAGGGCAAGGTTTGCAGGGATAACTGATGGCTAAACTGTGCAGGAAATTGATTCGAGAACTATTGTCATTTAAGATTTTTATATAAAACGTGTAAACAAAATATATTTTATTGGACTGCAGGAGAAATATTTTCAAATCTTTTAGTTCACTCAAATTTTAACTACAGTAGGAAGGGACAAATGGAAGGGGTTTTTTTTTATAATGTGTTCCACTCTATTCCCTTGAACAAACAGACAGCCTTTTAAGTTACTTCCACTCTGCTCCCAAGATAAGCCTCTCTACATACTTCTTTATGGAGCTATCAGAAAAATGTGAAAGCTACTGTACTATGCAAATGGAAGCAAAATAGTTATCAAAATATCATGCTGCAGTCACTGACCTAACCTACTATTGTTCCTCTGAACTGTACCAACTGTTGTGGAGAGAGGTGAGTCTTACAAATGGATGTACCAGTAATTGTTGTACAGCAGTGGTCTCCAACCTTTTTACACACAAGATCACTTTTTGAATATAAGTGCAACCCAGGATCTACCCCGCCCCTTCCCCAAGGCCCTTTCCCTTCCCCAAAGCCCCACCCTGCTCACTTCATTCCCCCCTCCCTCCATCACTCGCTCTCCCCCACCCTCACTCACTTTCACCGGGCTGGGGTAAGGGGGCTGGGGCTCAGGAGGGGGTGCGAACTCTGGGCTGGGGCCAAGGGATTCAGATTGTGGGAGGGGGCTCCGGGCTGAGTCTGGGGCAGGTGGCTGGAGTGCACGAGGGGGTGAGGGGTGAAAGCTCTAGGAGGGAGTTTGGATGCAGGAGGGGGCTCCGGGCTAGGGCAGACTGTTGGGGTGCAGGAGAGGGTCTGAGGTGCTGGCTCTGGAAGGGGGCTGGGGAAGGGGCAGCTTTGGCATGCTAGCTCTGGGAGGGAGCTCAGGGTTGGGGCAGGAGGTTTGGGTGTGGGAAGGGGTTTGGGGTGCTGGCTCTGGGAGAGGGCTCAGGGCTAGGGTGCGTTCCAGGCCAATGAGAGCTGCGAGGGTGGTGCTTGCAGGCAGGAGCAGTGTGCAGAGATCCTGCCCTCCACCCCAAGGGGCATGCTGGCCGCTTCCAGGGTGGCGTGGGGCCAGGGCAGGTAGGGACCCTGTCTTAGTCTGGCTGCGCTGCCGGACTTTTAGCGAACAGAGATCGTGATCGACTGGCAGAGACTCCAGGATCAACCAGTTGCTCGCGGTCTATGGGTTGGTGACCACTGCTGTACAGTGTTTATACACTGAGCACAACAGTTAAAACACTAAACACAGCTATCTCTTCAATGTTAATTAAGCCTGTATTTACTTTAGCTAAAACATGGCTCTATTAGCCTAGTGAAGTTCAGTGTCAATTTCATAATTAGAAGGAAAGGAAGGAGTGAGAGCAGCAGAATAAGGACAATGGACTTCAAAAAAGCAGACTTTATAAAACTCAGAGAACTGGTAGTTTTTATTTCCTTGGGCCTACCAAAGGGAAAAAGTAATTCAGGAGAGCTGTCAGTTTTTCAAGGAGACAATATGAAACGCACAACTGCAAACTATCCCGATATGAAGGAAAGACAGGAAGAATAGTAAGAGGCCAATCAGGCAGGGGTGCTGGAACAATTTTTATAGTGGGGGTGCTGATCATGGATTGGAAACCATGTATTTTGTGTTTGTTATTACTATTTCAAGCCGGGGGTGCCATGGAGTTCCAGCATCACTTCAATCAGGAGCTCTTTAATTACATGAAAATCAAAAAGGAATCTTACAAAATAAAGGAACAATGGGCAAACTGCTAAGTGGAGTACAAAAGTCTGGGATGTATTAACAGAAGTGTCATATGTAAGACATGGGATGTAATTAGAACTGATGAAGTCTCAGCTGGAGCACTGTGTCCAGTTCTGGGTGCCACACTTTAGGAAAGATGTGCACAAATTGGAGACATTCCAGAGGACAGCAACAACAATGATAAAAGGTTAAGAAAATCTGACCTATGAGGAAAGGTAAAAAACTGGGCATGTTTAGTCTTGAGAAGAAAAGTCTGGGGGAACTTTGTTAATAGTCATCAAATATGTTAAGGGCTGTTATAAAGAGGACAATGCTCAATTTTTTTCCATGTCCACAGAAGGTAGGAAAAGAAGTAAGGGGTTTAATCTGCAGCAAGGGAGATTTAAGTTAGATATTAGGAAAAAGTTTCTAACTACAGGGTGGTTAAACTCTGGAATAGGTTACCAAGGCAAGTTGTGGAATCCCCATCACTGGAAGTTTTTAAGAACAGGTTGGACAAACACTTATCAGGGAGGATCTAAGTTTACTTGGTTCTGCCTCAGTGCAGAGGGCTGGACTTGATGGCATCTTAAGGTCCCTTCCAGAAGTACATTTCTATGATAATGCCCTTATTAGCTTTTTAAGGCAAAAGTGCATGGGGATACTTTTTAATACTGTGTTGCAGACACAGGCTTTTACACAACGTTTTAAACAGCTTATTAATGGTTTTGTAATTGGTCTCAAATTTCTTGTTCACTGTTTTAAATAGTTTAAACCTCTTTCTGGTCTACTTTATATTGGCACACAGTTTTGTACATGAAAAAAAACCTACTACTTAACAGAAAGAAACAAACTGGTGTTAAAGAAAAACATTCACATGGAGAAACCTAATTGGCCAGGTACCAAACTAATTTATTTTTGTTGTCTGTGCTATGGAGGTTGGTAAAATTTATTCTGTTGGAAAGGTAAGGTTAGATTAAATATACAATTAAAAAGTTCAGAGAGAAGACTAATGTGAAACATTTTATATTGCCTAACTTCTACTCCTTTTTTAGATTACTCGCTATATTTTAAACTACTTTATTGTAGGCAAACAAACTTTTGGGTGAGGTTTTCAGAGGGCCTTCAACGTATCCTTTATTTATGTAAGCCTGTTGTTACTATTATAATAACAATATTGTTAACTCTATTCAAATGAGCAGCCCTGTACTATAATAATTGGCAGATTATAAATTTAGGTAAAGAAACTGTATATTTTTTAAGTCTTTTGTGCAGAAGTTATTAAATTAAATATACAAATAATTTAAAGAGAGTTAAATGTTATTCTGAGAACAAGAGAGTTTTATTTTCATTTCAAATCCCTTTCAGAATAGGATGCGACTATGCATGTTCCATTCTAGCATACTGAAACATTACATCCAAAACCAAAACTATATTAAAAGAATATTAAGGTTTTAAAGTCAAGCACACAAACATGAAAAAATGACTGAATTAAGGTGGCCTGTGCTACCTTAATTTGGCTTCCTGTTTAATTCACTACCTGTGCTGCCTATAGTAATAAAATAAATACCTGCAAATAAATTAAGGGAGTTTGTATCCCTCATGAACTCTTCCCTTGGGTTTAAGCCAAACTGCTGTGCAAATAATTAAGGTACTATAAATCAATGACAGTTTTGCTTTCATTCCTCTCCCAGATAAGTGCTTGTAATACAAATATATCAGAGATTTAGCGAGGGGAGCCATTACCACAGTGATTTTAAGACTAAACAAAAGGGCTGAGGGCCAAGTTACAATGATGTAGTCCAAGAAAACTCCATTGACATCAATGAAATTTGCCCTTGATGGCATAACTATGATTATGCTTAAATATTCATGCATTTAAATACTCATGATGCCAAATTAGTCATTAACTTGTTTATTTCTAGCAGGGCCACTTCCAGAAAAGTCAAGTCATGTAGCATCTCCAGTTGCAATTACTGAATACAAAAAGTTACGTTAAAAGAAAATTAAAAGGGTGAAACTAATCATTACACTACAGTATGGGGAAAACTGATACAAAATTAACACTCCCATTTAAACAGATGCTTGAAAATCTGAATATCTAACACCTTTCTGGTTCCTCTAATTCACCAGCATACCTAGGTGGCCACATGCATTTAAAGGAAATAAAAACTGCATGAAAAATACAGGATAAAACCCTTGGGTCAGATCCTCAGCATTCACTCCCATTGTGGAAAGCTGCCCTAACATACAGGGATTACTACTGGGTGACATAAAGCTGCCATAGCCAGCTCTGTACCATCTCCTCTTAGCCTCTCCAGCACTGTGGGCAAGGCTGGAGCTCAGGTGCACTTAAGGAGCTAGCCCTTATGTTTAAGGAACCTCATCCCAAATGTTTTTATTTGAGATACAAAATCATACTATGGTAGCCCAGTGTATAATTCTTTGCTTGATTACTCATTGACAACGTACTCCAAAATCAATTTCCTACATTACTGTATATTTTACATTTATTAGCATTTATGAAGCTCTGAATTTTTAATCACAATTGAAAGATGATGGATTTTTCTGGAAGGGGTTCTATTATTAATATTTTATACCCACATTAACACCCAGGTTTCTTTCTTTTCCTACCACAGCCTCATTCTTATGCTCCTTTTCCTAGAATGGAGGCACGCTTTGACATGGTTTTCTTCATAACTGCAGCCTGAAAATATTGAACACTAAGGACCAGTTTCTGTTCTCAGTGTATGCCACTGTAAATGTATAGAACTAAACTGGAGTTTGATGACCAAGATCAAAATCTAGCTCTACGAACTCCAAGATTACTCATTGCTTCCTCCTGCTATGACCAGTAGTGGTCCCCTTCTTCTCACCTCCCGTGCTGGGTAGTAAGGAATACTGAGAGTAGTAAACCTTAGCAGTTCTGCATGGCTGGAATATTCAGCCAACTAGAATCACAGAATCATAGAACGACAGGGTCAGAAGGGATTGCAAGGGTCATCTAGTCTAATCCCTTGCCAAGATGCTAACATTAGTTCTACTTGCCGAGATTTCAGTACCAGCATTTATAACTGAAATTAATATGGCACATACAGAATGCTTGGTGGGTGTGCAACATTTTCCTCTATATAACAGGATATGTCAATAACGCTTAAGGTGGGATACAAACGCCACCCAAACAAGTACGCTTCTGTTAACTGAATGACAGCTCTCCATTTCCAAAGTAAAGAAAGATAATGAAAACCATGAATGTTGTATTATGGTCCATTGGTAACTATGCATACTACAAGACATTGAATCACAATCAGAAACATGTGCCAAAAGGAAGTATGGCCATCAGAACAGGGCTCAGAAGCACTAAAAGGACAACCTGTGTTTATCACCTGAACTCCCATCAACTCCTTGGTCTTTGGATTTCACCCACAGTTGCATGCTGTAGCCACTAGCAGTACATCTTCATGGGAAAGAACACCACTGTCAATGCCTCCTCTGCCGAGACCATCAGTGAAGGGTTAGGTTCCAGAATCCCTTGCCCTTCAGCACCTCTCCTTGGAGGTGGAGGTGCTGTCATTTCTTTGGGGCCATCTGAGTGAAGTTACCTTATAAGAGTAGTTTTCTCAACAAGGTTTAGTAAAGATAGAGAGAAAATAATAATAGAGCAACACAAACAGTTTGCATAACGTGTACATTTACACTTTTCATGAATTAAACTAGATAGCATGCAGAGAGGACAAGGATGTCAAGAATGCCTAACCCTGGTGTAAGCAATCGCGGGGTAGTCAACCTGTGGTAGCCTAACTTGCAAAAGTGCAATGATACACAGTGTGCTGTCACTCCCTACATGCACAATAGCACTATATCTGGCTATGACAAGCAATACAGCTATCTGGGAGCGTATCCCAAGATTCATAGCACCATAACTCACAGTGTCACTTTATGGTCGCATTGTGGGGCTACTTGTCTGCTCACTCTAGGGACTGTGGGAGGCAGTTTCATGCAGAGAACATGTCAGTAAATTCCTTGGTTTGGGCATTTAGGAAATATCAATCCAAAGAGAAACTGAAATTAATTGAACTTAACATAAAATAGAACAAAATTAGTCAAAAGAAAAAGAAAACAATTAACAATTATTCTCTTAATGATCTGCCTGGTAAGAAGAGCATGAGAAGAAAAAAGTTTTTTTAAAGCCTAATACTTTTCTATCTTTACCTCACTTTAAATACTTGAATGAGCCAGCCTTTAAAAGACGCAGTAGTGTTATAGCCATCTTGGTCCCAGGGTATTAGAGATAAAAGATGGGGGAGGTAATATCTTTGAATAGACCAATTTCTGTTGGTGAAAGAGACAAGCTTTTGAGCTAATCTGAAGGTTTGAAGAAGAGCTCTGTGTAAGCTCAAAAGCTTGTTTCTCTCGCCAACAGAAGCTGATCCAATAAAAGATATTACCTCACCCACTTCAAGCTTTTAGAATAGCCTGACAAGATATTAATGGTTCTCGCTGAAAATTCAACTGTAGGTACTAAAGCAGTGACTGAAAGTTATCAAAAAGTTGGACTAGAAATACAGGTTTGGAATGGAGTGTTTGAAATCTAGTTTAAGAAGTTCACTAGTGGGCACTGTTCTGCTTTATCAAAGACCTGTGATGGCTGAAGCTGGAAAAACTGTATGTAGGTACACTGCTAACTGCAAGTAGGATGCTGAGCAGAGACTAGGGTGACCAGATGTCCTGATTTTATAGGGACAGTCCTGATATTTCGGGCAGATTGAAAGTCCACTTCTGATCAGGGGTCAGAACACAGATAGACAGCAGGATAGTACAAAGGAATGGGTGCCAAGGGACTGAATGAAGGAAAGGGATTGGAGGACCGTCATATCTCGACTGCTGTGACTGCCCATGGTTGCATGTTTTCACTGCGGTTATCTTGGAGAAGCAACATGCAATAAAAGATACTTGGAGTCTGCTTTATAGCTCAAGGAGCAGTGGCTCCCATGTCATGTGGCACTAATAAAGGTGTGTAAATGTGTGAAAGTGAAGTATAGTGAGGGGAAAACCCACAGTTGAGTCCAAGTTAAATTTGCCATGAAGACAAAGCCTTGTGGTCACAGAAAAGAGAAAAACAAAGCTTGTATCTCTAGAGAACAGTTCCCTCTGACCATTCTCTGATCTGCACAGACATAGCCTCCCTCTTTGTTTCCATTGACGCCTTCCCCACATCCCTCACCAGAGTTGTTTATCAAATCCCAGGTATTAGATTTCATTACCATATCAGGATGAGGTTACAACACCATTTCCACAATGGAGTTTTTGATCAAGAATAATAACAAAGAAATACAGAACTCTTTGTCCCCATAAAAGGATTATTTTCCCCAAATTACCCATGAGAGGTTCCCTCAACTTCCTGTCTCCAAGTCCAGCATTTTACAGACCATTTTGATCCCTACTTCCTTAGTCAAGCCTCACTAGTCAAGCTAATTGACTTTTGATTTGCATATGCATTGTTCTTGTCTGATCATTGAGGCGGCATTTAAAAATAGCTTGCCTCTTTAAATTCCGCATCAGTTTCCTCTTATCAATTTTCTATTGTCATGAAATACAAATTATTGGCAGATCCCCATGTCCTGTGTTCCAGTGTGTCTCTCCCACCTGATTTACATGCTAATGGACTCAGTCCTGCATGTAACACCACGATGGTGGACCTTTGAGTCTTCATGGAGCCCCACTGAGATCAACTGAAGTGGAAGCTCAGGGGTCTACCTGTGGGGAACCACCTGCAGGGCTGTAGCCCGATTCTCTTTTATGCTAGTTGTCTTTCCCCATGTTCAGAGTACATTAAATCCCAGACAATTCTGACCAATGCCCACTGCCATCAGAGAAATATAGATAGTAGATTTGATATGTTTAGTTTGGGAACTATATTTCAGTCAACTCTAACTGATTTTCCATAGTACTATAACCTTGTATGCTACAGGTGCTGTGCACACTAGTACAAATGAAAGAAAACACAGATCTACACAATGACCATATATAGAATTTTCCCAGAGAAATGTTTAGAGAATAGATAACAAATGCTCATTTTTCACAGTATTAGAGCTCTACACCATCCACTGTTTATCTGCTGTGGAACATACCATAATTAGAACTCACGTATTCTACAAAATTGCCTTTCTTTGGTCTAGAAATCCTAACAGCAGCAGTAACATACACAAGCAAACCCAGTACATTATATGCTCCATTGAAGGAGGTTTTGAGATTGATTTTAACCATCTCTATGATGTAAGAGAGTCAAATAGCGTCATCTGAAACAAATTAAAATATTTCATCTTTACAAGTCCCTTTCAAATGCTGTCATGACACCCCATCTCTAAATTAACCCTCTGAGGTTTCCACTGAATTCCTTCTCATCTCTGTTTGCTTCATATATGCCACTGCAATGCAATATATTTTCAGAGTAACGAAGAATCACAACCTCTAATTAATCCCTATCTCAAAACAATGGATTTTCAGATTCTAAGGAGACAACACACACTTCCTAGCATCACCACCTTACTGAGTGCCTGATTGAATGTAATTGCTGGGTGTCCACTGAACTGCAGACAGTGCTTGACATTAGGATTGTCAATTAATCGCAGTTAACTCACATGAGTTACTCAAAAAAATTAAATCGCAATAAAAAAATTTATTGTGATTAATCACAGTTTTAATTGCACTTTTAAACAATAGAGTACCAATTGAAATTTATTAAATATTTTGGATGTTTTTTACATTTTCAAATATATTGACTTCAATTATAACACAGAATACAAAGTGTACAGTGCCCACTTTATATTATTTTTATTACAAATATTTGCACTGTAAAAATGATAAAGAAAAGAAATAGTATTTTTCAATTCACCTCATACAAGTACTATGGTGCAATATCTTTATTGTGAAAGTGCAACTTACAAATGTAGTGGGGTTTTTTGTTACATAACTGCACTCAAAAACAAAACAATGTAAAACTTTAGAGCCTACAAGTCCACTCAGTCCTACTTCTTGTTCGGGGAATCGCTAAGACAAACAAGTTTGTTTACATTTGCAGGAGAAAATATTGCCCACTTCTTATTTACAGTGTCACCTGAAAGTGAGAATAGGCATTTGCATGGCACTTTTGTAGCTGGCACTGCAAGGCATTCATGTGCCAGATATGCTAAACATTCGTATGCCCCTTCATGCTTCAGCCACCATTGCAGAGGACATGCTTCTATGCTGATGACGCTCATTAAAAAAAATAATGAGTTAATTAAATTTGTGACTGAACTCCTTGGGGGAGATTTGTATGCCTCCTGCTCTGTTTTACCTGCATTCTGTCATATATTTTGTGTTATAGCAGTCTCAGATGATCACCCAGCACGTTATTCATTTTAAGAATACTTTCATGGCAGATTTGACAAAACGTAAAGAAGGTACCAGTGTGAGATTTCTAAGGATAGATACAGCACTCAACCCACAGTTTAAGAATCTGAAGTGTTGTCCAAAATCTGAGAGGGGTGAGGTGAGGTGTGGAGCATGCTTTCAGGTGTCTTAAAAGAGCAACACTCCAATGCAGAAACTACAGAATCCAAACCACCAAAACAGAAAATCAATCTTCTGCTGGTGACATTTGACTCAGATGATGAAGATAAACATGCATTGGTCCACACTGTTTTGAATTGTTATTGAGCAGAACCAGTCACAGCATGGACGTATGTCCTCTGGAATGGTGGTTGAAGCATGAAGGGACATACGAATCTTTAGCACATCTGGCACATAAATATCTTGTGATGCTGGCTATGACAGTGCCATGAGAACCTCTCTTCTCACTTTCAGGTGACACTGTAAACAAGAAGAGGGCAGCATTTTCTACTGAAAATGTAAACAAACTTGTTAGTCTGAGCGACTGGCTGAACAAGAAGTAGGACTGAGTGGACTTGTAGGCACTAAAGTTTTACACTGTTTTATTTTCGAATGCAGGTATTTTTGTACATAATTCTACATTTGTAAGTTCAACTTTCACGATAAAGAGATTGCACTATAGTACTTGTAATGGGGGAATTGAAAAATACTATTTCTTTTGGTTTTTTACAGTGCAAATATTTGTAATAAAAATAAATATAAAGTGAGCATTGTACACTTTGTATTCTGTGTTGTAATTGAAATCAATATATTAGAAAATGTAGAAAACATCCCAAAATATTTAAATGGTGTTCTATTATTAACAGTGGGATTAATCACAATTAATTTTTTTAATCGCTTGACAGCCCTACTTGACATATGAAGAATATATAGCTGTCAACAGCTACCACAACTTTTTGGGGTGGGTGGGGATTAGGTCTACAACCTAGAAACAAGTTGCAAATGGCTGCATTTGCCAGTGTTCAGAATAAGCAAATGTTTAAGTAAATCTTTTAAATTTGAAATATATTGTGTATTTGCATTACAACAAAAAGTGAAGGGGGTGAGTGGGAGATATGAGAGAGAAATATAAAGGTCAGGTAGTATATACAAAGAAAGGGGGGAAATCTGGATCCTAATGATGGAATTTTACAAAGCAACCAGGGAATCATTTCCTGGAGAGATTGTTATTGACAGGACACCAGCAAAACAGGGAACAACTCATCCAGAAGGACAGAGCAGTGCATAGGATTTAATACAGCCCCACCTGTTCAACTTAACCTTCATTCAGCATCTCTTTGCTAATGAAACATGGTGGCAGCATCTGAGCTGAGAATTCTCTGAAGTGCAGCACCTGGCAGCGTGAGCCATGGAGGTTGGTCTGACGCCCCCAGGAGCGGAAGGAGGAGTTTGAGCTGTACACAGACCTGGCCATGCAGGATAAAGACAACAGCAGGAAAGCAAAACTGTTACTTTACCTTACTGGGGAATAAGGCAGAGAGGTCTGCAGCTCTCCAAAGTTCACCCCTGCCACAAGCCTCACAGCAGTCCTAGGAGCCCTGGGGGTTTACCGCTCCCCAACAGCAGAACAAAAAACTATGGAGTGACATAGGTTTCTCAGTAGATACCAATCCAAAGTGGAGGTGAGAGACCCGTATGTTACTGCCTTACACACGGTGGCTGCTACATACAATTTTGGGGATTTGCCAGACTCCCTCATTTGGGACAGGATAGTCTGTGGTGCTTGGGATCATCACCGGCAGGAGCAGCTGCTTTGGGACAGCAATCTCACACTAGACATGCTTAGACATGAGGCAGAAGCTTCAAGAGAATGAATGAAAGTCCTAGGAGCCACCACACTCCCAAAAGTACATTCAGTGAGATAACAGCAAATGACAGCAGTTGGCCATATGAATTTACTGTGGGTGACAAATTGACGGGGTAAAGGAGAAGTGCCAAGGGCGATGGGTATAATAGGACTAGCTGCCCCAAGGGACACCTGGGGCACAGTGGCCCCGCTCCTTCCCTGAGGTACACACCCCACACCACGTGCTGCTGCCACCTGCCTACCTGCATTCCACCTCCCCCCACCCATGTCCCCACTGCTCGCCACACCGCTTCTCCTCAGGGGTGAGAGAGTGAGGAGGGATGCTGCAAGCAAGCAGCCAGTGTGGGGGTCTGGCAGGGGAGTGTGGCGTCTTGGCCGGGCACTGGGGCTGCCAGCTTGGAAAAGGGGGCTACTGGCTCTGCCTGGCACTCGGGCAGGGGTTGGTTCGGCCAGGTGCTTGGGGGGGAGGGCTCGGCCCAGTACTCAGGTGGGAGTGGCTCAGCCTGGCACGCAGGCGGGAGTAGCTCGCCCCAGCACTCAGAAGGGGAGGGAGCGGCTCACCCTGGCGTTTGGGCTGGGACTGGGGCTGGCCCAGCACTGGGGGGGGGAGGGGGCGCGGAGTGGCCTGGTGCTCAGAGCAGCCTGGCGCGGCGCTTGGCCTGGCACAGGGGTGGGGGCTGGCCTGGGGTGGGCAAGCCGGGGCTCCTCTGATTGCAGGGTGGGAGGCCTCACAGCTCCTCCTGTTATGGGGGATGGATTTTGGGGCTCCAGTGTGTGGGGGGGTGGGGCCTCAGGTGGAAGGGGCAGGGCTGGTGGGCTAGCCTCCCCAAAGTGGGGGTTCACCCCCCACCCATGAGAAGTGCCCCACACTAGAACAGCGTTGCAAGGAATGTGGCAACTTGAACTATTTTAGCAGTGCAAGAGCAGAGGAAGGCATAAGAAAGATTCAGTCAGGCTTGTACAAGAGGGGGATGGTGCATCAGATGTCAGTGATGACACCATGACTCTCTCTATGGCCACCCAGTAATAGTGCAATCAGACCAAAACCCCTAGAGACAGTCCTGGCAAAGCCCCTTCTTAAGACTAAAGGGGACCAAAATACCCCGTTCCAGGTGTTGGAGTGAACAAAGGCCTGGTACCAGAAGACAGGAAGTGATCCTGGAGAATTAAGAGTTGGATGCGGTGAAAAACTCCTGGACACTGTTCCTTAAGGGCCTGTCAGAGGAAAAGCCTCTGTGTGTGGCAGAAGAACCAGAACTCAATATTAACTGTTGAATTGTGATTTTGGATTTTCATTGTTGAGGGTTCATTGAGGACTGTTTGGATTAATTTTGTGATTAAGGACTCTGAGGTCTGTGTGAACTTTATTTGATATTAAGCTAGCCCCAGAAAGGGGTGCCGTGAGCCACAACAGAGATTATATGGAGTGCTTAAGAAGCTTGTAAGAGGGGGCTACAGGGGCTGGATACCTGCAGAGCAACTTCTGGCCATGAGAGGGTGCTCAATAAGCAGCCATCCCACTACAGCTCCAAGGAGATTGCAGTGCATGTTGACACGACTCCAGTACTACCAGTCACAGATCAGATATTGTCCAGGATGACTACAGGTGTTAGCTCACACCTTGAGCAGGCCATATATACACAGCATAAGCGAGCAGGGGGGAAGAAGATCATGACACCGAATTCATTAACATGTTGCACTATCGAAATCTAAGAGGCTACAGAAAAGAACATTAAACTACAGAAAGTCACAAGAGTGATACTAGCAGGGTGGCCAGAAGACAGAAGTCCAGTACTGGGAAAAGCAGAAGCATATTTTCAAATTAAAGATGAGCTTAGTGTGCAGGACAGAATCATATTTCAAGGACAGAAAGCTGTTGTCCCCACTTCATTATGTAAGGATATCATACAAAAAAAATATGCCTCACACACCTAGGAATTGAAAGCTGTCTTAGATGGGCACGATAGGGTGTTTAACTAGTTTGGGAATTAACATGTGTAGTCTGGCGTGCTTTACCACATATGTGGTGGCGGCCATGTGTCCTAATAGTTGTAAACAAGTTCTTGTTTCAATTTAGGAAAAGAAAGAGATTGTGTCTACCAGATATTTTATGGTTAGAACTCTGGCATTCGGAAGAAATGCTCCAGCTTGTACTGAGTCGAAGCATGCCCCGATGAACTCCAGTTGTTGAGTCGGTATTAGTGTGGATGTTATGTTTATTTGGAGTCCCAGGTTCTGGAAAAGACTGAAGGTGATTTGGGTGAATGTTTGTCTCTGCATACGTGCGTCCTTTGAGGAGGCAGTCATCGAGGTAGGGGAAGATTACGATCCCACGTTTGCGTAAGTGTGCTGTGAGAAACACTAGGGTCTTGGAGAACACCCTCGGTGCCATGGAGAGGCCAAATTGGAGTACATGGTATTGGAAATGTTCATGTCCGACTGTAAATCGGAGGAATCGTCTGTGGGCTGGATGAATCATGATGTGGAAATGTGTGTCTTGTTGGTTGAGGGCTGAAAACCAGTCCCTCTGTTCCAGCGTGAGGATTATCATGCCTACATGACCATCTTGAACTTTTCAGAGGGAATGAATTTGTTGAGTTTTTGGCGGTCTAGCCTCCGTTTTTGTTCTGTGTCAAAAAAATAATGGGAATAAAACCTCTTCCCCCTGTATTCCATTGGTACAGGTTCCACAGCTCCTAAATGTAGTAGGCACTACTTCCAATCTGAGAAGCTGCTTGTGAGAAGGGTCCTCAAGAGGGACGGGGAGCAGGGTAGGATATGGGGACAAGAAGAAAAGAGGATGGAATAGCCCAATTTTATTATCTCCAAGACCCAACGGTCTTGGGTATTGTGCTCCCAGGCTTGTTGGAAATGCTGTAGACGATGGCCAGGTATGCGCTGGAATCCTGGGGAGGATGTTCAGACCCTCAACCAAACCTTCAAAATTACGGCTTGTTGCCTGAAGGTTGGGATTCTGCATGTTGTGGCTGTGTCTGTCTCTGGCGTAGTGGTCTGTTTTTCTGTCTGTTTGCCTCTTAAGGTCTGGATTGAGGGTGATTAAATTGGGTATCTCGTGAGCATTGATATGGCTGGTACCTCCCCTTTTTGTGGGGAGAAGTGTAAATACCTAATGTGCATAGTGTGGCATGAGAATCTTTCATTGTGTGGAGGACTTTATTCGTTTTTGAGGAGAAAAGTTAGTCTTTATCAAATGGTAGGTCCTCCACTTTTAATTGCATCTCTTTAGGTATGCCCGATGCTTGGAGACATGATGCTCTACGCATTGTGATGACCATCGCAGTCGTATGTGCTGTGGTATTGGCCATTCCAGGGTAGTTTTTAATGCCGTCCTGGAGACTAACTGACCCTCTACCAGTACTGTCTTTAGTTCCACCCTGTTGTCCTCAGGGAGGTCTGAGGAAGATTCAAAGAGATTATAATCTGTCATGGTCTTATTTGTCGAGAAGGGCACTATAGTTTGCAATGCGGAACTGTAGAGTAGAGGAGGTGTATACCTTCCTGTCCAGTAAGTCCAGTCATTTGTAGTCCTTGTCCTGTGGCATTGGTTGGATTTGTTTTGCCCTATGGGTTGCAGTGTCCATTACCAATGAATTAGGTTGTGGGTGGGTATATAGGAAGTCCATGCCCTTCACTGGCACATAGTACTTCCTATCTGCTCGTTTGCATGTGTCTGCCATACCGTCTCTGCAGGTTCAAGAATTGCATCATTTATAGGAAGAGGTATCTTAAAGGTGGATGATGGCTGTAGGATTTGCAGTAGTTTGTACTGGTTTTCATGGACTTCCTCCAGGGGGATGTCCTGATTGGCTGCTACCCTTTTAAACAAGTCTTGGAATTGTTTGAAGTCATCCGCCATTGTTGGAGGAGGTGGCATGACGGCTTCGTCCGGGGACGAAGATGAGTTATGTCTGGGCGATGTGTCTTCATTGCCCATTTCCCCTTGGGTTCTTGTGTTGTGTCTTCTAGTCCCAGTGATGCAGTGGGGACTGGTGATCCTGGTGGGGACCATAATTCTCCCCTAGGTAGTGAGGAGGGTGCAGTGTATTGGGCCTTATATGTTGCCCATGAGTCCCACGTCGGCCATTGAAACTGGAAAGGCATAGGGGGGCACATTTATGGTTGTCCATACCATTGGAAGGGTGGTTTCACTTGATGTGTTTTGGTTTTCAGTGTGCCCCAGGCCTCTTTCCCTTGGGGTATGGGCAAGTGGTGTGGCAAGGAGACTCCTTCCTCTAGCTCATTTGACTCACTATCTGTAAGTGCCATTGGAGAGGTTGGCTGCGTTAAAACTTGTGATCCCTGGGTGCCAAGGAGGGGTGATTGTGGTACCAATGGTATGGTTATGTCAGCGTGCGTGAGGAATTGTTGCAGTACTGATGGTGTCAGTACCTTGTATCACTTGGTCTACTGGTAGGCTTGTGGTTCGAGTTGGTCGGTGCCGGGTCCTTGGCAGTACCAACTGTGCATGTTGGTGCTGAGGTAGATGTTGATAGTGACGATGTGGATGGTACTGGGGGTGGCAGCATGGTCAGTGTCAGCTTAGTTGTCAGTGCTGTATGCATCGGTGCCGTGGAGGTGTTTTATGTCTTGACTCCTTCTTTTTGGCTTTCAGCTCTGCAGCACGGCTGGTGCCAGAGGTGCCGGGAAAGTCGTATATACTGACTCTCGGAGCCATCTGCACTGGGGATAGAGACCGCACAGGGGACCATTTCTTTTTCTGTGGTTCCTGCTGCGGAGAAGTCAAGGCTCTCTTTCTCTTTTCTGAGGAGGATGGAGCCAGGCTCCTTGACGGTTCAGACTGTGTTGGTGAGCATTTTCTGAAGGACCTGTGGTCACCCTTGTCTGATCCTGGGAGAAGTATTTTTCTTCATTAGGATCATCTTCAAGTGGAGGTCCCAGTCTCGGTGGGTTCATGCCTTCAAGTTGCTGCAATGAATGCATTTAGAAGGAACGTGCGTCTCTCCGAGGCACCTGACACATTGCCGCATCTCTTAAAGCCAGGGGAGCCTGGCATAGTCATTAACATTAATTTATGTGCCCTGAGGGAGGACTATGAACTAAGGAGAACTAACAAATCTAAGTATCGAAGAATATTTTTTTAACAAACTAACTATAAAACTACAATAAAAGAAAACTTATTTAACTATTAATTTCTATATTTTTAAACTCTAGGGAGAAAGGGCTGTTGCACTGTGGAGAGCTCTGTCTTCAGCCAAGGATGGCTGAGAAGGAACTGAGAGTGCGCTCAACGGGATGGACAGGTGCTGCGAGACAGCTGGAGTGTGCACGTGGCCCGTCTGAGCACTGCTATGGAAAAGCCTATGATAAATGGTGCCGGGATGCACTGTCACCTGAAGTGGAGCACCCACAGTGATAGCACTCGAAGAAGAATACAGCTATATAAATTGATGATACCCCCACACCTTGAATATTGTGTGCAGTTCTGGTTGGCCATCTCAAAAAAAGATGCATTAAAATTGGAAAATGTGAAGAGAAGAGCAACATAAATGATTAAGGGCATACCACAGCTTCTATATAAAAAGAGATTAAAAGGACTGGTGCTGTTCAGTTTAGAAAAGAAACTACCAATAGGGGATACGATAGAGGTCTATAAAATCATGAATGGTAAATAGGGAAGTGTTATATATCCCTTCACATAACACAAGAACCAGAGGTCACCTGATGAAATTAATAGGCAGCAGGTTTAAAACAAACAAAAAGAAATTTTTCTTCATACAATGCACAGTCAATCTGTGGAACTCATTACATGGGGATGTCGTGAAGGTCACAAGTATAACTGGGTTAAAAAAAGAATTAGATAAGTTCATAGAGGACAGGTACATTAATGGCTATTAGCCAAGATGGTCAGGGATGCAACCCCATGCTTCAGGGTTCCTAAACCTCCAAATTCCAGAAGATGGGACTGGACGACAGGGGTGAATCACTTGAAATTGCCCCATTCTGTTCATTCTCTCTGAAGTATCTGGCACCAGTCACTGTCAGAGACAGGATATTGGGCTAGATAGACAATTGGTTTGACCCAGTATGGCTGTTTTTATGTACTCATGTGTTTATGTAAATGCTTAAGTACCTTGCTGAATGGCCTTTAATGGGAGTGAAGAAAGTTCAGCTACCCCTGCTAGTTCTTTGCAAGATGGAACCCAGTAGTGGTTGATAAACTATGTTCAGAAATGAAGGAGACACACGGTAATTACATGCAATTGAAACATTTATCAGCTAAACTCCAAATATATTGCATGTTGTTTCCATGCATGCTTTAGTGGAAGATGCACAAAGAGAACATAATACAATTGAATTCAATAAATCCAAACCAAAGGAACACCGTACAGAAAAGGATATCTAAAGCAGGCACACCAAATGACTGCTCACACTTCTTTGTTTGTAATTTAAAATTAAAGGATTATCTACCAGTGAAGCTTTTTCCTTAAAAGAACAATTGGTGTACGAGAAATTAGGGTTAGGATACAGTTAAATCAAGGACACTTTAAACAGACTTCAGTAGTGTAACCTCTAGCTATTTCACAGAAGGGGCAGTTGGGTAAATAAAAGAACCAATATATTGGTTAGTCTACTTTTGTAGCCAAAAAGGACAAAAATTGTTATGCTACTTACAAATTTAAAAGCATGTACAATGTAATCAGAGATACCACAGCGCTGAGAATAGCATATAAATTCCTAATCCAAAATCCATTGACGTTAATGGAAAAATTGCCATTGATTGTAATGGGATTTTGATAAGGCCCTAACTGCCTATGTGGATTAGATTACATAGAAAGATTAAATAGAAATGCATTCAGCGCTTTCATAAAAATACATAGATACCACTATAACTTGCATACTTATCTACTAGCATACATTTAACTGCAAGTAGTTCAATTTCAGTGGTAATTGAAGGAACTCAACAGCAGACAGTATCAGGTCCTCATCATGTTATTTGACTAGTTAACAACAATCTATTCACATATACAAATTAAATTTGCATGATTGCACCTATAATGAATCCTTTCATGAAATACTTTCTCATTGGGTGTGCCTGAAATCTCCCATAAAGTCAAAAGGTGCTGAGGGTTCTCAGTACCTCAAAGGAGCCACTCAAAACATTGTAGGATCAGATCCTAACCTTGTAACAACATGTAAAGAATAAACAGACATATAAAAATGAACAAAGAAAGAGCATTATGGGAAATTAGAGTACAAGGATGCACTTGTACCTGTATTTGCAACTGTGTATATTTCTAAGCTAATTTTTCCAATATTTAAATATCACTTAATGTAATTATTACATTGATTTTACATTTTTACATTGAGGAAATAGGTTTTTTTATTAAGCATTTTTTTTGTCCCTGAACAGCTTGCTATTTTTGTATAATAGCAAACTAACCTAAGGTTAGCAAAATAATTTAAACTATTGTGAGTAGTCAAAAGAAAAGAAAACTGTACCATTTAAACCATCACATATGCTTTTAAACAGTACCTATTTTACCTAGAGTAGAATGTTCCCCCACAAAGGGATCCACACCCTGTGCCTCCCTCTGAAATAATTTTTAAAAAAAAGCACCTGGTTTAGTATGGTTTCATGCATGCATAGCCTGCAGCTATAAGCAAAGTTATGAGATCTTTGGCAATGCATTCTTAAAATAAACTTAATTGCCTTGTGGTCTCTGTTCAAAATGTAAGCCTAATTCCTTTTGTGGCGCCAGACAACTTCCCCAAAACAGCAGACTCTGCCTGGAATTGAAAGCAAGGTTTATTTTACTCAGTCACAGAATAACGGGTTTAGTACTGCTTGTTTTGTTAATACCCCTGTGTGAAGTTTTCTTCTGATTTATATTTGTAAAACAGTGCCACACACATTATCACATGCAGATTAATAGGTAAAATAGTTAGTCTACTTAAAGAGCCTGATTAGAGAAGGTGTTGCAATTAAGGGTTCTTTTAGCATGGCACAGGATGCAGCCTATAACTTGCAGGAACTTGCAGGAACTGATCCCGAATTAACTACTCTGTGCCATGTTTTAAAAAGTATGTTGTGTCCTCACAAATAGACTAAATAACAGAAAAATATTTAAGAATCAAAATTGTCATATTCTATATATTGTATTATTGTAAAGCCAATTAAAATATCATTTCCCTTTCTTTAAATTACATTTCCATTTTATCAATCTAGCCACGATCCTTAACTTTAAGAATATGAGCCATCTCATGATTTTAATTACATTACTCACATGCTTAAAGTTAAGCAAATGCATAAATACTTTGTTGAATCAGGGGCCTTAATTTGTAGTTATAATTTTGTAATAGTGATTTGTAAAGTAATTAATCTGTAAACGTTTTGAGCAGTTGAACTTCTAAATCTTGACTGCTGAAAGCTGCATCTTTGAAGAGCATTTCTAGCGTTATCAGATGACAATGCAGATTTTGAAAGTTTGGATTCAGAGATTTAAAAGGAACACATGCAAATAAGGATTAAAGTTATTACAATATTATTTTGCAAAACACACTATAAATTGGATGACAGTTTTATTTTACTCTTGCAGTACTAAGTTGACTCTTGTTAAAAAACTACACTTTTCCTCCCCATGTCAAAGCGATTGAACTGGTCTCTTATTAAGAACACATCTTTAAAAAGATTTGAATTTTGGTTCCCTCGCTGTTCTGGCAACACAAGAAATAAAATGTCAGAGTGAGTGGGGGAGAACAAATGCCATGCACTTTCATTTAACATTTACTTTTAATTTATTTCAGATTAATTGTGCTGGGTAATCTTTAGTACTTAACTTTTAATATTATTTGATCAGACAAACTCCTTTGTGGCTGCTTTGATCCCTTTAAAGCTATGCCAACCCTAAAACTGTAGCCCTTGCAAGTGATTTAACTTTACCAAGAAAAGACAAAATAAAAAATACCCTTTGTTTAGATAGCTTGATAATGAAAACAAAGACAATAAAAGGGTTCGTTTTTAATGCATTATAACCTTGTATCACTTTGTTCTATCTAGAGATATTAGTTCAAGAAAACTACATGAACATCCACTGACAAAAGAAATATATTGCTTAGCCAAACTATCTCAACATATCAAAATCGTAAGGATTTTTACTGATATTATGGGGTTATCCCAAAAAGATCTGTATATTCCTAACACTGCAACATCAGTATATATGAAGGTAAGATGACTATTTGGTAAAATAACCCAAATCGCCTATCTTAGAATTTCCAAGTCAGGTTGTAAATACCTAAATTTGCTGCCATCAAAATGTGGAAATTATATGCAGGAGAGAAACTGCTTTCTACTTGAATGCAGAAGCAAAGATCCAATGCTAGGGTGAACACTGGGAGTTCTCCAACACTGCAGCACAATGTCTACAGCCTGCTCCAGGAATAAATGAAAGGGGCAGGTTAGTTTGGGGGAAGAGGGAGGAGTTTAAAAGCAGTTTTAACATTTCTTAGCACAAACATGTAAAATTTGTAAAGGACGTTCATCATTCTAGCTTAAAGGTGAGCTGAAAAGCTTTCTACCTGCCAAGACCTGAGCTCAGAGTTCTGTGTTTCTTCTACCTCGGTTGATAACATCATTAGTACATAAAATGAAGCAGGTGCTGCTGCATTCCCTGCATTCCTGGTCCACAGCTTGAGGTGCTTGTGACATCCTCAGTGTTGGAGGGAAAACACCTTTGAACTCAAACCTCAGCAAAATAAGAAATGCAGCTAAAGTTCTACTACATTGATTTAAAATGTATTTAACTGTAACTCTGAAGCTGACACATACCTTCTGGTTTTAGTTTAGGATATTAAACCTTCTATTTTTAATATAATTTCATATCACTTTAAAACTTTTATATTCCTTTTCAACTCTATAATCCCTTTGCTATCAATTATTTATTATTATTACTTGCATTGCATTGCGCATAGGGGCCCAGTCATTGATCAGGGCCCCACCATGGCACAGAACAAAAAATGGCCTCTGCCCTGAGAAGTTTACAATCTAAATATACAGCAAGAAACAATAGGTGGATGCAAGAAACCAACGGGAGGGGCGGGGAGCACAAACAAACAAGACAAAACTGGTCATCGGGATAAGCAGCGGTCAAAGCAGACCAGCTGCCCAGTCGCATTGAATGGACATTCTGGTTAAATAGAACTGAACAGGTTTGGCTGTGCTCAGATATTTCCTCCACCCCACCCTCTCTTTGTTAGTATTACCCAGATTAAACACATTTTCAGGTTGAAAACTAAAATCTTTAAGACCTCTTATACCATAGAGTTTTGAGCAGAAGTTTGAAAGGGGGGGGGATTCTGATTAAAAATAGCACAGTGTACCTTATGTAACCTACTGCCCTGGTTTCTGTATATAGATTAGAGAGAGGTCTCCTAACTGTGGGGCATGCCCCCCCTATGGGGGGCACGGAGGAATGTTCGGGGGGGCACTGTGGGCTCTACGCCAGTCTCCGGGCGGGGGGGGGGGGGCAGGGAGCAAGCACCACCGAGCGTCACTCTGCTTCCAGCTCTGCTCTGGCCCCGCCCACAGCTGTGGCCCTGGCTCCCGGCCCAGTGCCCAGCATCAGCCCCCAATAGGGTTGCTAACTTTGTACCGGACACTCTACCAGGAGTGCTGGAACCTCACCTTCCCCATCTCTTCTGCCTGAGGACCCACCCCTGCTCCACTTCTTCCTCTGAGGCCCTGCTTCTGCCCCTTTCACCTGAGGCCCCGCCCCCATTCGCTCCTCTTTCCCTCTCCCCTCATCACTCGCTTCTCTTCCCCTCAACTCTGCCCGGGACGGGAGGGACTCACCTGTGAAGCCGCAGCTGGGAGCTGCAGCCACCTGATGCAGGGCAGAAGGTGGTCCTGGCTAAATAGGGGCTGGTACTGGTGATGACTTGGTGCCAACCTGCCTCCCCCATCTCCAGTAACCGGAATTTGGGTGTCCAGTCAGTAGACACCTTTTTTACCAATTTTTCCGGTCAAAAACCGGGCACTTGGCCACCCTAGCCCCCAATTGTGGCCTGACCATGGCTCCGCACCCAGTCCCATTCCCAACCTCGGCCCTTGGGCATGGTTTCATTCCTGGCCCAGCTCCCTCCTGGCCCCAGACACACCCGCAGCTGTGACCCCAGCCTCAGCCCCCTTATTCCGGACCATGTTCCCCCATCCTCCTCCGCATGCCATGGCCCCGCTCCCAACCCCCGGTGGGACAGACAGGGGTAAGGAGGGGTGCAACCCTGAAAAGTTTGGGGACCACTGGGTTAGACCATTACAAACTTTAGGCTGGTTTAGTGATTTAACAGTATTTCTCTGTAGGAGACCCACTTTCAGCTTCCAGACTGTCCCTCACTCTTTCAAGCTGGAAGAAGCTTAAACACTGAAAACACATGGGACCCCAAATTGTATTTCTTGAAAATGCTTGAAACGTGGTTTAAAACCAACCACATTAAGCTGAAACACGTGTAACGCACAGCTTGGATTGGACCAAAGGCCAGATATGTCAGATGGAACCAGGGACAGCATCCAAATGAAAGCCCATGGCTCCGCAAAGAAGATATTGGAATGGTTATCAAGGTGTTACTTGGGGGGTCCTTGTCTCATAGTTGGCGTAAAAGTAGAATTCTGATAAAACACAGATCCCTGTATCTTCTGATTGCAATAATGGGCACAGGAGCACACTCTCTCCTCTTTGCTGTGCCTGGCCACCACAAGGGACACAGCAACACTCTCTTCCCTGCCTTCACTCTGCCTGCTTGTCACAATGAGAGTGCAACTGTCCTCGTTATGTTTTCTCCACTGCTGGATGGTACAGAGTTGAGGTCTGGGTTGGGGGTGAGGAGGGGACAACTACGGAGTTTCCCGTTCCTTCAGATGCCGGAAAACTCTTTTTAACTTCAGCAGGGGCGGCTCCAGGCCCCAGCACGCCAATCGTGTGCTTGGGGCAGCAAGCCACTGGGGGCGCTCTGCCGGTCGCCACGAGGGCGGCAGGCAGGCAGGCTGCCTTCGGTGGCTTTCCTGCGGAGGGTCTGCTGGTCCCGCGGCTTCGGCGGACCTCCCGCAGGCATGCCTGCGGAGGGTCCGCTGGTCCCGCGGCTCCACCGAAGAGTTCACCAAGAGTTGAAACAGGCCAACATTGCTCAGTATGTGCAAAACAACCTCCTTCAAAAAAGTGGACACATATTAAAACAAGTTTTGGTAATGGTTTGCTGATTTGCTTAACGAGATAAATATGACAGCTAGGAGATAAATAATAAGGCCCAAATCCTGCTAATACCTGCACACATAACTTTAGTCACACAAATGTATAGACACTTTCTTGATCAGATCTTCAAGTTGCTAACTATTAAGAGCTTGTCTACATTATAAATGTACCACTTTATCTATATCAATATGTAGCACATGCACACAAATACACAAACGTGCACACACACACATACAGTGTGTGGAGGCAATTATTCCAGTATAAAAGTGCTTCCGACTCAGAAAGTGAAATAAACCATACCAGTGTAAGGCACCTTTATACCCACATATCTGCAACCACACTAAGGCTTGTGTCAGTATAACTTTTCTAGTAGACCAAGCCTACATTGACAAGAACTTAGACTTAGTCAATGAACTTACAAATACTTCCTATTCTTTATTTACCCTGATTTTAGATTTTATGGGAGTCACATTTTGACCTTGAAAACTTCCTTGTTTAAAAAAAAAAGTTTCTAACAGATTCTGATCTCCTCTTATTATGCTCATTTACCCTGGAGTTGACAGTAGATTCTGTACCTGGCCTAAGCGTGAATAATCTCTATTCTTTGTCACTTAACATACACAATGTATAGTTCATTGGAAAGGTTATGAGCCCAAAGCATTTTACCACAATCCATATATGGTCATGGAAAAACACTTACTTTCCCCTTTATTTGGTTAATGTGCAACTCTCAGTGTGAGTTCTACAAAAGTCCTTATGGTAAAGGGCATGGGAACCATGGAGAATTTCTACATAGCAAGGGAGGGGTAAAATGAAACTTGAAAGGACAGTCTCACAAACTAGTGTTCAGTGCAGACACATTTGCTGTAATCTAACTTTCAGTGTGTGCTGATATGAAAGAGGCCCCTGTCTGTAATCTCGGCAGTCTTTTATCAATGGACATTACAATTTACAACTGTGAACCTGCCTCCAGTTCCCACCTTGAGATATGTGACATATAAAGAGTGAGCTTTATTTCTGGCTGGTATGAAAGAACATGAGGTGGGTATTCTAACCCAGGGATTCTCAACATTTCTCGTAGTGTGAACTACACGTTAATTGAGAGACTGACTTGCAGGCAACCTCCTCACCATTCATGGTAACATATCATCACTGTGGCATGTACAGCAATTGCTTACATGGAAAAGTGATATTTCATTTATTTTGAGCTTCTTTTAATACAATCTAACATCTGGAGAGAAGGAGAAAAGCCAGTAATATGTGAGCAGCCAGCAACCCAAAGGATACTAGAAAGTATCCCTGCAGATCACAGTAATCTATGAACCACAGTCTGACAACTTGTGTTCTACCAAATTTCTTTTATTTAAATGTATAACAGAACAGACAACCACATCACAGAAGGGGACGTGGGGTTTGGAGTCCATTTAAAGTAATATGAATCCTTCTCTCAGGGGCATTTTAGAACAGTTCCCTACAATACAGAGTAAGCTTTCTAACTGCGGGAGAATGAGAATTTGTGATGTTATCTGATTAAAATATGACCATATAGATGATTGTTGCTACTGCTGTTATATATTTGAAAGAAATCTTGAATAAAATGTGGCATGTAAGGTGTCTATGAAAAGGTTATGATTTGTTGAATATAATTATGCTATGTGTATGCATGTATCGTTTTTGTATTTGAAGTTATACCTGTATTTCAAATGTTTGCTCCTGGGGTAATGCCCACAAGGTAGTTAGCCAGCATATCTTGGAGGGGACTATTCAAATTAAGTGGCTCATCAAGAAACACTTGACTGACAATGGACCATGGAAGACGCCTATCTACACTGAATGGGCTGTCCTGCAAACATGCTGTTTGAGGTCTAGGTAATGGCTTCCTACAGTGTCCAAACCTTCATGCATGGACATGTGACTTGCCCATGTGACTCCAAACACTATCTTGTCACCTGTAATTTTCCACTAGCTGTGCTGAGGTTTTTGTTTAAAACACTGGGTTTCCCTCCACACGACAGAAGGTATAGAAAGCCCTGGAAACCCTCCATTTTGCCTCTATCCTGCTCCAGCCTCTTTCCTGACCAAGCCTCTGGACTATGAACTTATACTAATGGCAGCACTCTAACCAAGGGACTGATGACCCATCCCAGCAGGGGATGTTCCAGAGACTTGATTTGAACCTGCAGTTTTTTCCATCACTGCTACAAGCCTGAACCAAGAACTTTGCAATTATTGTATGTATTTGATTCCTTTAACCAATTATAACTCTCACCTTTCTTTCTTTCTTTTTTTCTTTCTATGATTTTAGATACTGAAGGATTGGCATCAGCGTGATTTTTGGGTAAGATCTAAGTTATATATTGACCTGGTGTGTGTGGCTGATCCTATGGGATCAGAAGACTTTGATAAGACTGGTTGTAAAGAACCACTCACCTTTAAATCCAGTGTTTTCAGTGGTAATACAAGGACTGGAATGCCTAAGGAAACTGCTTTTATGACTTCTTGTTAGCCAGTGTGGTGAAACAGGAGTTTACTTTTGTTGCTGGTCTGGTATATCCTATGGGGGATTAGCCACCAGTCTTGGGGTGTATCTGCCCTAATTCTCAGCAGTTCATCCTGAATTTGGCATCCTCAGTTGTGACTCACTGAGGCACGGTTACAGAATCCATACAGTGTTTTTTTAGGAAAGGTTATGTCTCTTTACAGTCAATCGTTGCTCCTTCATCAGATGTGCAACATGTTTTGAATAACATAAATGATCCTCAAATGCATGGAAATACTGATTTGCATTACATATATTTATTACATAGTAATGAAAGGGCAGAGTTGTTTGAATTCAGGTAATATTCCAGGATCATAGCTGAAGCTCCTTAGTCTACCCATCAACAATTTATACGCTGCGTGGAAACTTTAAATAAGAATAAAAGGAAGTTCCCAGACCCACCAGAGCTGAACTAGACACAGGAACTAAGGCAGGGTGGGCAAAGATGGGTTTACACCACCTTTTCACCTCCTGGATTCGGAAGGTCCAGACAGCTACTCTAAAACTCTGCTACACAAAAGGCTCCATGGGCCTTTGCAAGGGGCCAGAAGAGCTAGAGCACTGTGCCCTCCAGTCACACCACCAGCATGCCCCATACGGGGACCTGGAAGGGCAGGTGATGGGGGAGAGCAGCGTAGGACATTTCTGTCAACCCTACACCACTGAGTGAATCCTCTTATACCTGGGAATTCTGCCATCTATGCAGCTATTTATGCCAGAATCCAGAATCAGGGGCAGTAGGATTTAAGAAGTGCCATTAGTAATACAAATTTTAGTCAAATCAGCCATTTTTTCATGGGTTCTAAAGCTGCAAAGTACCTAATGGGACACATTTCCCAAGCAAATATGCAGTAATCAAAGTGCGAAGAAAATAGGGAGGCTGACAAAGTTTTAGCAAAGTTTCCCAAATAAATGTACCTGTTTGCTGACAGTTTAGCCCTGACAAAACAAACACATGTTCCACCTCTGATGTGGCTCACCAAAGTGGTAAAGCCGTTTTGTTAAGCAGAAATATCAGCTTCCGACCCACCCTAAAAATAAAAGATTATGCTGCAAGGAGCTCCAAAAGATTGCTAAGGCAAATCAATATTCTGTACAAAAGTTATATCATCTTCCAATTTTAATTCTGATCTCACTCACGGTAGCTTTTCACACCTTTCAAACATCAGTGCCCTTCAAACTGACTCCTAATCTCACTTTGCTCAATTTCTTCAAGCTGCTTTAGATTTGGTAAAACATAATTCATTTGGTCTGATTTAAAAAAAAACCCCTGATAACAGCTTTACATAACCTACCAAAAGATCCTTTTTAGAGGCTGTTACAATAAATCACAGTGATATATGAGGGAAGATACACAGGAGAAAGAAGGGTGTCTGGAAGACAAGACTCATTTTTAGTGCTAAGTAAATGAGCATTGCCAGAATCACCATCCTGAGACTGGTATCATATGAAGAAAGGAAGATGACCCACATGCTTTTACCAGGTCTAAATCATTGTTCAGACCTAGTCAAGTCTCATGACAGAATGTATTCCTTCAGTTAGTATCTGTAGTGAGCCCATCAATTATAAAATGGAGTAAGGACTGATCTTTTACACAATGCAGTGCTTATTGCTAGCTGTAAATTCCACCGGAGTCAATGATACGCTATACAGCCTAATCTCTGACATTTTGGAGGAGCTGACATTTTCTGACCATGCTATGGCTGAGATAAAAGCGGCAGCACACTAGATGAAACAAGTCAATGAGCCGATACCAGGAAGTAAGCATTATGCCTGGCAATAAGGCATAATAAGGATTGGGCCCTAAAATACTGTGGGAAGAAACTGTATTAATGAATTATAATAACGCAAAAGTCAGAACTTGCTAACCATAGTCCCATTCATCATATTCATATGCCTAGGCAATTACACATATACATCATTAAACAACTGCAGCAGGCTAGAAAACAGACACTAATGTACTTGTTTATAGCCATGTTATGTCACCAGCTATGAAATTAAACAAAGCACTGATCACTCTACCTTAAATGTCCCTAGAAAATTATGTAAAGAAATGAGAGAGAATCATAATACCAAAGCAGATTGAAAGAACACTATATTTTGACAGGATCAAATCCTGCAATCTCCAGGCCTCATCCATCCTACAAACACATGATAATGAAAGCACAGGTTTTAAGCCATGGTTATGTCCCACATTTACCATGACACTAACTCTTTCCAGCCTGTAACCGGGCCCTGTGAAACAGCAGCATTTGTAGTGCAGACGTAAGGTCAGTCAGTCCTTACTCAGGAGTTCATAGGAGTGGTACCTGAATAAGGATATAAGAAGCTCTAAAAATCTGATTGATGTCCACTGAGAAATATAAATGCAGTGCAGTTCCATTATCATCTTAACAACCTGAATCAGAAAACTGCATTATTGCTTAGCGTTGGGAGCTTCAGTCCACTAGCACAAAATGGACATGACCCAATGGAGCCCAAATTCTTTGACTGTCAGGACAAGCTGTAAGTGCTACTTAATTTCCCAGGCTTTCCTGGAGGCTGTTGATTAAAAGGGAGCATATTTCAGCTGTGCTGTACCTTGAGCTCTTTACCATTAATACACTGGCCCTATTCAATCAGAAGGTATTTTTGTAAATTGTTTGCAAATTCACCTAGTTTTAGATAGGTGTACTTTTAGAAATCAAAATAAATTAAATTATTATAAGAAGCCACAATCCAACTCACAAAAGCAGTATAAGAATTTTGAAATAAAACTGATGGCTGTTATTTTATGTCAAGCTTGAATTTGTATTTAAGGATCAGACATTGACAATTGAAATGGACAACAATGTGCATAATATACAAATGGCTCAGTTCTACACTTTCAAATGTTTGTAATTGGTTTTTTTAAAATCCGTTCCCCCCTCGTGCAACTCTTTTACTCCTCAATGAGTCCTAATTATGCATGCAATTTGAAGTTTCTAGGTTCAGCTGTTTATGAGATATCCTATGGAAAAAAACCCCACTGTGGTCAAACTTGTTACAATGGGAAAGATGTTTTGTTTACCTGATGTGATACTAAGCATCCCTGTATTCAACCCTTGCACGCTACTGTAATAACCTTTGTATAAAAGACACCTTGCAAAGTGTCATTTGAAAACTAATAACTCACTGATCATTTGTTTTCTTACATGATGTATGTATGCGATGGGTATTACGAGATATGCAAATATGCTGGAATTATAACTAAAGTGTGCGTAAACCAGATGTGTGAGCGAGAGCTGTTAAACAGTTGTATCCTCAAGAAAGGAATGTATGTTTACTGCTTATATATAAATTGAAGTAAACACTCCCATCAAGCTAACAAGAGGTGGAGGTAAACCTCACACTAGAAGACAGCATGGTGTCTACACCGAGCAGGAGAGAGAAGCTTGGTCTGGGTTTTAGTTTTCAGATGTACCCATTTCCAAGGTTGACTGGTCAGTGAAGACAAGGGTGCTGAACCTCCAGGGATAAGCAACTGAAACAACTGATTTTACACATTACTGTATTATAAAAGTGTATAGAGTGAGGTCTTTTCTGAAAGCTAATGACACACCACTGATTAATGTAATTGTGAAATGTATGTATTAACACTATAGAAGGAATTATGGATACTCATTGACATAAGAATAGCCATTCTGGGTCAGACCAAAGGTCTGTCTAACCCAATATCCTGTCTTTGGGTAAATTCTGGACTGGGAGTGTGTACGGATCACCCTGCAATTAGTAACCAAGGCTGGAGAAAGACAGTGCGATGGTAGACAGGCTGCTGGGACCAGACCTTCTCAATCAGAGCTGTCTAGCATAGTGGTTCTGAACCAGAGGTATGTATACCCCTGAGGATACAAAGAGGTCTTCCAGGGGGTACATCATCTCATCTAGATATTTGCCTACTTTTACAACAGGCTACATAAAAATCATGAGCAAAGTCAGTACAAACGAAAATTTCATACAACGTGTTATACTGCTCCGTATACTATACACTGAATGTAAGTACAATCTTTATATTCCAACTGATTTATTTTATAAAGATATGGTAAAAATTAGAAAGTAAGCAATTTTTCAGTGATAGTGTGCTGTGACACTTTTGTATTTTTATGTCTGATTTTGTAAGCAACTAGTTTTTAAGTGAGATGAAACTTGCAGGTACTCAAGTAAAATTAGACTCCTGAAAGGGATACAGTAATCTGGAAAGGTTGAGAGCCATTGGCCTAGCACACAGACACTCAGGGTGTAACCTGCATGCTGGTAGGCTGGTTGGGAGCAGCCCAGGTTGGGAGCTACAACAGCAAAGCATTGTGAGACACGCAAATTTACAGGGCAAGTGATGGCACAAGCCCTCACTGGTCTGACCTGCACCCCAGAATTTGACACCCTTTCATAAGTCTCAACACCAAAGAGATATTATGAGATTTTGTGTAAACTTTCAAAAACACAGCTCTTGAGGCAGATTTGCTAGTGTGGATCCCCACTGCAAAATTGGTCCCCAAAGACAAATGTTTAGGAAAGTCAGGAACATGTAAAAACAGGGGTTAAGAATGGAAACTATTTTGAATCCTTTGAGCAATCTTGAATGGTGGGGTGAACAAGAGAAAGGAGTGCTGACCCCTTAATGATGGCAAATCAAAATGTCATGTTAAACAAAAAGCTTACACTACTCAGAGCATTGTCAAAGGCATACTCAACAAGATAATCCTATATAAATTTGACAATCAGATACCCAATATTTATATTCTTTGACTTTTGCCAGAATATTTTTAACAGGATACGGAAATGTATAAATGTTTATGCTTCTAGTAAAACTAATTTCTACTATCCCTCTCCATATTTAGGCTTACATTCTACTCTATTTCAAACACCAATGGTGAGCTCAAGTTCAGTTTTCACCTGAGTTTATCTTATTCTGCTCTGAATTTACTGTAGTAAAAATAATCTTCAGCACACAATCCACTATGACTAATAATGTTAACACCAATGTCACTGATGCAGAATAAAAACTAAACAGATCCTAAATCTGGTCTCTGTAGAACAACAAAAATACTATCAACACAAAAGAACTGCAGAATATAAATTTTGATATGTACAAATTGTTGAACATGACAAAAGCATATTGAATCCATCGTGTGCATTTAAAAATTTGCAAACAACTTGTGGAAAACTGCTAGCAAGTTTATTTTTTTTCAAATAGAAACAGCTATGTATTACATATTTTTAACGAAACAACTGATATTTACCATGACATTATTAAGTCAATGCTTATTTGACCACTGTCAAGCTTGCAAGGAAAAACGTAAGATGTGCATTTTTTATATTAAGATTCTACAGTGTGCACAGTATGCACAAACTGCAGGTGCTCATATACTATGGCAATGGACACAGTTATGGCAATTTGGACATAATAAAATAGTACTGAACGTTAAATCCATTCCACACTAGGGAATGTGGGATCTCCACTGGTGTAAGTAGTCGGAGCTCAGCTGAAGACAATGGAGCTATGACCATTTACATCAGTTGAGGCTCTGGCCCTAGAGTCTCTGTGATATGGAATGTTCACGGTACATCTGCACATGAGGCAAAGATGAAGGAGCTGTGCAAGGAAGCCTCTACATTACCTGTTTGCCAGGGATCATGCTTCATACCACCACCCAGGGATTGGAACTGGGCAGGTCCACAGTGACTTTGAGAACTGGTGCTTTTTTTTTTTTTTTTTTTAACTTCAACCAGAATCTAAGCTTTCATTTTAAACAAAAGTAAGTCTGTATCCACAGTGGTAAAAATTTACTAAGTAATCCTTGGGCTAATAACAGGGTGAAATACACCAAGTCACACATGCACCATCCCAAGCCATGCCCCCTCCTCTGTCTCTCCTGCTGGTGATGAATCCCCACACTGACAGTGTCTGAGATCGTGGTCTCTGGCTTGCTGAACCTTCAGCTCCTAATTACTGCTGGTTCCCACGGTACACACCAAACAAAACAATTGACCTAACTTCCCATCTCACACACACACAAGATCGACAAATTAAAGCTTCCCCCTCTGCCAATAAATCCATTTATTCCAGGCCACCTTCTACCCTACTCGCCACTGAAACAATTTAGTTCCTCCTCCTAGCAGATGAATGCTAAGGCATCTCTCCCCCTCCCTTCCAAATAACTTAGTTTATATGTTTCTCCCAGACATAGAATTGTCTTCTGGGAGGCAGAGGGCTAAAGTTTCCATCCTGGATTGGTAAGGGGCAGGTCCCTGCCAAAACCCTCCACCAAGCAGAGAGTTCTTTGAGGGGGAATCTCCAGGCAAAAAAGCAGAGGGTTTTGTGTACGGGACCCCACTACTACCAATCCAACAGAGACTGTGCTGAGGACACACCCTCTGCAGAGATGACAAGGCCCACAGACATATGCAGAGGCCTTTCCCAGGGTGGCTGTGGCAGCTTTCCCCGCCCCCAAGACACACTACTCCTAACAACTGCACTTCTTTGGCCACTCTAACAGTGCCAGCAGCAGCCAGGCTCCCTCTCCTGCCATTAGCACACTTCAACCTCCCTGGCCACACAATAGCAGATCTTAAGGTGGCCATCCTGCAGCAAAAAAACTTCAGGACCAGACTTCAAAGAGAAACTGCTGAGCTTCAGTTCATCTGCAAATTTGACACCATCAGCTCAGGATTAAACAAAGACTGTGAATGGCTTGCCAACTACAGAACCAGTTTCTCCTCCCTTGGTTTTCACACCTCAACTGCTAGAACAGGGCCTCATCCTCCCTGATTGAACTAACCTCATTATCTCTAGCTTGCTTCTTGCTTGCATATATATACCTGCCCCTGGAAATTTCCACTACTTGCATCCGACGAAGTGGGTATTCACCCACGAAAGCTCATGCTCCAAAACGTCTGTTAGTCTATAAGGTGCCACAGGATTCTTTGCTGCATTAGCACAGGAGTAATCTCTCTGCTGACCTAGGAAGAAGTGACTGCATTGATTTACACTCAGTTCATGTTTGGTAGGTTTGCTTTGCAACTATAAGGTCTGGAAACTGTAAAAAAAATGATAAAAAAATGAAAAAAAGCTTATTTTGCAGAAGGTGGTTCTCTATTTGCAAGCCTCTTATGGTTGTGAGTAGGATGTAAGCCAATTCACTGATTTCTGCCTGTGTCTGCAGACAGCCTGAAACAATAGCTCTGAGGTGTGACATGGACCATTCTTCTCAGAAGGTTAATTAGGAAACTTAACAACAACAATTGCAATGTAAGCACTGGTATACATTTTATTGCAGAGCAAAGCATAAAATTAAAGACAATGATCATCTGTTGTCACTGCAGGCAGAACATGCAAGAAAAGAGAGGCACAATCACATTGTAGCATGGTGTTTTGTGTTTCCAGAGACTAACACCACTAAGCAATCTGGCTACAGCACCAGGTTTATTCTCCAAGTGGTTTATGGTAATCTCATGTACAGATTAGAGATTACCAACATGGAGTTCACCAGGGCTTCCCCAGAACATTGAGACTCTCAATATAGGGAAGCAGTTACAATTCAGCCACCAACAATGTGGCTTTTGTCATAGGTGCTGGAACTAGGGGTGCAGAGGGTGCTGCCTCACCCCCCGACCTTGAAGTGGTTTCCATTATAAACAGGGTTTACAGTTTGGTTCAATGGCTCTCAGCATCCCCACTATACACATTGTTCCAGCGCCCCTGGCTTTTGTCCCACCACACACAGATCTAGTGCCACAAGAGCATCCAATCCAGTCCTGATCTGATCAATCCTCTCTGCACATAAAACAGAAACCGGAGAGAAATGCAGAGATCTAAACTATAATCTATTGAATATTACTAAAATAAAAACAATTAATTCTATAATACACCGCTACCTCGATATAACGCCACCCAATATAACACGAATTTGGATATAATGCGGTAAAGCAGTGCTCCGGGCGGGGGGGGGGGGAGGAGGCTGTGCACTCTGGTGGATCAAAGCAAGTTCAGTATAACACGGTTTCACATATAACGTGGTAAGATTTTTTGGCTCCCAAGTACAGCGTTATATCGAGGTAGAGGTGTATTTTAACCATTACATACTAAATGTAATACATATTTTACCTTATTATAAAAATAACAGAAATCAGATGATCTTTTTCAAAGAAATCAAATATTTGGCACAAATCTGGAATTCTTTAAGCATGAAGTCCTTTAAGCATACCATGCCACTCACAGTGGTATAGAATTATGATGACAAACTGGACACTCCAAACTGTTTCCAAATGCAAGAGTCTGAATGCTGCTGAAAAATGCAAAATTATGCCTTTATTAAATGGTTGTCTGGAAACCTCTCTGTGGTATTCTGTTTTTAGACACTCATTTATCACTTCAGAATAGACTAGGGGCTGGATAACTGGGCACTGCAACACTTAAGAAAACTTGAGAAATGTTATGCAATTAAGATAATCATGGCTCTAGACACCAATAACTTTACCAGGAATAGATGACATGGAGGCAAATACGGAAAAGCATGGTATTTTAAAAATAAATCAGTTAATCCATTGAGATCTTTATCCACAATGAAATTTACCAATCTGAACTGTACCAATTATTGCCAGGGAGTTTTGCTGAAGAATGTCCTGCCTCGAGGCATGTTGTTATTATTTGTCTAAACTCTACTGATTAATATAGAACGTATAACCCTTTAGGCAGCGATCATATTCAGCTTTGTGTTCTGTGCAGCACCAAGCATGCTGTTGCTACTCAGTAATAATAAATAATAAAATAAATAATAATCATAATGATAATAATTGGATAAACATGAGCTGTAGAGTGAGACTTTCACTGTCCTGTGTACTCTGACATTGTTACACTCATATTAGGAAGGACAACACTGTCAAGAAGTGGAACAAAGTAATCCATATTAAAAAGTCATCCAGTGCTACAGTAAGGTAGTTTCATGTGTCTTTAATGTATCTGTCACTAGTTATTGTAATCAATTACTTTAGCAACATTAGGTCTGTTTAGAATTACTTAAATTTTCTATATCCTTAGTTATTATAATAAAACAAACCTGTAGAGTACATCGGCAACTACTTCAATCTAAGTCACATTTTACAATGGCAACTATTAAAGATCAGGAAACATAATATAAAAATAGTTTATAGAAAAGCAAGGTGACCCAGTGCTGTTACTGTACTAGAAAACATTTATCTACATTGTATTGCCAACATGAAATCTGAACCAATTTGACTGATTCATCTTGTTACAGGAGTGGGCATCATGGGTGATTCAGATCAGGACTGAAGAGTATGGTCAAGACAGTATATGAAAGCTGGCTCATCTACTGCCTCTACTATAGGCAGATGAAGAGAGTGTTACTCATCTAACTTTCACTCTCAAACTTTATAAAGAAAGCAAAACAAATTTTAAGATACAATATTTTATGAGTTACTATTTTGCTTGGGGTTCTTTTAATTACTATTTAAATAAGAACATGAGAATACTTTACTTATCTTATTACAGAATTTTAACATCCAGTGATAAAAATGGCAAAGCTTTACTTTTCTATTCAATGTATGGTCACACATCTCATTCTGACAGAGAAGTAGTTTTATGAACTCATCCACACACAATCACCGCAGATCTGAATGAAAGCAAAGCGATTGCACGCTTTGCTCTGTTTACATCATTTTGCAATAAAAATCTTAAATCTGCCCTCTGACCCTAAACTACATTAATCTTAAGGAATACTTGACAAGCCAATGTCAAGGAAGACCTGGTAATATATTTTCTGTCAGACCAGTACATTCTTTGACCATGTGATGACAGGGCTGGAGGGTTAGGTGAAGTTCAGGATTCTTATCATGCAGAATAAGCTTGATAGTACAGGTAGATACATGGACATCCAGAACCCTTATGCTTTCTGAGCATATGGACAAGGAAGCGTTAATGCTACCCAGGAACTGCAAAGGGGATGGGATCATCACACTGGCAGCTGATTGCAGCTGACACAGAGAGAGCACATGTCCTGCTTCAAGTCAGAAAGTCTAAGTGCTTTCTCTGTGCTCCTCCAGTGACATTCAGGGTCTTAGAAAGGCACACTGGAAACCTAAGGCAAAAAGTTTTAAAACTTTAATCACCTAAGTTATGTACCTAAATAAAGTGGCCTGATTTTCAAAGGTACTGAGTACTCACAGCTCCTTAATGGCACAGTATAACCCTAATGCATCTAGGCTTACTAAACTGTAAGGTAGGGAAGCATCATCACCTCCACTGTAATGCTGAATAAATATCTGTGAGTATTTAATGTTGACTCCTGTAAAACACTCAAATGTCATGATGCTGAGAGCAGTAAAAGCACCTAGTGAGAGAGATTAGATGTGGTTGGAGGAAGACTGAGATGCAACTTGCCCAACATCACAAAAGATTTCTATGGCAGAGCCAAGAACAGAACCCAGGACTTTTGACCTTCAGCCTTATTCTTTAGTCACAAGATCATCACAGGAGAAAAAAAATCACGTGATGTTTGCACCACAAGCAAATGCAGAATTGCTGTTTTTGGGGGGAGAGAGGGGAAGAGGAGGGAGGAGAGAATTCACTAAATTTAAATAAACCCCAATGCAGCCAATCTATTTAGCGTTTAGTGCATAGTCATCTAGCCAAGTGATGGCATCTTCAGTGGCGTGATGCAGTTCTTCTAGGCCACTGCTGAACCTAGTCAGCAGGCATTCATTGACAACGTGTGTCATCATCTGTCTTGCACCATAGCTGCACAAAGACCTGTCATGAAGGCCCCAGCGATACTGGTTGGCTGCACAGAGACCTTGCCTGGTCTGGAACTTGCTCAACAGGGACCACTGGAGAAAAGGCAGGTCAAAACCAGGTGGTCAAATTGTGGGGTTGGCGACGAGGGACTGGTTGGGGATTATAACAGATCCATTCCTCTTGCCAGAGTGTTTCCGCCCTAACATCCTGGCATGGCGGATGAGACTATAATGGGTGATGTGACGGCAAAAAGGTCATTGTGTAGCGGCAGGCTGCAGCCAATGCAAGCACACACTATGTTTTAGGACTGGCTGTTAAAAGCAGTTACACTGCTTTCTTACAGGTTAGATACAATGCCAAGGAATTTTTGCTCTTTTCACTAAAATAGTGCATTGCCAAAGGTTTCCTATTTGTTCTTCTTATGGTAAAGCCTAATTCTCTCCCAAAGGTATAATCCAGGGGCCGTCAACCTGTGGCTTCGGAGCCACATGCGGCTCTTCGGAATAAGAAGCCCTTAAAAACATATCAGTTTCAGGAAATAACCCAGTCTGATCAAGTGTGAGTTCACTTCCTTTTCAAGCAAGTGCAGTTATAAGAATAAATTTTGCCCAACAGCTAGTTTTTTGACCTTTAGATTTGTACTAAGAATAAATGCTCCTGGGAACACAGATTGCAGGTTATTCTTATAGTAGCTGCACAGAATTCCGAAGCATACGTAGTAACACTTAAAAAAATAAGAGGTGGAATTATTGGCTGGGATGGGGTGGATGCAGAGCAATAGAAACAGATTTCACACAACACTGAGATACTACAAGAATCAAGAGCACTGCAGTTTAAACATTCTTGGCTGAATTTCCAAACATGGCCTGCGTTTTTGTACATCTGCCTTTGAGATCACAACTGATGTTGCCTTCAAAAATAGCCATGCACACACTCTGTATGCAAACCAGGCAAATGGAAAGACTGAATGTTTGTTTTAACATGCTAAATGTGTGTATACCACTTTTTCAGCCCAAAACAGTGACAGGACTGAAAATTTGTGTAGATACTGCAGTAAACATTACAGTTCATTTTCTGACTCTACCACAATCGGTCTACCTTTCTAAAGAGATTTTACACTGGTGGCCTACCATTAAAGTTAAGGCGAGATACGCATCTAAAATATGGCATCTCCTTATACTTTCCTTATTTGCTTTTGGCATTATAACTCATATTCAGCACTTCTTTGTGTTTCTTACTGGAAATCTTCACAGTAAAGTTTTTGATTTAAATATATTTAGTCCCTTTTACAAACTGTGTTTTGGACAGGCCACTCTGTGGAAGATCGATCTAACAATCAAGTTCAATGCTTTTCTGTAAGTCGCATCTCTCCAAGGGCTAAATGTAAACACCCTACTTGTAATGGTAAGCAGTCTCCCACACACTTACAGTCAAACTAACTTCACAGGAACTACTCACGTGAGTAGCTCCTCACCAGAGTTAATGAGAGACTCATAATCTGGCCCCATATGTTTCAGGTTTATTAGAGATGGACACACCCAAAAACAATAAATATCTGAAAGTGAGGAAATAAAGTTGGATAGTAAAAAAAATAAGCCCTAAATGGTGCTACTAATCACTGAAGCTATGGGTGATAAAATCCCTCTCAAATGCTAAGGGCAAGTCTACACTACAAAACTAAATTGTCCTAAATTCCGTTGACTTACAGCCATCACAGTAATTAAGCTGCTTTTACATGTCCATGCCTATGCTCCTTGTGTCGGCGGTGCAGTCCTCACCAGGAGTGCTTGCACCAATTGAACTGTCAATTTAGTTCAATTTATAGAGCTATACTTCTCGTGGAGGTGGAGTTATTAAGTCGGTGTACTGAGCGAGTTACAATGGTGGGAGCTGCATTTTATTGTAGACACTTACAGAGTTAGATCAATGTAAGCCACCTTATGTCAACCTAACTCTGTAGTGTAGACCAGGGCTAAGTTGGTTATCATTATACCACTGATGTATTAAAAACAGGATAGGAATTTGTATATGGAAAGTGTGACAAGGGAATATATAATAAAAGGGGTGTATATACATACCTAGTCTTTAAAGTAGAACATAATTGTTACAAAGCCCAGCACCCTCTGATTGTTCTCCTGTCTCCATGCCTGAAGGACTCACTAGTATCCCTTTTTGGCACAGTTTGAGGAGGGAAACTATAAACTCTTTTGCCCTTAACCAAGAACTCAAGTCATTACTCCCTTCCAACCTCCAGTTCAAATCCCTTCTTCCCTGGATTATCCCTCATTTAACCAGCTCAATATCTAATTCCAGTCAGCTTACACAAAAGCAATTTTTGTTGGAATGGTACAGAAAACAGAGACAAACATAAAATGCATGTTAGTCCAAATGCATGTTAGTTAGTAAGTTGTAAGATAAAGTGTTCCTAAAAGTGTTCCTTCCAAATATTAGGTACAGGATAATGTTAAATGGAACTGAAAACCTAATTGAAATCCTTTTTGGTGACACAGAGCTCAATCTAGGTGCCTTTTTCTTTACTCTGAGTCCTAAGTCTCAACTCACAACCTATGACTGCATCCTATCCCCTTCCTGGCTGGTGAGAGTCATGAACAGCTGGTCCTGCTCTGGACTGAAATAGGCAATATTTCATTCAAACTTGCAAAACTAAAGAAACCAACCCTGGATACATCTGTTCTTGTCAGTTACTGCCCAAACCTTCTTATCTGAGTAAGCTTACAGAGAAACTAACCGAAAGCCAACTACAAGCTTACCTAATCAAAGCTAATATCCTAGACCCAGTACAATCTGGATTCAGACCAAGACATACAATGAAAACGGCTTTAGTTTCAATAATGTATGATTTTGAGCTGTCAATGGATGGTAGACAGACATCCATTCTCATCCTGCTGGACTTCCCTGAAACATTCCACACTGTCAACCTCAAGATAGTGCTGTCTCACCTGAGAGAGGTGGCAGGAGTCCAGGCGAATGTGCTGAAATGGTTTAAGTCATACCTGGAAGGAGAAACTGAAAGAGTAGTGAGAGGAAACTGTGCCTCTACCACTAGCCCCTTCACATGTAGAGTCACACAAGGATCATTTTTATTTTTGATCCTATTCAACATCTACTATGTAAACTGGTCAGACAACATGGATGCATTTTGCCAGCACTATGCTGCTGACACATAGCTTTACCTATCCTTCACTCCAACGACCCCACCCCTATCATCAAGATGGCCCCCTGCTTGGACAAGATCAGCTCATGGATGAAGAACAGCTGATCGAAGCTGAACCTGAGCAAGAAAGAGGTGAGGCTGGTAGATAGAGGAAAGCACATGATAAGTTTTCAGCCATGGAGCAGTCTCCTTTGGTTGAAGGTACACACCCACAATTGGTCAGTTCAGTCTGTATTTTAGGAATCCTGGATACATCACTAACACCGATCTCTCACACAACAGCATCCACAAGAGATGCTTTCTACCATCTCTGGGTGGCTAGGAGACTCCATCCCATCCCACGGGATGATGACCTGGATTTACGTTATATATTCCTTTGTCACCTCCTGTCTGGACTATAGCAATGGAATATATCTGTTCATAAAGCCACCAGCCCTTAGGAAACTCCAACTAGTACAGGACACTGTAGCACATCTACTCAGCAACACAGGCTACCATGAGCCCCTCAGACCTGTCCTCCACCTTCTGCACTGGCTTCCCACACAACACTGAGTCAAGTTGAACGTCTCATCAAGGTGTTCCATAAGCTGGACACAGCATACCTAAAACACTACCTAAAGCTCCAACTCCAGTCATCAAGTACAATGGAGCTTTCTACCACAAGGGTAAAGCATGTCTCTGCAGGAGACAGAGCTTTCTCAGGTATTGGTCCGAGACAGTGGAAAGAACTCCCACTGGAATTAAGACCTATCTCAAACTTCACCACTTTCTGCCCCAAGTGCAAGGCACATTTCTTTGGCCTGCCTTCTCTAACTCACACAGAGTAGTAGGTACATGAAAAAACAAACAACCTACCAAAACAAAATACCACACTTCTCACACAATTCTCCCTGTGGGGAGGGAATGAGAGAAAGAACACACCTTGTGTGACAGATGTTAATCACACTGTTTCATGCACTACTAGTATGTGCTCAAATACACTGATACGTGGGGTATCACCTGTACAGAACAGAACAGGCTCAAAGTCTCAAGTTCCAGCATGTTTCAAAGAAGTGTTTCCCTATCCCAGGGCGGTCGCTGTGGTTTTATCAGGAACACATTTTCTTTGTCTTCTCCAAAAGCCCATACCTTCGTAAATCAACTTGACAGGTTATCTATTAAGACCCCTTCCTAAAACCTAGCAGCATTATGAACAACCTTGTAAACATAGTGTGCAGCTCTCAATAAGCCAGGCCCCAAACCAGGGAGTAATATTGATAGTAGAGTGTATTACTGATAAACTTACTCTTAAACATGAAGTGCAACAACATCATATTAATAGATGAGCTTTCTATTAGTCATATTTGGTTTTCAAATATGGTCACTAATATATTTCTGTAGGTTTCTCACTTTCTTCCATTATTTTCTCAGAGCCAACTGAATACCAGATTGCACATCTGTTCTTATGTAAACCTAAGTAATGCCCTTGTTGGGATTTAAAATTCTTACAATCTGCAAATCTTGTTTAAGGCACCAAATTCTATACAGTTCCTAGAAACACAAATTATTATATTAATCCTAGCTCGGAAAACTGATACTAAGATAGTTTCCTGTCTCCGCTCCAACTGGCATTGTGCTGACACTTGTACGTTTTATCACAAACAGAATCTGTGTATTTCTGCAGACATACAATAAGGGGAAAGGAAGAGACCAGTTGACATGATTTGATTGATGGGTGAAACTAAATACAGTGTGCAAATTCTCTGTCTTGCAAAATGGTCATGAAACAGTTTTAGACACTAAGCAAACTGACCATAAAACTTTACGCTGTACATTTTATTGTGCCACATATGTTTTCATTTAACAATGTATTTGTCATGATTGACCTTGTAATCTTGCCACATTTCTCAAAGTGACACTTTTGATAGTTACAAGCTGCACTTTAAAGAGGCTTCTTGAGGAGATTTATATATGTAGGGCCAAATTCTGAAGTCCTTACTGTATTTTTACTCAGTCATTGAAGTCAATGAGAACTTTCCCTGAGTAAGGGCTAAGTAAAACCTCAGTTTAAGACTTGGGTTTTGCTACTTGATACCGCAAATAAAATCTCGGTCAAAACCAGAGAAGGTAGTACAGTAGTTTCTATCCATGAAAGAAACACCCTTAGCTAACTGCAGGAATGCAGTGTCTGTGGCTTTAAAAGGCAAATCAATTTGGAAGATATAATACCCCAAAGCCCATTTTAAGAGGATCATTACAAAATACACCATCACCACACTCTTATTTGCATGTGTGATCCTGTGAGGTACTGTAGTATTTCTCTTTCTGTCACTGTTACTTTGCTGGCTGACTTTCCCTGGCCCAGCAGTTCCCCTGAAGCCACATCCCTCTGACCTTTTACCAGATGTAAAGGCAAGTGATGAGGGCAGAGGGTTGACAGGAATGAGTGGGGCCGTGGCCTTAGGGCAAGAGGTGGGGTGGGGACAAGGGCTTGGTGCAAGGGCAGGGGCTCAGGGGAAGGGGCAGTGCAAGGCCGAGGGCTCAGGAGAAGGGGTGGGGCGGGGCAGGGGCGATGCCATGGCTCGGGAGCCTGTGGCTCCACTCACTTTTAGGGCACATCCACCACTCCTGCCTGAAGCCATCATCCTTCCGTAGAATCAGACTGCTCGAGCAATGCACAAGCAGCAGACCCGCTGGGCCAATCACAGTCTTTGCAGTGACTGTTCCCTCATGGTAGGAGATGGGAAGGGAAGGTGTATGCCTCCAGCCCCACCTCCACACTGGTCAGCAGAAATGGTCAGAAGTGGATGTGTAACTCACACACCTCCTGGGTGTGGTGTTCTGTCCCATCTAGTGGCACCGAGACCACTTAGAGAGAGATAAGTGAGTCTGCTCTACAGCCTTAGCTAACAGCCAGATGGCTTTTAGCTCATGAGATAGAGGCTCATGCACTAAGATCCAGAGGCCCCAGGTTCAACCCACCGGCTGAGGACCAGGGTCTGTTCGTGTGATATATGCATACCAGAGAGCTGTGGGAAAGGTTATGTTTCCTGAGCCAGAGTTCCTCCTGGAGTTCCTCTTGGGCACTGCTGCTCTGCACTGCCTCCAACAAGGGCAAGTACCAGTAAACAAGGGCCTGTGTTCTCCAAGGGAAGATGGACCTACATTCTGCAGCAAGGCTCCCGGATTTCTACAACTCAGATACAGCAGACTGGAAATTCAATAGCATGCTCATTTACATTTTAAAAAATGGGGGATTGTATTTAATTAAATAAGAAATGAGTAATACAGTCAGTACAGTAGTCTCTATAGTATATATTTTGATGTTAAATTCACTTAATTTACACTGTCTCCACATTTTCAGTTTTCAGTGAGCTGCAGCTAAAAGGTGTTGTACTGATAATGTATAACTGCACTGGAGAAGTTGGCAGAAAGATAGGAAGCTAGGGGTTTGGGCAGCTGGGCAGTGGTAATCAGGGCTTTTGGTATCCAGGATATCTTGGAAGGAAACAATGTGGGATTAGCACATTATTATTTTTAGGTTTTAGTGTTAAACTATTGGTGATTCACACTTCTCAGAATAATTGCTTTAGGCTGCCTGCAGACTCAGGAAGACAACATTGCATTAGCTACATTGGGTTCAAATTTTAAAGTTTTTCTTCACAGTCATAAAGACTAAAACCAGCTTTTTAAAAATGAAAATGCATGGTGGAATTTTTAAAAATGCTCAGCATTAGCTTAACTTTGCTTTCACTAAAGTCAATGGTAAAATTCCCATTGATTTCAATGAGGGCAGAGGTAGATCAATGGTGAGTGCCCTTAAAAATACCACATTCTGGAGCACAATACATGGGCTGTACTCTGCAGCAACAGCTTTATGAAACATCTGGAGCCTTGCCTAGAAGACCCAAGTGAGCCCTTAACTAACTCAGGGTCACCACCATTTTCCATTAGCTGAAGGCATCATTGATATTTCCTGTATTGAAATCAATCTTGATTTCATCTTGATATAACCATGTGTTTTTAAAGCAACAGATCCTGATGATAATTAGTTCTTTGTTGTACAGGTACATCAGTGAGTTGTGGCTCTTTTACTACAATAAAATACAAACTGAGCCACATAGCCAGCCAAGATGTGAGGCCAGCTAGCGGGGGGGGGGGGGGGGAGCTCAAGCTAAAATTTGGTCTCTCCCAGTCATGAGTTGGCAAGGGTTCAAAGGATCATGAAAGAATATTACTCAGCTCCTCACAGAGGAGGATCAGTCTTGTGATGACACCTACTGGCTAACCAGAAAGGCATTAACTGAATCCTTAATGGAACTCATTTCAGTATTTTCTATTTACAAATGCGGACAGTAAAGCTGGCATCATGCACACTAACTTGGAGACAGCAGCTGTAACATTTAGGGAAAGTAAGGCTTTCGGAGAACTCAGATTTGACATAGCACCCTTTCTTTTCCCCTCTACTGCCGATGCTCATTCTAATTACACCAGTCTCCTCCCATAATCTAAAAAGTTAGCAAAATAGAGACAGGAAGTATCAGGGTACATTTGGAATGATTCAGTATTGAGAGTGGAGATTTCCCTATTCCAAGTGTTTGTAAATGTCACTAGTGCTTCTGAATGGGAAATTATAATATCACCGGCAAGATGTGTGTTCTCCCTGTCAGATGACCAGGGGTTCTTTTCTTTCTTTTTTTTTTTTCCAGAACTAGCATGAATGACAGAACCTATATCTTGCAAATCATCAGTAACTGTATTAGCACACACATACACAACAAAGAAAAAGCATAACCCTCAATTCCCCCCAAAAAACAGGCAAAGGAAAGGCGTGGGAAAGGAAAGCCCTACGTCACGTAACTCAAATTGCATAGCTTAGATCAGGGGTCGGCAACCTACGGCATGAGTGCCAAAGGTGGCACACGAGCCGATTTTGCCTGGAACGCAGCTGCCAGCCAGGGTTACGGCCGCCAGCCCCGCTCAGCCTGCTGCTGGCTGAGTGAACGGAACCCCAGGCCAGCAGGGGGCTGAGCGGGGCTGGCGGCTGGGACCCCAGACCGGCGGCAGACGCACCCCCCAGTTCCTCCCTCACCATGCTTGGATTCTGCGGCTCCCAGGAGTGTAAGCTGCTGGGGTGCGGGGCCCTGAGCCTGCTGCAGGAGGGGCAGCAGCGGTGGCGGCGGATCACACTCCCGGGAGCCGCAGAGCCCGAGCGCGGCGAGGGAGGAGCCTGGGGGCACACAGGGACCCCCCACTGCCCGCATGCATCCACTGCAGGAGCCCCCCAGAGGGGGGGGGCACCGGGCCGCAGCCCGGGCAGGCGGAGGCACCGGCTCCCCCCTCACCACGCTTGGTTCTGCGGCTCCCGGAAGTGTGAGCCGCCGCCGCCGCCGCCACTGCCACTGCCCCTTCTGCAATTCCCCCCTCCCCCCGCTGCCTTAGCACTCTTCAGGGGAGGGGCTGTGTGCGCAGCAGCCAGGCAGCGTGTTTTGCCTCCATGTGGAGCCAGCGTCTGACTGGCATGGGCCTGGTAAGGGGAGTCCCAGGGGGCAGTCAGGGAGCAGGGGGAGGGTTGGATGGGTCGGAAGTTCTGGGGGTCCTGTCAGGCGGCAGGGAGTGGTTGGATGGGGCGTGGGAGTCCTGGGGGTCTGTCTGGGGGCAGGGGTGTGGATAAGGGTTGGGGCAGTCAGGGGACAGGTAGGGGGTAGAGTCCTAGGGGGGCAGTTAGGGTGGGGGTCTCAGGAGGGGGCAGTCTGGGGACAAGGTGCCGGGAGGCTTATGTAGGGGTGGGATTCTGGGGGGCACTTAGGGCCAAGGGTCCCAGGAAGGGGCAGTCAAGGGACAAGGAGCAGGCGCGGTTGGGGGTTCTGATGGGGGCAGTCAGGGTGGGAAGTGGGAGGGAGTGGATGGGGGTGGGGCTAGGGCAGGGCTCTCCCCTCTTTTTTGATTGTTAAAATATGGTAACCCTAGACTAGGGGGGAGCTGGGGGGGGCGCATGGGTGCTGGCGCCCTCAGACATCCACTGCAGCCTGCAGGAGCCGCCGGGGGGGGCACCGGACCGCAGCCTGGGCAGGAGGGGCGGGGGGGTGCGGCTGCTCCCTGCTAGCGCCGCTGCCGCCTTTGCAGAGCTGCTGCCCCCCCTGCACCGCACCAGCTCCTCCATGGCTGGGGTTCACTGCTGCCGCAAGTGGGACGCTCTGGCTCTCCAGTGCCTCCGGAAGGTGGCTCCTCCCTGCCAAGCTGCTGCAGCGGCCCAAGCCTGGCAAAGCCAGTGAGTGGACTCGGGGAGGGGGCCACCTGAGTGAGATAGGGAGGGCTCATGGGGGGAGAGAGGGCTGTGCACCCTCCAGGGGAGTTCAGGGTGCGGGGATGGGGGAACCTGGTCTGGGGAGCAGCCCCTGGGTGTGGCTGTCCCATGGGCAGGCTGTCCCCTGGGGTCTATAAACGCTCATTGGGATTTGCCCCTCAATGAACCGATGTGCAAGGGGCGGGGGGTGCAAGGTGGAAGTTTCGCCTAGGGCACAAAATATCCTTGCACCGGCCCTGCCCCGGGGGCACGTGCATCCCAGGTTAAGAACCACTGCACTAAACTGATAAGATCTGCATTTTAATTTAATTTTAAATGAAGCATCTTAAACATTTTAAAATACTTTACTTTACATACATAGTTTATAGACTTATAGAGAGAGACCTTCTAAAAATGTTAAAATGTATTACCAGCACACAAAACTTTAAATTAGAGTGAATAAATGAAGACTTGGCACACCACTTCTGAAAGGCTGCCGACCCCTGGCTTAGATCGACTTTTCCCTGCAGTGTAGACCAGGCCTAAAATAGCAATAATACTTCTTTACTCTGCCCCCCCACAAGGCACCTCTTCACTAATCTCAGGTATTAATTAGCAACGTTGGGACAGTAAAGATTTATCTTGAGTGTCTTTAAATGTATGTATGATTTACATTTTATTAGCTCCATGCACTCCTTATGTCCTCACTGCAGAATTAACCTGAAATGCCTACACACAGGACTTGTCTACACTTGAAAGGCTACAGTAGCACCGCTGCAGTGGTGAAGCTGAGCCGCTGTAGCACTGCAGTATAGACACTACCTACGCTGATGGCAGGGGTTCTCCCATCGGCATAGGTAACTCACCTCCCCAAGAGGCGGCAGTAACTAGAAGAATTCTTCCACTGATCTAGCATTGTCTAAATGGGAACTTAGGTTGGCTTAACTATGTCACTCATGGGGTTGGATTTTTCACATGCCTGAAAAACGCAGTTATGCCAACCTAATTTTCTAGTGTAGACCAGGCCGAGATTAACTCCTCTTGAGTGAGAGCAGCTAAATAACAGGAGCAGCACAGAGTAAATTGTATTAACAGCACAAAGTGATTGTGTTATCAGTTGATGAATTAGCTAACGCAAGCTGCAGTGTATGCCTGCTGAGGGACCAGACAACGCAAGTTAAAAGCACAAACACACTTGAGTTAAGGGTGTGTGTGTGGGAATGGGCCTCAAGTTAGTGGCAACACTTGAGTTATAAAATGTGCGTTAACTGTGCAATGAAGACAAGCCCTACGCTTTTTTTAATTGGATAGCAGGATTTTTCCTTAGTCTCCTTATTAGCATAAGACACGTGTAGATGTTTAAATTAAGATTGAGATATTATCCCTCAAAAGAAAATTGTCACATTTTCATGTGTTGGCATCCCATAAAGAATGTTTATGTGACAATATGAGAACTAAGGTTAAAGAATCAGTCCACCAATCAGTGTTTCTGCTTCTATCCACTGACCTTCTCGATTAAATGTGGGACACGTTCCTGGATGAGATAAAATATATTTAAAACTTTAAGTCACATGAGTGGGACAATTGCCAGAAGCAAACTACTACTCTGGGAGCACCCTTTACTGATCACTCTCTCTGTGCTCATTTAGTTTTATGCTTCCTTTTTTCCCCTTGGGCAGAATCACTTGTTAGTCACATATCTAAAATGCACATAGTTCTCTGATGTCAGGAAATAATTTCTTAATGCATCCTGCCTTTCGGCTTTGGTAATGAATGGGTAACTCCGGGTTAAAAATTATCTTTCAAGGTTTATCTTTCAATGTTTGTTTATGCACTTTATGCCAGCAACAGAAAGTAAGAGTAAAATTAAAGAAAGGTGCCACTTCTGTGCAACAGTTTATTGCATATTAAAGCCATTCCGACCACTGTGGATGTGTCAAGTGGTGTCAAAGATCAACTATTTGCCAGTATGCTAAAAAATATTTCTGGGAGGTTACATTGCTTGCTCTCTCACACACACACAAAACATTAAAGTTATTAACAGCAGTCATTTGTATTTACTGAGCTCCTGAAAAACTAAGATTTACCCCCCAAAATTTTTGTAAATTTTGTTGTGATGTCTTACATTCAACACCCTAGGAAGATTTCCCTCCGAATTCCCGACCAGAACCAATGAAGAAAGTAATGTCACTAAATATTCCATGCCAGGTTTTACACACAGCCCAATGCCGAGAGAGTTAAGAGTAATGTTTTAGAAGTGGCCATAAACAAATATATTGAAGAAAGGGGGGAGAAACAACAATATTGCATCATTAATGTACCAGATATAGTGCAGAAACAACCCACTGTATTAGACTGTAACCCCATGCACTTTAGGGTACCATGGTGACTGCACCAGGCCTGTATATGCTGGGTATACCATGAGCTCAGAGGCAAGCACTGTGAGTACTCCAAACACTAGACTTTAGCTCTCAGTGGGCTCCCAAAACGGATTCCAAATAGGGAAAAGGAATCCTTTCCCTTCCTTTACTACATAGGTAAGAGGAGTCCACTTCCATTTCTGCCAGAAATAAATGGTGCAAATCCCACAGACAGAGTTTCCTTTAATGGTTCCAGTAAATGAACCAAATGACAACTGACTAAGCCCCCTAAGGGTAGGCCTGTAGGGGAATATGAAGGGGAGTCTTTTCCAACTCAGGGCAGAATGCTCCACTGGGGATTCAATCAGGCAGATCCCCAGGCCAGAGTTTGATTCTTTTTGTCCATCTTTTTCAGATCCATCTGCACAGCTCTCCAGGCTGCCCCCAAAGATCTCTCATGGCTACCAATGGCCCACTGGCCAGCAACAGACAGCTTCCCAACTGTCAGTCCCAGATCCCAAACAGCCCTTTATCTGCAGCCACCTGCAGTATTAGCAACCCAGAGTGTTCAAAACTCATGAGTCAGGCCCCAAGAATCATGAGCTTGGATTCAAAAGAATTAGATTTAATTTGACTTCTGATTCCTGAGCCTTTAGGGTACATCAGTTCACGTGTTCAAGTTTTCTCCATAACCATAAGAGCTACACACTTATGTTTATGTTGAAAACGAGAGCTAAGATACTCTCACTATCTCTTGATTCCAACCACTGGAGCTTTAAGAAAAACACCAAATATTACAAGACTCAGGATAAAAATCACAAGAGTTGGCAAGGCTGCTGCTCCAGCTCCCACACAGCCTTAGGCTCCCCTTTACTCTGATAGGCAGTACTTCCCTTTCCTGTACTCAGGAGGTTATGGAACCTCTGCAGGCTGGATGCTACACTGGGTATAAATGTGGTGCCCTGTAATGAGCTAGCAGGTATGTTACAATACATTGATCATTTGTAACCAATCTGGAAGTACTGCAGTGTGTATTGGTATGTCTGAACTGTTGATTAATAGGAATATAGAACTTTTTAAAAAATGGGGTAAAACTGTATAGATGGAGATCGAAAACCCTCAATCAGCATTTTCAATAAGAAGGTAACATATGATACCGCAAATGGGCTTGGTGACAGATTAACTTCAAAAAATAATTTTTGATCCTGAATTTTCAGACAATCACTTTAGAGCTGGACAGACACATTTACATGAAATCTCTGTTCCTATTGGGCTCTCCTTACTCAATCTCATGCACCCAAAAACTTTAAAAAAACATCAAATGAAGTTCCAGCAATCAAAAACTTCATCTCATATCAACATACATATGGACTGCAAGTACATTATAATTATTTTCATTATAGTAGTGCCTTTGGTTCTAAGAGCTGTACATAAACACAGGAAGAGATATTCCTTGCTACAAAGAAGATACAGCCCACATAAAGACAGAGAAAGTGCTGGAGAAAGGAAGTATTTCCATTTTAAAGATGGGGAACTGAAACAGAGAGAGAGATGAAATGATTTGTCCAAGATCACATATAGCGTGTGACAGAACGGAAACTGAACCTAGATTCCAAATCACAATGTGGTGCCCTCATCACAAGGCTTAGCTTCCTCTCATGCCTCAGGCCTTCTGAAGTGAACTCAGGTTTCTAGAATATAGAGAGAGGTGGGAGGACTTTTACACCTCTCTCTGTGATCCCCTTTAATGAACTTAAAAAGAAAAGAATTGAAATACCCTTTTCAATAGATGATCAGTTCCTTTGGCTTCAATTGCTTTTACTGGGTTAAATTAAATTATTTTTTAAAACCTCCTTAATCAGCTCATCAAAAAAAAATCCTTAAGAATACAGAATATATCCATGACATTTTACATGACAGTTTGTGAAAAGACCTTCTTGGTAATCTTTCTCTCACCAGATGGAAAGCTGACAGTTACGTACAAAATGTTTAAGACAAAGTACTCTCTTGTATGGGGACTGTGCTGTACCCTATACTTAGAAATCTCTATGTATAGCGCTACAGTATAATTAATCTGGAGCTCCTCTCTCAGCTTTGGTTATTTTATTTCAGTGTAAACTTTTCAAAAGCATCTAAGTGATGTAGGAGCCCAAATCCCACTAAAAGTCAATGGGACTTGGGCTCCTAAGTTACTTAGACACTTTTGAAAATATTACCCTCGGTCTTTATTCAGGCAAGTCTACTGTAGACTTCATGGGAGTCATTTACTTCACTGGAAGTTTATGCCTGCTTAAGGACTTCAGGATTTGGCTGAACACCACATAGCAACATCAGGAATTTAATTTCTCCCTGGATCCTCTCAATGTGTGATATCTATTCCATGATAAAAATACTGCACTAAATTATCTTCTCAGTTCCACAGGTACAACCACAGTCAATAATGTTGTACCTGATGTATCCTCCTGAGTCGATCGCTCCAAATTTTGTGCAGATGACTAGTTTCTTTCAAAAAAAATTGTCTAACACTTTAGATTGCAAGGGACAAATTTCAGCCAGAAACATATTTCAAAGATTTTCTATTGCAGTCTGACTTTTCAGTGCTGACTAGTTTTATTACATAGTTTGCACCTAGTCCTTGCCTACCGGAAAACTGCCACTGACTTTGAAAAAAAAAAAAGAGTTAAGGGTAAAAATTGAGTAACTGTTGTAGGATTTGGGTCTCTGTAAGAAGTCACATCAACACTTACTCAGAGAAAATCAGTAGCAGTATAAACATTAACTTGTGGTTTGAAATAAATTAAACTGATCACATGATGGGCCAGACCTTTGGCCTCACTAAGGCTGCACGGCACTGCTCCAATCATAATTTTGGCTTAATCTTCCAATGGACGATTCTTCCATTCTAGAGAAATCCCCACATAGCATCAAACAACACCAGCTCATCTGACATCCACCATCTCTGCTCCCAGCACAAGTGCTTCACCTGGGAAAGAAGTATGGCCAAAGTTACCTTGTGCACCAACATTTAATGTCTTCTGGGACAATGCCTTGGAATCACAGACTGATTTTTTCTATGCTGGAAACCTGCTAAATCCTCAGTCTGCTTCAGGATTGGGATCATAAAGTTAATCTAAGGGTAGGTTTACACTTACCTTCCGGGTCGACGCGGTGAGTTGGACTTCTCGGAGTTCGAACTATCGCGTCTGATCTAGACGCGATAGTTCGAACTTCGGAAGCGCTGCGGTCGACTCCGGTACTCCACCACTGCAAATGGCAGTGGCGGAGTCGACGGGGGAGTCGCGGAGTTCGACCCCGCCGCGTCTGGACGGGTGAGTAGGTCGAACTAGGGTACTTCGTATTCAGCTACGCTATTCACGTAGCTGAATTTGCGTACCCTAGTTCGACCCCCCTTCTTAGTGTAGACCAGGCCTCAGGTGCAACACAGGATTGGGACTAATGTCTCTAAAACAGATTTAAAAGTAATCTTATTTTAAATCACCTTATCAAAAAATGCAAAAGAGTAGTATTTATTTCCAGCTGGACATCACCTTGATCAGTAGAAATAGCAACCTAACATTTCAGTATGTTCCTTGTATAAAAGTCACTTTTTATTAACCCTTAAAGTATCCCATTACTACATCATTTTGAAAAATTGGAAGAGTCCCATTTATTCTTTCATATGGAATGCAAAGGCCAACGTTTTATTTTGTAGTATTACAGTAAAACTGTGTTATCTGGCCCTGTACCAACTGGAAAGCTCTATAAACTGACATTTCTAATCTTCATAGAAAGTCCAGTTTATAGTCCAGCTGGAGCGGGGCCAGCAGGCTCCCTACTTGGCTCCGCATGGCTCCCCAGAAGCGGCGACATGTCCCTGGCTCATAGGCAGAGGTGCGGCGGACGGCTCTGTGCACTGCCTCCACCTGCAGGCACCACCCCTGCAGCTCCCATTGGACGCAGTTCCCGGCCAATGGGAGCTGCAGAGCCTGTGCTCAGGGTGGGGCAGGGGCAGCACACAGAGCCCCCTGTCTAGGAGCAGCAAGGACAGGTTGCCACTAGCAGGGAGCCGACCAAAGTGAGCACCCTCTGGATCCGGCACCCCACACCCTCTCCCGTGCCCCAACCCCCTTCCCCGAGCCCCCTCCCACACCCAAACTTCCTCCCAGAGCCTGAGCCCTGCACCCTCTCCCGCACCCCAACCTCCAGCCCCGCACCCTCTCCCACATCCACACTCCCTCCCTCTTAGTTAACTGACATTTTTCACTTACTGGCACCCCCCATTCTCCCAACAAGCCAGATAAAACAGCTTTTAGTGTACTTGGATCACAGGTTAAAAACATTTCAACACCAAGTGCAAAGAGAAACAGGAAGTTAGCCAAACCCCTGAGGACAAATGGAATTATCTACATATCTGCATCTGTCATCTAAAATGTTTTTCTGCAGAAACATCCAGAGGCTAAGTTTTGTTCATTACACAAATGGGAGACAGTAAAATGTCAGGGTAATTTGGAATCAATACAGACATAACATGTCTGGATAAAAGTGTTGCAACTTCTTGGTACATTACAGCAACATCTTTGCACTTTTCCTTCATAGTTATAAGAAATGGGATGGTAGAGTTTTGTCTTTAATTTCAGCTGGAGTCTCAATAACCCCCTCACTTGTGTAAAATGTTAATATTTAGGGTTTCTGTATCTACGGTCTATTTTCTTTGCTAACTGCTTTCTATGCTTTAAAGAGAAACACATAGTTTGATCAACATCAGTAGTTGAGTCTTAATTTGTTTAATTATGCAGCATAAACTGTAAACTCTTTGGGGCAGGAACCATCTTTTTTATTGTGTTTGTACAGCACCAAGCACAATGGTACCCTGGTCAATGACTGGGGCTACTTGACACTACTGCAATACCAAGAATGTAATGTTTTCCAAAGAATTTACTCAATGTAAAACATGCAAGTATTATGGAATTTCTCAATATTCTCTTATCCAAGGATTAACTGGATACTTCTCAATTTTTCACTCGAAAGATTAATACAAAATACAAAAATCAAGTCTCCTGAAAACGTGCTTTTCAAGTTTAAAAAAGAAAATTGTACTATGCCAGAGACTTTATCTAGGCCTTAGGTCCAAGTCTATACTACAAAGTTAGGTTGATAAGTCACCTTGCTTCTACCTATTTCTGCATGTGTCTATACTCAAATTTGTCACCAGCCAACATAAGCACCCCGTTATGACAACACAGTAAAATGCCTTCCCCAAATGTTAGGGAGTTGTGATTGACTTCCTGAGATCAATGCAGCATGAGTATGGACACTAAGTGACGTGCTGATTCTAACAGTCCTCCAACAGCTTTCCCACAATGCCCCATTCCCTGTGACAGTGATGGCTCTGATCACAGTTGAAAACTCTACTGCCCAGAGGTTATGGAGACTGGAAGCCACCAACCCCCTTAGAAACAACCCACGTGTATCTGAATGCCCAGCTTGGTGAGCACCCCCAGAAGCTCTCTCTTGTTGTGTGCAACTGCACAACTGACCCTGCTGGCTACACGCTCTAGATGTGCTCCTGCCTGGAGTAGACAGGAGGTATTGGACCTCCTGGGCCTCTGTGGAGAAGAGGCTGTGCAAGCACAGCTATGGATCAGCCACAGCATCTATGAAAAGGTTGCACAGGATGCAGGCAATGGGGTATGACAGGGATTAGCAGCAGTGCCGTGTGAAAGCAAAGGAACTGAGGTAGGCATAGCACAATGCCAGGAAAGCCAACAATCAGCCTGGTGCTCAGCCACTGACCTGCCACTTTTACAATGAGCTGAATGCCATACATGGCATAGACCCCTCACCAGCACCCTGCAGACCATCATGGATGCAGCTCAGAGGTGCCTGAGACTCCTGCTGTGAACAGCGAGAAAGGGAAGAAGAGGAGGAGGAGGGGAGAGATGTGGCAGGGGGTTCCAGCTATGCCACGAGCCAGGACCTATTCAAAACTCCACCACAGTGTAGCCAGTCCCACCAGCCAAGCACGGACAAGATCAATGAAGTGGAAGAAATCTCAGGTAGGCATGTACATGCATTTTCCCTTACAATGTTTAACTTTAAAGATGGCATCTGGCCCACCCCCAAGTTAACAAGACACAGGTGTTGACTTTTTGTTGTTTTTCTCATATGAGAAGAGGTAGTGGGACCACAAAGCTGGATTAGGCAGGAGGTGAGTTGGTGGAGAGGAAAGCCATGCAAAGCAGTTTCTTTACACAGATAGGGATGTGCCTTGTATCCTCCTAAGAGATCTAAACTAAAATATTTCATAGAGATACTCTGCAGTCCTCTCCTGAAGGTTTCTAAGGATGGTGGCCTTATTTCTTCCTCCACAGCAGGACACTCCCATGCCACTCCAGGATGAGTGTGGCTGGATCACTACAGGAAACAGGCTAGCAGCATATGAGCCCAAGTAGCTTCAGGTTGCCAGTAGTAGCTGTGTTCTCTGTGCCTTTGTTACCCACAGAAGTGAGCTATCAGCTAAACTCACAACTGCCTGTGGAAACAAGTGCCAACTATTCAGTGCCATTGCCCTATACTTCCACCCATGGAATACGGACTAAAATTTGATTGTTTTATGCAACTGAAAATTTGAATTCCCTCCTCCTTCCACTCCCATACCCACTCCCGGTGGGCCACATTCACCATGGCGGGGGCTGGAAAGCAGTGCTCCAAAGCTGAAATATAAATAAGCATGTCTTATTCAAAGTTTTTATGGGAATAAGGGAAGCAAGTTTTGAAACATACCTTCCCTTTCTGTTGTGACTGTAAATACAATGCTACATCTGTGTGTTTTTTATCAGCAGCTATTGCCATTGCAGCCGTGAGGGGTGCCCCCTGCACACCCACAGAACAATTGATCCTGATGAGGTGGAGAAAGAAGAGGGCTGGAGAGGAGAGATCAGGGAGATCCTGCAAGCCAATCTTCATCGGAATGTGAGCAAATGGGATGGAGAGCTGGCATGACAGATGGCATGGAGAAAGACAGAGCAGACAGGAGAAGGCCCAGGAATCCCAGCAGGAAAAGGAAAGAAAGATGCACCAGGACATAATGGGTCTTCTCAAGCAGCAAACTCAAATGTTGCTGATGTTGACTGACCTACAGGTCCAACAGTCCAGAACTTCCCACCCATAGCAGTCGTGGGAGAACTCCATGGTAGCAGCTCCCTACACCACTTCATGCCAGGGGAAAGCAAGGAAAACCACAGCTTCACATACACTGACCTGTGAGAACCATAGTTGGTGTATGTCTAGCCAAAACAGACTACATTTGTGCACTGAAACTGACAAAAATGTTTGCTACTTTTCCAATTTTAAAATGTCATTAATTAACGTTAAGAATTAGTATTGAATTGCCTTTTTTGCACATGGTTTTTCTGCACTAATTTTACTACTCAAAAAATTCTATTTTTTTAAATAAAATCATCTTTATCAGTTCACAATGCATTTTGAGGAATGCACAGCAGTACTAAATCACCCACTACTCATAAGTGCACTGCACTGCAGAACTCAAAGATTCAAGAAAACACCTTGTCTAACATTTATAAATGTGCAGCAATCACCGCATAATTCATCGCTTCAGTAAAAGTCTAATATTTATAAATGTACAGCAAGCACTACACGATTCCTAACAGCAGCCAAAACTTCTGGGCCAGAGAACAGTCCAGCACAGAAAATTAACATGGCTGAGAACTGAACTGCTCTTTCAAAGCCTCCCTCAACCATAAAGTTCCATACTGGACGGTTGTAATGGCCCTTGTGTCTGGCTGTTCAAAGTCACCAGACAGCCACTCCACTTCTTCCCCCATCCTGGTGGCAGCTTTGCTCCTTTTGCCTCACAGATATTATGCAGGACAAACAGGCAACTCTAACCTTTGGGACATTTTTCTCATTGAGATATCAATCCTGTGAATAAATATCGGCAGCACTCCTTCAATCTACCAAAAGCTCATTCAGCTGTCATTCTGCACCTGCTAAGCTGGTAGTTGAATCTTTACCTGGTTCTGTCGAGGTGGACAGCATCTTGTTTTGTGAGCTAGGGGACCAAGGGCTAAGCTGGGTTCCCCAGAATCACTATTGGCATTTCCATATCGCCAATAGTAATCCACCAGTTGGGAAAGAACATCCCTGCATGCTGCTTTCTGAACAGTTCAGTGTCCTTAAAGATGCAAGCAACATGCACCTTCCCTGAGCAGCCCACAGTGAGATCAGTTAAACGTCCTCAGTGATACACCAACGCTTGCATGATCATAGAAAAGAAATCCTTTCTATTGATGTACTCTGTGGCAAGGTGGGCTGCTGCTAAAATAGGGGTGTGCTGTCTATCCTCCCAACCGCAGTTTAGATCCTCACTGCTGCAAATCCATCCACCATCTCCTGCACATTGTTGAGAGTCACAGTCCTGAAGAGCAGATTATTAATGGCCCCCACTGTGTATTTTCCAACTCCAAAATGATATCCCATTGGCGCTGCTAGCTTTCAGAATTGCCACTCACTTCTCTGTCAATGCAGCTCTCCTTCTGGTGTCCCTGAGCTGGAGGGCTGGGGCAAGCTCAGCACACAGATAAAGGAATGTAGCCTTTTGCATTTGAAAGTTCTGCAACAACTGCTCATCATTCCAAACCTACATTACATCAATCAGTGCTCATTTCTCAGGCTCCGAAGTGGCATGCCGCCATCTGCAACTGCTCTGTGAACACCACCAACAATCTTGAATTGCTTTCATTATGTTCCTTAGCAATCTGTTCTTGAAGGAACTGTCATGACCCCTGTTGTTGCATTACTTCCTGCACATTTGCTGGAGGATCATGCATCCTGTATTTTCAATGTTCATGAGTAGAGTTTCAGAGCTGTGAGAACTCCATATATTTGTCCGAGGTGGCAGTCACTGAAATGTACTGCACAGGTTTGTGGGATTTTAAAAAAATAAGGTGCAAAAATTATGGAATATGGATGGCATAATGCAATGGAGAAACTTGCATGCTGGGAACTTGATCCTTAGCTTCTTGAGATTCCTGGGCAACTCATTTCTATCTCACAACACACTGCAAAAATTTCTCAAAAGGCACTGCGCCAGATGGCAGCTCATAGCACACTGGGATACCTACCCATGGTGCACTGCAGCTTTTCATCGAGATAAGCACTACCGATGAATACGCACAAGACTGACGCAAGCAGTCAGGCATGCACGTGCATGAGCGATATACTAACTTCAGCATCTGTACCAAAGTTGGTAGTATAGACATGACCTTATGCAAACAAACTCCGACTGAGGCATTTGTCTAAGAAAAGGCCTCAGCATTTGGCCCCTAATTCACTATCCATTCTGATATCCCAAAAGGGATGCTGCCCCCATGCTCTGCTGTTAACATGGATGCCATACTCTGATTTGGTCATTCAGGTGTTAGGACTCAATTTGGTATATCACTCTCAAGTCATGCCCCACCTTTTCTTTTTAATACACAAGTTTTAAAGCAGAACAGTGTTACAACATACAAAGACAATGCATTAAAACATACAAAATCTCCAAACTAGGGGAAAAATACTGATTATCACTTTGTAACAAATCCACTTAATGTCCACCATAAACTAAACTTGGAAAAGGAATTTCTCTTTATCAAGGAAAAGGAAGATGAAAATTCTCCTAAGAAGTCAGTTTTTAAAGGTATTAGAATAATTAAGTCCCCAATCTTATAATTCCAAACACTTGAACGTGCATCCCTCTGTGTGGTTAGACAAATATAGAGCGAGAAATCAAAGTTACAAAACAAATTAAATTAATGGATGTGATGCAGCTAAGCCCATCCAAAGCAACATAATGCTATTATTCTGAGAAATAAAATTCCCAATAAGATGAGAGCATGACCCATCATTTCAATAATCAAAATGTGTATCTCCTTCAAGACACACACATCCCTTTTGCCACATTCTTTAGATGTTTAATCCACTAATCTATAGCCTATACTTTTGCAGGGTACTAAGGAAAATCAGAATGGATCTTCTCATGGTCTGACTGAAAGAATCTGTATGCAAACTGGGAGATACTAAAGTAATCTGAAATAGAAACCATGACATTATTGTAACACATGTAATTTCTACTTTTTCTATCATAAATATTAAAATATTTGTATAAGTCTTAAACACCTGCATCACTTCTTCACTTGCTCCTCTGTAATTTTTTTAAAAAGCAGGATAATTGTTGGAAATGCTCACCCCCCACCCCCACCAATTTGACAAAACTATAAAATATATTTTAGAGCATTTACAGCACTACGTGAAACAAAAAGTCTTCCAGATGTTACCATGGAATATTGCTTTCATGTGGGAAATGGATTGCTCCCCTTTTAATATAGGTCTATTCTACTTTACTTATAAAGCTACTATATTAAAGTCAATGGTATATACTGTTCAATGAAATCACCAACAAATCAAATACAACAAAAATATGGAGATCTGTTAAATTTTGTAAATATGGCTAATTAAACTTCCGATTCATTCACACACGTTAAAAATCAAGGAATAAGTTGTGAGTCAAATCCACAAAACTGCAGAAACTGCATAAAACCATCTTCTCATAGTTCATTTCGGGAATGAATCATATTTTACGCCTTTGTTTCATATACATACTTTTTAAATTGAGGAATTATTTTGATGGTCCCTAATTTCAAAATTAATAAATTTAACAGACTAGGACTTTTGTAGTTTGTCTGCCATCGCCATGAGTCTCATAATTCTACCAGCTGCTCCACATAGAAATATGTAGCAATAAATAGCATTAAATGTCTATGCTCAAACCTACTACATGTCAGATATAAAGAGGAAGAAAAATTAGCCTCCAGCTGTTTCACCAAGAACCAGGTATTAAATGCTAATAAATCCTGAGAACTCGTGCAGCAGCCTTTAGTGTGAATTTTTTCCCCCACTATAAGGTCTATTCACTACATAAAACTAGTGGTTATTGGGTGACTGCTCTGGTTTATGTTAAGTATGGAAGCCAGCTGGTAGTCTAAACTCAGATGGATATGATTCAAAGTAGCCTGGGAATGCCTCTTGCTTCATAGCAGGTGAAAATGTGTGAACTGTTTATATACTTAATGCTTTAAGATTATTGTTCCTGGGAGGCTGAATAGAATGTCATTATCACTGTAAAATGAAAGTACTGGTATATCTGGACTGATATATCATAGCATGTTCTCCACTGTTAGGAATTCACAGGTTTAAAGAAGACATTTTTATACATTAAAGACTATTTTCTTATTGAAATTTATAAAAAAAGCTCATGTCCAATCCATATAAAGTTAAATACTGACCACTTACTATTCAACAACATGAAGCTTTTCTGTCTTGAAATAATGACTAGCATAATCAAAGAAGTAAAAAAAGTATAAATATTTTCAAGGGTTTATGTGTAAATGTCATTGTCAGTATTATAGTAGCATTAAAGTCCCAACAAAAACTGGGGTCCTTATTGTGCTAAGGTGTTTACACCTGCATAGTAGGAGACAATCTCTTCCCCAAGGACATTACATTTAAATAGACAAACAAATGGCGGGAGAAAGGATTACCCCCATTTTACAGATGTGGAATTAAGGCACTGAGATAAGTGACCTGCCCAATAATAATACCATCTAGCTCTTACACAGTGGTTTTCACATAGATCTCAAGGTCCTTTACAGGGCAGTTAGCATTGTCCCCATTTTACAGATGTCCAAGTCACACGGGGAGTCTGTGACACATCTAGAGACAGCATCCAGATCTCGCACATCCCAGTTCAGTAATTTCACCACAAGACCATCCTTCTTCCACTTAGAAAGACAAAAAAAATCAGGAAAGTAGATTTTCCCAGTCATAATGGTTTGTTTTACCTAAGAAATGGTAACATTCAGTTCACTACAATTGTTTCTGCCTCCTTAATTTCAATGCCAATAACCGGATTTTGTGCATCAACCACATGTACATATATACATACAGACATGTTATTAGGGACAGTCTATATTCATACCACACAGAAAAAAGCACCTAAATGTTTATAAAGAAGCACATAAAGTCTTTTGGCTTACAATTCTGGAAACTTCAGTGCTCGACTCCCTGTTTTCTATAATCACTTGGTATCTTAAAGGATTATATGTATCAGATAAATTTCCCTTGCATCTTTAAGCATTTTCTTTTATCTGCAACATAACTGTCTTAGTACTTTGCTCCACTGACAATTATCTCTGTATTTTTTTTCAAACTTTTAGATGAAAGGAATGACTGATGTACTTGAAAGTGCTTTATCATATTTACAGTCAAGGCAAAGAAAACACAATTTCCCTTCCATGAAGTCCACCAGCTCACTAAATTAAGCCTGCTTTAATCAAATACTGTGTATGTCGGAGCTGTTATTCTTTTTAAAGAAATAAGCTGTAACAGTGATAGCCCCTATTTCACGAAGTGGGTAAAACACAGAACTTTAACCTTAGCTTTAAGAACATTACACTCATTGACTGCACAGAGCTTCAGTGAAGTTTTCTTGATTTATATTGATATAAACTGAAACCAGACAGCACAGTCTGGCCTTTCCTAATTAGGATTTTATAAATGCCCAATCACTATGGTAGATGGTATTCTGGACAACACATTAGGCTAATTGTCTGGCCTTCAGCCATGGTGCCTTGAACCAAACGGAGGGTACATTTGATACATTCTGCAACTCAGAATGTAACAACAATAAAAATGCAATGAAAGTCTTTAAATAGGTTGAATGAGTTTTTCAAGTTGGAGAAGAAACATGGCAGTCCATCAAAAATACTGGTCTCTGGGTAACAGGATTCTAACCAGTCTAATGTTACAGTTAAATGTTTCTGCCTGATTAGTCCCATTTCAACTGATTATTAAACTAAATATTGATAATGTTCAGTTAGTTTAGTATATTCCTCTTTTTGGATTGGACTCCAATTATTTGACCCAGCTCTTATTTACGTCAGTACTATTCCATTAACTTCAGTGGAGGGTGCAAGAAACATGATGGACAAATACAGAATTACAATCTACCAGGGAAATTTCTTCCTAACCTCCATCCATTAGTGGTTGGGTTAGGCCAGGGTTCATGGAGAGTTTAAAAAAAATTAAAGAAAAAGAAAAAAAAGACTTACTCTAGCTCATGTAATTTTGGACATTTCCATGTCCCATATCAATGTTAATCCTTTGTTAACTCATTAAGTTTGGCAAGTTTATTATGTGATGTGTAAAGTAGTATTTCCTTCTACATTTTTTAATTGGTTGCCTTTCAATTTCAATGGCTGCCTCCGTATTCTTCCATTATTAAAAATGGTACCCAGGAGCACCCAGTTTTTCTCTTCTATACTCTTCACTATTTTGCCTATATATCATGTCCTCTTCTGTTTGTCTCCTCCATAAATTAAACAGTCTTATTTTTTCCATCTTTCTTCATAAAAAAAGACTTTCCATATTTCTAATTATTCTGTCACTCATCTTTTCTTCTATATCTCAGAAAGAGAGTGACCACCAGTGAACATAATATTCCAAGCGAGAGCATGCTATCAGTTTAAATATTTTCAGAATTATTTTCAAACCCATTCCTTATGTACCCTAATATTTTTTTTATCATGGCGGCACACTGAATAGATTTTTTAAACAAACTGTCCACAATGATGCCCAGCTTTTTTTTTCTTGAGTGTTTAAGGTTAGAACCCAGCAATGTGTATTAGTTTAAATTCTTTCTAATGTTCATTACCTACATTTTATCAACAGTGAATTAATCTGCTATTGTTTTGTCCATTCATCTACCTTTGTTTGGGTCGTCGGAAGTTCCTGGCAGTTTTCACTGGTCTTGACTACACTAAATGTTTCCAGTTCCATTTTTCCAGATAATTACTGAATATATTAAATATGATCATTCCTCACAAACATTAATCCTTTGACAAGTTGAAAATTGACCATTTATTCCTATTCTTTTTTACTGCATCTTAATCAGTTTGTAATGCATGACAGAATTTTACCTCTCACCCTATGATTATTTAGTTTCCTTACAGCCACTTGACAAAGACTTTGTCAAAGACTTTTGGAAGTCTAAAGTGAGTATGTCAAACAGTTCTTTATCCACCAGATTCTACTACATGCTAAAATAATTCTAGTAGATTAGCGAGGCTTTGCTGGCATGTTTATTTCATATTATATGCATGTAGGTGTTTTAACATTCTAATTTAAATTATAGTTTCAACCTGGTCCCTGGTACTACAGTCAAGGGCGGCTCTAGGCACCAGCGGGCCAAGCGCCCGCTTGGGGCGGCTTCCTGGGGAGGGCGGCATTTGGCCCCGGTGGAGCTCCCGCCGGCATGCCTGCGGCAGGTCCACCGGAGCCCGGGACGAGCGGACCTGCCGCAGTCATGCCGGCGGGAGCTCCACCGGAGCCAAATGCCGCCCTCCCCAGGATGCCGGAGCCGCGGGAAGAGGGGACCCGCCGCGGGACTGGGGAAGGGCGGCGCAGCCTACTTTGTAGAGCCGCCCCTGACTACAGTGACCTTATTGGCCTATGTATCCCAGAAACACCAGTAGTGCCTTTCCCTCCCTACTCCCTCCTCCCAAAACAGATACAATATTTACCACCCTCCAGTCCTCTGTTATAGTAGCTGATTTTAATGAGGGCATAGCTTTGTTAGATGCTCAGACACTTGATTTTAAGTTCCTCTTGGACATATATCATCCAGTCCTGGTGAATTGGTGCTTTTCACATTATCAATTTGTTCCAGGACTTCCTCTTTGGATACATCAATCTTTGACAGTACCACATATTCATTCCTAAAATAAGTGGATTATGAGTCAGCTAAACTATATTTCCTTTAACGTGTTTTAAATTTGTTGTATTTTAGATCCTCTTTAAACTTTCAGTTAAATGCTAATAGAGGCTGAGAAACTGTCAAGACCAATATGCAGATTTTCAAAAAGCTTAAGCACATAATTGTGCATACAAAATGTACACCTAACTTGTGTCTGCAATTAGCATGATTGCACTTTGAGCTGGGTAAATTCCTGTTCAAATGAGCAAGCTAACCCTAAAGTGCATAAATCGTTTCAAGACAGAGCCTGTATAATGTATCATATCTCTGTTATGAAAGAACCTTAGGGTGAGAAAAGGATAGGGACATTAATTCATTTCTGTCATAAAGGGAAAAAAAAGTCCTTTGGGACTAGAGTTCTAAATCAGTCGTTTCAAGACAAGACTACACATACGATGAACTGAACTAGGAGATGATCAGATCCATCGCAGAAATTACTGTTATGCTGGGATAGACAGCACAAACTAGAATTAGACAAGGTCATTTATATATAGCCCCAGACTACAGAATTACACTTCCCAAGGTCACTGGTGCACTGGCAGACCCTAAAACCACATTGGACAAGGTCATTAATGCACTGCAATTATCTGTAGACAAGAGAAGTAGATAAGACCACAAACACTGTATGCGAGCTAGGATACTAACAAAAATGATAAAGCCAAATGATTGATACTAAACTGAACAGGTACTGTACAACAAAATGCATGAATTTCTCTTCATGAAAATATTTGGTGCAGGAAAACTACTAAAGGGATATTTATTAAGCATACTGAAAACTTCCATTGATTTGAACTGGTACTTCAAATATTTAAATTTAGAAGACTGACACCATATGTACTAATTAATTGGACATAAATAGTAATAAAAGCAGTTTGTCCTGCTATGGTATTTGTGGTCTGAAATGAAATTTTAGAAAGGTTCATGAACTATTATTTGGAATAACCAACTCTCTCTATTAAAATTGATATTACCGTGTTGTTAGTCTGCTTCAAAGATATTAAAGCAAAACAACAATTTTTGTTACATCTTAATTAAAGAGAGGCCAGATCTCACACAAAGTTATTGCCATGGCTTTCACTTTGTTTACCAATTCCAATTTAAAGATGTCCTTATATGGAAAGAAATCACAAGCCCTGCTAGTTTAGCAAAATCCTATTAACAGAGCACACTCACTTAACACACAGCCCTGAGTGGAGGATGGTGGCTGAGCTGCATTGCCTAAAGTGATTCACAGAGCGATAGTGCTTTAGGGGAGGGGAAGAAGACAGGTGTTTTTCACTCTGACAGGGAATCTCAGTCCTTGGTCTAGTAGATTGCGGAGTAAATATCTCAAGCTCTTTTAGTGGAACTTGCAGTTAAACAACATTTCATGTTGAAGAAAAGGCTGCTAAAATGAAGGCACAAGTGTACTGATAGATACTGCTTTGCACTGAAACCCACCCCAAATATTTCATTCTACTCTTAACCTCCAAGCCCTCATTTATCAACGTCTTGATGATCTCTTATCAATTTTACAGTGGAAAGGTGGGTTGGGCTGGAGAACTTATGATATTAACAACAGTGAAAGCTAGAAGTTGTTCCAAAAGTATTACTTAAATGTCAAACGACAGCGTCACCCACTCAGCCCTTCCCCATGTTTTCCAAGAAATATGTACTGAAACTTTGACTCTTCAGTGTAAAGGATAAATGTACTTCATACACTTAAGAACACACTACTGCCTAAAACAATGTTATGTCTCCTACCCATTTAGGTGGCTAATTGGATGAATAATATCTATAAACAAAGTTCAAGGAAAGAATTGTTTATGCAAAGCGGAGCACTGAAAGAAATACTTGCCTTTCTTCAGGTAGAATGCTAGTTCAGGCATGACAAGAATTCAGAGTTCAAGACACCATTGTGAGCCACATTACCTACTAAATCAAACTCAGTTGAATACAAAAAATAGCAGGAGTAGAGCAGAAAAGAAAGATACCTGTTTGAAAATGTACTAGCCACACAAAGTCAAGGACCCTGGTACCTCAGGGAATTCTTAGTGGGCTACAAAGCCTTTTGCCTTTAGGTCACTGGTTCAAATCCAGCTCAATCAAACAATAAACTAGAATGAAACTTATTGCCCTCACCCAACTGGTGGGCCACATGAGATGAGTTGGTGGTCTTGGTGTCTGGTCATAGCAGGAAACTGTCTCTAGCAGGGGTAGGCAACCTATGGCACGGGCGCCCATGGCGGCATGCGAGCTGATTTTCAGTGGCACTCACACTGCCCGGGTCCTGGCCACCAGTCCGGGGAACTCTGCATTTTAATTTAATTTTAAATGAAGCTTCTTAAACAATTTAAAAACCTTATTTACTTTACACACAACAATAGTTTAGTTATATATTATAGACTTATAGAAAGAGACCCTCTAAAAACGTTAAAATGTATTACTGGCATGCGAAACCTTAAATTAGAGTGAATAAATGAAGATTCGGCACACCGCTTCTGAAAGGTTGCCGACCCCTGGTCTATAGCATTTCATTGGTGTTAAGTGATACCATGGCTAGCAGTGAATGTGGATAAAATTATTACAGCCTTGTCATTTGAGGTGTTATGTCCAGAAGAATGGTTTGAAGCATATTGGTGGGACAGTGGACAGAAGCTGCTACATTGGCTATTAGGTACACAACAGGAAAGTCACTTGTGTAGGAGAAATATAAAGGGTTTAAAGACATGGAACTAAATCCTGATCTCCTTTCTACCACCGTAAATCTGGATGACTTCCCTTTATTCTAGATTTACCCTGCTGTAACTGAGCATGGCAGAATTTGGCCCATGAAAGTCTTAAGAACACTGCACCTGTGTTTCAAAATATAAAATTATTTAGAAAAGAAAGGTATACGGGTTAGGTCTGTTATACATCAGAGATAAAATGTGTTTATGCAATAAATTTGGCATCTTTTAGACAACTTTCATATTTATTTGTTAATTATGTTTGCCCTTGAAATTTAGCAGGAAAAGGTCGATTTTATTTTCTTAAAATATTGCACACTTTTAAAAATAAATAATTCAGTGGAAAAAAGTTAAGAATGTTTAGATTACAAATTCCACCTCATGAACTTGTATGGGAAAAAACATTAGCGTATCGTATTTTAGAAATAGCATTCAATCGTTTAATTAGAGACTCTATCAAAAGTCATAAAGAGACAGAGTTAACATTGCACATACAGCACCTGCCACAATGTGGTCCTGGTCTATGACAAGAGTCCCTACGTATTTCACAATATGCCTAAATAACAACAACAATATTCAACCTTAACACTGGTATTTCCCTGACTTTTGAATTCTTAGCCATATGACCCTAAGATTCTCGTTATACAGTAGAACCTCAGAGTTACAAACACCTGGGAAACGGAGGTTGTTTGTAACTCTGAAATGTTTGTAACGCTGAACAAAACATTATGGTTGTCCTTTCAAAAGTTTACAACTGAACACTGACTTAATACAGCTTTGAAACTTTACTATGCAGAAAAAAAATGCTGCTTCCCCCCTCCCCTTTTTTTCAGTAGTTTATGTTTAACACAGTACTGTACTTGCCTCTTTTTTTTTTGGTAGTCTCTGATGTGGCCTGACTGTACTTCCAGTTCCAAATGAGGTGTGTGGTTGATTGGTCAGTTTGTAACTCTGAGGTTCTACTGTACTTTTGTGAAAGAATTTTCTGGGTTTGTTAAAAGAAAAAAAAAAACTTGTAGTATCAGCACTATTTTTTCAAACTGTACAAGAGTGCTTTGGCTTGCACAAGTTGTGTACTTTGGACCCCGTCCTTCTTCACTGAAACCATTGAGAATTTTGCCATTGACTTCAACTGAAAGTAGGATCAGGTCTATCAGGCAAAGGTTTCTATAGAACCTTGCCTCACTGATGAGACGGTTAATAGATTTTACGACCAGAAGGGACCTTTAGATCATTTAGTCTGACTTTCATCCTCACTGCTAAAACATGCACATTATTTCTCATTTGAATGTCTAGTTTTAACTGCCAGCTTTATTTTTTTGTTATGCTTTTCTCCACTAGATTAAAGAGCCCTCATGTACCTAGTATTTTGTCCTGTGAAGATACTAATACACCGTAATCAAGTCACCTCTCAATCTTCTTAAACTGAACAAACTGAGCTCTTTAGATCGCTCACATTAGGAGATTTTCTCCAGCCCTCAAATCATTTTATGGTTCTTCTCTGTACTCTTTCTAATTTTTCAACCTCCTTTAAAACATGAACTGGATGCAGACCATTTTAGTATCAATCTCCCCAATGCCACATACAGAGCTGCTCCTACTCACTACTCCCGTTTATATACGCAAGGATCATATTGGACCATTGTCTCAGCATTGCACTAGGAGCTCATGTTCCATTGCTTGTCCACTATGACCCCTAAATCCTTTGCAGAGTCACTTCTTTCCAGGCTACACCCTCCCCCCCCACCCCCAATCTGTAGGTTGATTTCTTTCTTCCTAGCTATTCAATCTTACATTTGGCTGTATTAAAATGAATTTTGTTTGAATGGGCCAGTTTACCAAGCAATCCCAACCTCTCTGTATGATTGCCCTGTCCTCATCATCATTATTTACCATTCTACCAAAGTGATATCTGCAAATTTTATCAGCAATCATATTACACTTACCAATTGTTGATGAAAATATTGAATATTGTCAGGCCTAGAACCTATCCCTGAGGAACTTCACTTGGAATAACTCCACATTCACTGATGATTCCCTTCATCAACTTCATTTGAAATCTGTCATTGAGGCTTTCTTAATCCATTTAACATGTGCTTTGTTGTTGTATAGTGCTAGTTTTTTAAATCAGAATAGCATTCAGTTCTAAGTCAAACACTTTACAAAAGTCTACATCTATTACATCTACACAGTAAATTACTACCTTTTTCAACCAAACTTGTAATCTCCTCAAAAAATGAAATCAGGTTTGTTTGACAAGACCTATTTTCCATAAAACCAAACTTACTCTGGTCATACATCAAACAAAAACCAAAACTAAGTAGAGGCAATACCATGGGAAAGAGTGCTTAAAAGTCTCCCTTAAGTCAAAATGAACGCACCCATGTTAGTGTACCTAAAGTGTGTTAAAATAATGTTATTTAGGTTGCAAAATCAAGCATTCAAAAGTTATGAAATGCCAGATTTATTGTTGCCCATTCAGTTTTAATTGTGCCCCCTTGTGGATCTATCCTGGGCATTGAATAAAGCCAATATTCTATAGAAAAACAGCATGTAATTAAGCTTGGCAGAACTCAATTTTTATTTTTTTTATAATTTTGACGGATAATATCAAGGTTTATTTTTAAGCATCTTTTTTTGATTTTTATAAATTTAAATTTTCACAGTTGCAGTAATTTATGGAGGGGTCAGACAAAAACTGTTTAGTGAGAGTAGATGTTGCGATTCAAAAATTTTAAGCTTTATAACCTTTAAAACACAAAAGGTCAACTTCACGTGTCAAAATATACAGTCAATATCCTTAAATCAAACTAATAAGTTCTCAAGCAGCATTTTCCTTATGCAGCCTATCTGCACATTTTGATTATTATCTATAGAAATATTTTTTCAACAGCTTGTATGTGCGTGATGAAATTGATGTTTACTGATATTTACCAATAAAAATCTAATCCTTCCAAGCCTACATGTAATCATGTAAGTAAAATATCGTATCATCAAGAATATGCAGAAAGGAGCTGAATGAATAAATGTTTACAGGATCAAGTCCTTATAGATAGATCCAGTCCTGCCTCAAAGAGCTTACACATAAATAGGATCGCCAAATAAAATAAATCAAAATTCTAATAAAAATACTATAAATATTCCCAGGCAGTGATATAAACCAACAAAAGACAACATTTTGGTAGTGCATAAACATCAGAGAGTAGTAAAGACTAGGAACAAAGTGAAAGCTGACTGTTCTTGTTAAACTGTGAAACGTGAGAGAACTGCAAAATGTAGACAGTATAAATGGTGAAAAATTAGATCTTTAAAATGATCTCAGTTTGAATAAGTTCTGGTGCAACTGAAGCAAGAAAAGGAATATTTTATAGAACATATTGGGCCACATATTTTTAGGCAGAGTTCCTATCAGGAGCTACTTCTGCTTAAAAATTAATGGTACGATATGGCCCAGTGTTTTTCCGTTGCTAATATCCTTTTAAACAATAGTAGAAGCAACCCTCAAATGAATCATGTAAAACTGCATTCACTCATTATTGAATTCACTTTGTAGTTACTAGAGCTTTACCATAAACAATTTAACTAACCTGACATGTAAATCTAAGTTATAAATTCCTTTGGGGCCCTCTTCTGCTCTTTCAATATGTAAGCACTCTGAAAGTAGCAAAGAGCCATTCCACAGAAACTTAATTCTCTTGGCTGCCTGAAAAGTGGGATTAGTAAAATGCATTTAGCAGCTGATGTGTGGGCTGTTCTAGAGGACTTAGTGTGGGGGGCTCAATAAGGAGCAAAACCAGACCCCCTGAAATATCTCCCCTCCTCTCCTCCTCAACCATTCTAAATCTGTGGCAAATATTTGCAGATCATTACTGCATCCTGGAAAAATACGATTTACTGTGACCCACCCTGGCCTAGGGTTTAGCAAGATACTTGGAATGTTATGGAAATGTATTTTACTGGGCTATTTGTCCAAAATGCATGCATACCGCATAGCTATAATCATTCCATTTGGTTCAATTCATTAAAATAAAAATTGGAATAAATCATTTTTCCTTTTAATTTATTAATGAAAAACCCTAAGAATTCTGATGAGAAGCGATCATTATGGAGACATGAGAAAGAAATTGTCACAAAGAATAAGGATACAAGGATACAAAATGTGAGCTGGTGCTGTATGTACTCAATGGCAACAGGTACACATATGATAGATGACATGCTCGAGAGGGAGAAAGTGCAAGAATGTTGAGGCTAAATAAATAAAACGTTAACTGGACATTTTGATTACCAAGTGGCTATGCTTTCTTCCATCATTGCTCTCCTTTCTGGTGGTTATAAAAGGCGGAATTATGGGACAGTTTATTGTTGAAATAAATAAAAACCACATTTTACTGGATAACAATGGAGGAGAGGGTCTCATTAAAATTACTTGAAAAAAAGAAATGTATCTTAACCATTGTAGTTTGTGATGTCTCACTCTTTAATAAAAGGATTATACTTTAAAGACAGTGAGGCATATTATCAGTGGTGCACATTTTCATAGCTCCATTGAGGACAATGGAGTTATGACAGTTTAAACCAGCTAAACATCTGTTGCAATATATTTAAAGATAAATACACTGTATATGGAAATTTTAGTCTTCAAAGAGTTATACAGGCAACACCACCTATGTGAGACACTAGATACATTTAATTTTGCAAAGGGAGAAATTGATCCACAGAAAGGTCAAGTGACTTGCCCAATGACGCTCTGCAAGTGATTAGCAAAACTGGGATTAGAATGCAGTACAATTGCTTCCACATCTTCCTTCACATAGCCTTCTATGAATGGTAAAAACTCCCAGAGCTCATCTGCAAGTCCCTTGCCCTGTCCATATTTAAGTCCATTTTAAAGATTCCAGCCATGCTAGAGTGCCATGCTATGGACAACCTAGCTGATCTGTATTTTAAAAAAAATAATCCCTAGTTGTTGTTCTCCTTCCCCTATCTGACTATCTGTTCTAATATTATGAGCAATTTAGAGCAAGGATTATCTCTTCATGAATTTCTAAAAGGGCCTAACTTATCACGGGTGCAACTAGAAACTAGAAATTAATAACAGTCCCTCCTTTCCAATCCGTTGCTTGCCTGCAGAACCATACTGCCAGTTCTTATCTGGAAACAAGACCGAAGCCTGCCATTGTTTTCCCTTTGGCCTTAATCGGAGAGTGAAGACCAGAAATCTGCCAACAGTCCCAATATGACCAAAACCATCCTCAGTTTTAGAAGTCTGTCCTGGCTCAAACCCCAAATCTCTGGGACAACAGTGAAAAGCTGCTGGTTTTTTTAAAAATCTTTCCCTCTGACCGGCTGGGGGGTGCGGTCAGTGTTGCAGCTGTTGGGGCAAGTAGCTAACAGATGATTTTTCTCCTGCCCCAGCCCACTCAGTGCTCTTGATGCTGGGGGTTCCTTCTCCATACTGTATGTCTAACTACAAAGCAGGAAGAGGAACTGAGACAGTGAATTCAGTGAGGGGAAAAGGAATGAACCAGTCCAGCAGTTAGATGCAGCAATGCTTCGTCCCTGCCTTTCGGAGAGTGAACCACAGAGGAAAAATATATGCCTCTTGAAAGTGCTACATGGGGAGACAGCCAACCATCCCTGTAGACACTGGAGGAGGGGAACTAGAGTTTTAGAGAAAGCAATGGCTGTGAAGGATTGAACGCTTGTACAATCCTGTACATAATGAATTTTACTGAAGTCCATTTCTCTAATAGAATCTGATCTTGATCCCACTGAAATCCTGGCGAACTTCACATTGACTTCAATGGTCCTTAACTTCTAGGCACAAAGGGTGGATTCACAAAGGTATTTAGATGCCGAACTCTCACCGATTTCAGGAGGAGTTAGGTGCCTCAATACCTTTGTGACTCCCACCCAAAGGGCCTCATCCAAAGCATACTAACCTCCTTGGAAAAGCTCCCACTGACTTCACTGGACATTGGAACAGGCCCTAAATTTGCACCAAAGGCGTCCGTACTGCTTTAATCAATGTGCCCCACCCTAACTACAAAGCCTTACCGAGGCAGCACGGTGTGTGATAGCAGCATTCCTTCAATCCCAAAGAAAATGTGTGTGAAACAGTCAAGTGGCAGAAGCAGTGTGCTAATACTTAAGTTACAAGTAACTGGAATTTGAATCCTGGCAAACATACAGGGAAATGTTCCATCGAGTCTAAAGAATTAATGTTTTACTAATGATTCTACCATAAAAAACAAGCTGAAAGCCTGCTTTTGAAAGAAGAAAATAGAAAAATCTCTCTTTTCACAGAGCTTTCTAAGAGCCTTGTTCTTAACAAAATTCCTTCTATTACTAAAACCAAAAACTAATTAGCTGTTGAGCATTCTGTAAAAGAAAGATTAACTGAAGAGACTCCCATGCAGGCAACCAAACCACAATATACCAGTTTAAGAAATTCCCATCTGGGCCAAATCCAAACAAAAAACTACTTCATTTACTGTAATGATGATTTTTCACCTTGCTTTTATTAATCCCAACTGCACTCCTCTCACCTTCCTCTTTTTAAATTCTTAGATATCAGCTATAAAGAATATGTCCCACTACTACTGTGAGAACTTGAACTGCATCCAAATATAGTGTGTGCGCATTAAATAAAACCAATCTCTTCCTTTCTTCAGAAGTATATGAAAGCGTTGATTGGGCCAGAATGCTCAGCATCTTTCAGGATCCAGCTGAACTTCAAGCACATGAATGAGTAATATCACAGCTTAGTGGCTCTGATTCAGGATAGCATCTCCACTCAGGAGAACACACAATTACTTGTCCTACCAAACCAGGTCCAGTTTTTCTGGATCAGACCAGAGGGGTCAGCTCCCAAAAGATTAAAGTTATAGATCAATAAAACAATAACACTGCCTTTCATCCATAGATCACTGGTTAAAATTTAGCCCAGGTGAACCAAAGTTGCTAACGTCATTCTTTTTCCCAATAAACAAGTTTCCACATCCCAAATAGCATCACAATTTGCCCCCATGTTGACAGTCTCAATAGAAAGACCAAGTAATGAATAGACAGAGACAAAAACATTAATGGATGTCTCCATATAAACGTAAAACATTCAGTTTAAAAGCAATCCTGATGATACATCATATGTACGTTGTGGGGGATAAGGGAATTCTTCGCCTGTTTGATATTAGATAGGAACGCTCACATGAAAACTTTGGGTGAAGCATCTCTGCCCCACTCAAGTAATATAAAGAAAGCAAAATCTGACCCTCAGCACTTAGTTGTGGATACACTTGGCCTGGGGAAATCTCCAGCAGATGTAAACCTGAGAAGCTGGCTTCTATGCTTTCTTCAATGCATCCTGTGGCACCGGGGGGAGTCAGGGGAACGGAGGGGCACGTGTAGGGTGCGGAAGGATGTACAGGTGGAGTGGCTAGAATGCAAAGATCCCCAGAAACTGTTAGCTGGTATACAGCTGCCCGGGGAGCATGGCCAGCTACCTCAGTTCAGAGCAACTCCCAGGCTTCTCTGACCTGCACCTGGGGCCAGAGTCAGCAAAGAATGGCACTAAATCAGGGGGCCCAGATAATCTTCATCCAAGAATATTAAAGGAACTGGCACATGAAATTGCAAGCCCATTGGCAAGAATTTTTAATGAATCTGTAAACTCAGGGCTTGTACCGTACGACTGGAGAATTGCTAACATAGTTCCTATTTTTAAGAAAGGGGGAAAAAACGTGATCCAGGTAACCACAGGTCTGTCAGTTTGACAACTGTAGTATGCAAGGTCTTGGGAAAAAAATTGAAGGAGAAAGTAGTTAAGGACATTTGAGATCAATGGTAATTGGGACAAAATACAACATGGTTTTACAAAAGGTAGATTGTGCTAAACCAACCTGATCTCCTTCTTTAAAAGGGTAACAGATTTTTTAGATAGAGGAAACGCAGTGGATCTAATTTACCTTGATTTCAGTAAGGCATTTGATACAGTTCCACATGGGGAATTATTAGTAAAATTGGAAAAGATGGGGATCAATATGAAAATTGAAAGGTGGATAAGGAACTGGTTAAAGGGGAGAGTACAATGAGTCATACTGAAAGGTGAACTGTCAGGCTGGAAGGAGGTTACTAGTGGAGTTCCTCAGTGATTGGTTTTGTGACCAATCTTTTTATTACTGATCTTGGCACAAAAAGTGGGAGTGTGCTAATAAAGTTTGTGGATGACACAAAGCAGGAAGGTATTGCTAACACAGAGAAGGACCAGGATATCATACAGGAAGATCTGGATGACCTTGTAAACTGGAGTAATAGTAATAGGATGAAATTTAATAGTGAAAAATGCAAGGTCATGCATTTAGGGATTAATAACAAGAATTTTGGTTATAAATTGTAAAAGCAACAAAGAATCCTGTGGCACCTTATAGACTAACAGACATTCTGCAGCATGAGCTTTCGTGGGTGAATACCCACTTCTTCAGATGCAAGGTTATAAATTGGGGACACATCAGTTGGAAGTCACAGAGGAGGAGAAGGACCTTGGAGTATTGGTTGATCACAGGATGACTATGAGCCGCCACTGTGATATGGCCATTAAAAAGCTAATGCGGTTTTAGAATGCATCAGGCGAGGTATTTCCAGTAAAGATAAGGAGGTGTTAGTACCGTTATACAAGGCACTGGTGAGACCTCATCTGGAATACTGTGTGCAGTTCTGGTGTCCCATGTTTAAGAAGAATGAATTCAAACTGGAACAAGTACAGAGAAGGGCTACTAGGATGATCCAAAGAATGGAAAACCTATTTTTTGAAAGGAGACTCAAAGAAATCGGCTTGTTTAGCCTAACCAAAAGAAGGCTGAGGGTAGATATGATTGCTCTCTATAAATATATCAGAAGGATAAATACCAGGAAGGAAGAGGAATTATTTAAGCTCAGTACCAATGTGGACACAAGAACAAATTGATATAAACTGGTCATCAGGAAGTTTAGACTTGAAATTAGTTGAAGATTTCTAACCATCAGAGGAGTGAAGTTCTGGAACAGCCTTCCAAGGGAAGCAGTGGGGGCAAAAGATCTGGCTTCAAGACTAAGCTTGATAAGTTTATGAAGGGGATGGTATGATAGGATAGACTAATTTTGGCAATTAATTGATCTTTGACTATTAGCGGTAATTATGTCCAATGACCTGTGATGGGATGTTAGATGGGGTAAGATCTGAGTTACTACAGAGAATTCTTTCCTGGGTGTCTTGCTGGTGAGTCTTGTCCACATGCTCAGGGTTTAGCTAATCACCATATTTGGGGTCCGGAAGGAATTTTCCTCCAGGGCAGATTGGCAGAGGCCCTGGAGATTTTTCGCCTTCCTCTGCAGTGTGGGGCACGGGTCACTTGCTGGAGGATTCTCTGCACCTTGAAGTCTTTAAACCATGATTTGAGGACTTCAATGGCTCAGACGTAGGTTAGGGGTTTGTTGCGGGAGTGGGTGGATGAGATTTTGTGGCCTGCATTGTGGAGGAGATCAGACTAAATGATCATATTGGTCCCTTCTGACCTTAAAGTCTATGAGAATCTGGGAGCTATAACCAACTCCCTGACAGACCTCCTGGCATGATAAGAGACACTTAAAGACAGCAGGGAAAAATCCACAGTTGGCAGGGATCACAGTAATGGAAATGATTTTTTAAATATATATTAGGTACTAAAGAGAGTCTGACAATGGTATAGGCCTGACACTAGATGAAGACGGTAATGTTGTTAATATTAATGCAGAAAAGACAGATGAGCTCAGTAAATATTTCTGTTCTGTATTTGGAAAGAAGCAATATGAGGTGCTTGTAGCAGGTAATGAGGGTGAAGTACTTTCCAGGCCATTAGTAACCATAGAGGATGTTAAACACCATCTGCTGGGGTAAATGTTTTTAAATCAGCAGTACTTGTACCCAAGATTCCTTAAAGAGCTGGCTGAGGGAATCTCTGGCCTGCAGATGTTCATTTTAATAAATCCTGGAATACCACGGCAAAGCCAGAACACTGGAAGAGCCCTAAAGTTGTGCCAATATTCAAAAAGGACAAGGGGAATGATCTGGGTAACAATACGTTGGTTAGTCTGACATCAATTCTGAGCAAAACAATAGAAAAGCTGATACGGGAGTCAATTAATAAAGAGTAAAAGGACAGGAATATAATTAATACCAGTCAACATGGTTTTATGGAAAACAGATCTCATCAGACAAACCTGCTTTCGTTCTTTGATGAGATTAGAAGTTTGGTTGATAAAAGTAGCTACAGAGATTTAATATACCTAGACTTTTGTAAGGTGTTTGACTTAGTACAACATGATATGCTGATTAAAAAATTATCAGTAAAGTACACAATGAATGGATTAAGAACTGGCTGACATATCTCAAAAAGTAGTAGTCAATGGGAAAACCATCAAATGGGGATGCTTCTAGTGGGCTTCCGTAAGGATCGATCCTAGGCCCGATGCCATACAATATTTTCAACAATGATCTAGAAGTAAACATAAAAATCATTGCTGAAGAAATTTGTGGATGAAACAAGGATTGGTGGAATGGTAAATAATGAGGACAAGGCAAAAACAATGAAGAGTCCTTGTGGCACCCAGAGACTAACAAATTTATTTGGGCATAAGCAGTGATGAGCTGCCAAAATCTTAACAACCGGTTCCCTATAAAAAGTTCTGATTTAAGTGAGGGGAGTGGGGGAGGGGCCGGGGCAGGGGGAGACATACTCTTGGGGCCGGGGGCCCCTGCAGGGCCTGGGGCAAATTGCCCCACTTGCCCCCTCAGCAGCCCTAGAGCTTGCAGCCCCCTCCCCCATTACCTTGCCGGCAGCTCAAAGCAGCAGGACGACTCAGGAGCTCAGCTGAGCTGCCCAGCTGGTGCCGGCGGCTGGCCACGCTGCAGCTGGGGGGAAGCGGGGAAAGGGCCGGGGGAGCCTCAGCCTCCCCAGCTGGGAATCCTGGGAGCAACAGGATCGTCCGGCCCACGGACTGGAGTTCTTTGTCCACTCCCTGGCCCTTTAACAACCGGTTCTCCATGGAGGTCTAATTTTAGCAACCGGTTCTTGGGAACCTGTGGGAACCGGCTCCAGCTCACCACTGGGCATAAGCTTTTGTGGGCTAGAACCCACTTCATCAGATGCATGGAGTGGAAAATACAGGAGCAGGTATAAATACATGAAAGGATAGGGGTTGCGTTACCAAGTGTGATGTCAGTCTAACGAGATAAATCAATTAACAGCAAGATACCACGAGAGGAAAAATAACTTTTGAAGTGGTAATGAGAGTGGTTCATTACAGACAGCTGACAAGAAGGTGTGAGTAACACTAGGGAGAAATTAGTATTGGGGAAATTATGTTTAGGTTTTGTAATGACACAACCACTCCCAGTCTTTATTGATGGTATCCAGTTTGCAAATTAATTCCAGTTCTGCAGCTTCACATTGGAGTCTGTTTTTGAAGTTTTTTGGTTTAAGAATTGCCACTTTTAGATCTGTTATTGAGTGATCGGAGAGACTGAAGTGCTCTCCTACTGGTTTTTGAAAGTTATGATTCCTGATGTCAGATATGTGTCCAGTTATTCTTTTGCATAGCGACTGTCCGGTTTGGCCAATGTACATGGCAGAGGGGCACTGCTGGCACATGATGGCATATATCACATTGGTAGATGTGCAGATGAACGAGCCCCTGATGGTGTGGATGATGTGGTTAGGTCCTATGATGGTGTCCCTTGAATAAGTACGTGGATCGAGTTGGCACCAGGGTTTGTTGCAGGGTTTCGTTCCTGGGTTGTGTTTTGGTTGTGTGGTGTGTAGTTGCTGGTGATTATTTGCTTCAGGTTGGGGGACTGTCTGTAAGCGAGGACTGGCCTATCTTCCCAGGTCTGTGAGAGTGAGGGATCATTCTTCAGGATAGGTTGTAGATCCTTGATGATGCACTGGAGAGATTTTAGTGGGGGCTGAAGGTGACAGCTAGTGGCATTCTGTTACTTTCTTTGTTGGGCCTGTCCTGTAGTAGATGACTTCTGGGTACTCTTCTGGCTCTGTCAATCTGTTTCTTCACTTCACCAGGTGGGTATTGTAGTTTTAAGAATGTTTGATAGAGATCCTGCAGGTGTTTGTCTCCGTCTGAGGGATCGGAGCAAATGCGGTTGTATCTTAGACCTTGGCTGTAGACAAAGGATCATGTGATGTGGTATGAATGAAAGCTGGAGGCATACAGGTAAGTACAGCAGTCAGTAGGTTTCCGGTATAGGGTGGTATTTATGTGACCATCACTTATTAGCACTGTAGTGTCTAGGAAGCTGACCTCTTGTTTGGACTGGTTCAGGCTGAGGTTAATGGTGGGGTGGAAATTGTTGAAATCATGGAGGAATTCCTCAAGGTCCTCCTTCCCATGGGTCCAGATGATGAAGATGTCATCAATGTAGCGCAAGTAGAGTAGGGGCATAAGGGGATGAGAGCTGAGGAAGCGTTGTTCTAAGTCAGGCATAAAAACATTGGCATACTGAGGGGCCATGCGGGTACCCATAGCAGTCCTGCTGACTTGAAGATATAAATTGTCCCCAAATCGGAAATAGTTGTGGGTGAGGACAAAGTCACAAAGTTCAGCCACCAGGTTTGCCGTGATAGTATCGGGGATGCTATTCCTGATGGACAAGGCAGTAACACAAGCTGATCACATTCACTTGGTAATTCACTCAAACAAAATGTGTTTTAATATAGATAAATACAAAGTTTAACATCTAGAAACAAGGAATGCAGGCCATGCCTAGAGAATGGGGGACTGCATCCTGGAAAGCAGTGATTGTGAAAAAGATTTAGGGGTCACAGTGGACATGCAACTGAACATGACCACCCTGTGCAATGCTGTGGCACAACAGGCTAACATGATCCTAAAATGTATAAACAGGGGAGCAGGGAGGCGATTTTACCACCGAATACAAAGTAGGTGAGAGCAATATTAGAATACTGCATCCAGTTCTGGTGTCTACATTTTAAAAAGGATGCTGATAAACTGAAGAAGGTGCAGAGAAGAACCACAAAAATGATTTGACGGCTGGATAATATGCCTCCCTGTGAGAGATGTAACAAGCTCAATGTGTTTAGCTTACCAAAAAGAGATTACGTTGTTACTTGATTACAGTGTATGAGTATCTTCCCATGGATAAAATACTGGGTACTAAAGAGCTCTTTAATCTATCAGAGAAAGGCATAATAAGAGCTAATAGCTGGAAGCTGAAGGCAGTCAATTATTTTGGAAATAAGGCACAGATTATTAACAGTGAGGGTAATTAACAACTGGAACAAACTACCAAGGGTAGTAGAGATTCTCCATATGTTAATGGCTTCAGATCAAAACTGGATGCCTTTCTGGAAGATATGATTTACACAAACACAAGTTATTTGGTTCAGTGAAGGGGTTTCTCAGTGAAATTTAATGTACAAGAGATCAGACTAGATGATCCTATGGTTCCTTCTAACCTTAAACTCTGTGAACCTATGGGGCACCAAGTGGAAGATGGACACAGCACAGAATCTACACAAAATCTGAAGCAAGCTCTGCTTTTCCTATTCTAAGTTTCAGCTCTTTATATACTGATATTCTAAACTTTTCTTTCTTTAAAATTTCTATACCTGTAAGTTTAGCTTCAATCAGGAGCACTGAGGTAACTTTCAAAAATAAATCTCTCATTTTTTGTGTGGCTGTCTGTCATTTAATATCTTTGGAGGGGATACCTTTCTATTATGAAGTCTCCCCAATTCTTTATGACTGCTATCATTGTGTCTTAACTTCCCACAGAGGCAGGGATGCAACAGGTTCAGAAAGCCAACTGGACACAAATATCCAGGACCATAGAAGCAACAGGTCTTGTGCCTTTATGAGTAGATGTCTTTTTCTTCTAAAGAAGCCCTGTATTTTAAACCCTACATGCAACAAAGGCTGACTTTTAACATGGACATCATCATTCCTCCTTCACATCACAGTGAGTGTTTGCCATCTGAAAGCCCAGGAGCAAGACCACCTACAGAATCCGGTTCTTTTTCCTCAGCTGATAGCTGGTGTCTTTCCAAATAGCAGCACTAATCCATCCTCTCGCTAAAAGGCTCAGCTACATCAGACTCAAAACTCCTGCCAAAATGCCTTCCACAGAAGTGAGTTGGGAAGCCAACCAGGGAGGAGTCAATTCATGGAGTCAGTAAATCACATGATGCAAAACAAATAAGAATTTGAATATAAAGAGGCAATAAAAGCCCTCATATGGTCTTTGCTAATATGCTGTTAAACTTCCAGAAAGAAGGATTATTATGATGGCAAAAGATAAATATGTTTCATTTAAGAAGCATGTGCTGTAATTGTTTAATGCCAACAGATACTTATACTATTTAAATTAAGATAGCTCATGATTTAATGTTCTCCAGCAGATCAAGAATCACTAGCTTTGTTTGTCAGAAAACAATTCTAACATAGCTCTGAAGTTAACCTATATAAAATCGGATTGCATATACAGTAACTCCTCACTTAAAGTCGTCCTTGTTAACATTGTTTCGTTGTTACATTGCTGATCAATTAGGGAACATGCTTATTTAAAGTTGTGCGATGCTCCCTTATAACGTTGTTTGGCAGCTGCCTGCTTTGTCCACTGCTTGCAGAAAGAGCAGCCCGTTGGAGCTAGCTGGTGGGGGCTTGGAACCTGGGTGGACTGGCAAGCCGTCTATCAGCTCCCCGCTCCCCTAAGTTCCCTATGCTGCAGCCGCCCAGTAGGCTAGCAATTGCCAGCAGTTCAGCTGTCCCTCTCCCCACTGCCATGTGCTGCTCCTGTCCTCTGCCTTAGAGCTGCTCTTGGGAGCCTCTTGCTTGCTGTGGGAGGGGGAGAGAAGAGGGGGGCTAATATCAGGGTGCCCCCTCCCCCCTGCTCCTGCCACCCACTTAGCCCACCTCCATAGAGCAGGGGACATGACAGGGCTCAGGATGGAGGGAGCTTGCTGGCCGCAGCTGCTGTCTCAACTTCCTGATCTAAAAAGGCAATGTACATAGAGTGGGGTTACCGTACTTAAAGGAGCAATGCACATCTCTCTCGCTCTCTCTCTCTCACACACAGGGTGTATGTCTCTGTCTGCCATGCTGTCTCCCTTCCCTCTATTCATGCTGCCTTGCAGAGTGTGAGGCTACATTAGGTACCTAAGGAGCCTGCACTCAGGGCAGCCTGCTTTCATGGGGTTGCCTAATCACTTGGCCTTTCACTCTCCCCCTCTGCTGTTCCAATTGCCTCTTCCCTGCCTGTCACTTTTTGGTTTTTTTGCCCTGCTGTTTGTTGTTATCATTGGGTTTGTTTGTTTTCTAACTCAGCTACTCAGAGGACAGCAAACACATTTTTCATACTGGCAGCAAAACACCTATGGCCAGCCCTGTTAAGTAGTTCATGTTTGCACAGAACTTGAGCGTATAGAGCATTATCTGAGCCAAATCTTGCTTACTTCACTCACCAGAATACTCCCGATGAAATCAATGGGTCTACTCAGGTGAGCAAGGCAAGCAAAATGTGGCTCTAAAAGAGCTAAACATAACAGAACCAATCCACCTCCTATTGAAGTCAATGGGAGTCTTTCCACCGACTTTAATGGGAGCTGGATTGAGCCCTCTACACTTCCCACTGTAATCACCTGCTGACAAAGGACATGGGACTTCTCTTATTCTTTACATAGCTCTTAATTTAGCTTGGACTGTTCAGCCACATAAAGCAATGACCAAAAAAACCCCAATGATTCAGTTACAGAAAAGATTTTTTTTATACTATAGCGTCAAGCTACTATTTAAATCTTCTGGTAAAGCTTACAGTGAGAAGTGTGGTATGTGGAAAATTGTCTGGACACCAAAGCAACTGCAACAAGACTGGCAATAGATCAGAATCCCATTCAGTCGTCAGCAAGGGAACATCTACCCTGCAATAAAAGGCCCACAGCACAGCCGCAGCTGACATGGTCAATTGACTTGGGCCCATGGGGCACGGGTTGTGGGGCTAAAAATTGCCATGTAGACATTTGGGGTAGGGCTCAGCCCAAATGCCTACACTGCAATTTTTAGCCCCGCAGCCCAAGCCCTGCGAGCCCGAGTCAACTGTCCAGTGCTCTGAGACTCGGTGCTGCAGGTGTTTTATTCCAGTCTAGACACAGCCCACGTGATGAAAGGTACCACTAGCATAACCCTGGATGCCCCAGTTTTTAGTGCCAAAGATAAATGTAACTGAACTTTCCTTTCATGACTGACATGCCCAAATCCCACAAGAGAGTTCGCGCAAGGCTATTCGAAATAATGCTTAACATTTTAGTATATTGATTCTTTAAGAACTGCCAGATATTTTGATACAACTCCAAAACTTCTGTTCCTAAATTATTATACCACATACTGGAAGCCACATCAGTGTCGTGGCTTCAAAGAAATAGCACTGACACCTGTTTTAACACGATAATTACATCCAAGAACACCACACTGCTCGCTCTCTTTCTCTCTCTCTCTCAAATGAACAAACTGGGGAGGGGGGAGGAATTCAAATTCCAAAAAAGTTTTATGCAAAGTTTATATAAACAAGGAATATGACCCAGACAAAATAGTGATACTTTATAAGGTTTAATAATGGAAGATTGCTTTAAGTAGTAGACCAGGGTTTCTTTTATTAACATCATTTCTTGTATAAACATACGTGGAAACTGTCCATGAAGTTTACCCAGAAGTTAAGTCTGTAAATTAAGCATTTAAAACTATCTTTGAAAGGTTCCTTGATTCTGTGAGGATTTAACCAAGTGGTAAATCAGGAAAGTGTGCTGCAGTGTGAAGGTATTTAGGGATCTGAAATGAAGCGTTCAAGTGATATTTATCTAATGATGTAAATCGCCATTTTCAGCGAGCCTGGGCTTTCCCAGGCTTTGGCTTAAAGACAGAAAAATTCCTCAAAAGAGCCATAATCACAGATTCTTGTTTCTCTCCTTCACTGGGGATCCTCAGCATTCCTGGTACAACCATATGAATCTTTGTTTCCTCATTCAAAATCATTCCACCCTCAAAGCACCATTCAGGAAGGATGGGACTCCTTAAAAAGCGGTTCTGACAGACTCCAAACTGCAGTCTGGGGGTGAGGATTACTGTTGAGACTAGGGGTAGGCAGGAAACAGTTTACTCATCCCATGAGATTTTGAAAAGTGTTCCCATCTCAAATCAGGACAAGTCAATCTTGAAAACATTTTGAGATCCAAAAATCCCAAAAAAACCCACAACAATGTTGATTAGGTCAATCAAAATGTTTTGTTTTGATAATTTTGAAGCATTCTGTTTAATTTCAACATCATCTTTTTACATTTTTACTATAAATTAGCTTACATTTTGAAATACAAATTATTTTTAATTGAAAAATTGAACTTTCTTGAAATTGTTGAAAAACTCTATTTTGGCATTTTCAACGCTTTCTCTCCCCCTCCTCCCCATTTTATTTTTAAACAGGAAATTCCTCAGAACCAGCCCCTTTCCCACAAAGTTTCATCTTTGTCAAGTCAGCATTTTCTGGTAAAAAACATTTAATTGAAAATTTCCTGACCAGATCTAGTTGACACATATCACCTGAATCCCTCCAACCAGGAACTCAGTTCTGTTCTTAAGTGCTCTGAGCACCAGATGGCTTGCAGAGGAAGAAGAGGAGGAAACAAACCAAAAACCACTGCCATTAAAAGGGCCAGACAAGAGATGAAAGACTCAGCAAAAGGTCCCCAAATGTAACATGTACTGGGGCCAGATTCACAGCAAGTGTAAGTCAAGGCACTTCCACTGAAGTGAATGGTGTTACATTAATTTATACCAGGTTAAGATCTGGCCTTAAATGTTTCAAAGGTATCTGTCATATCAAAATAGAAAGGATAATTTTATATGCAAAAAAATGAAGCTATGCCCTTCCTGATGGCACTGATAAAAAAGAAGCTTTTGATCTTCTACTGCCAGCACTGTATGCAGGAATGAGTACAGGATTGGGATCAAACAAGGCCTGTACTCCAGTATTAGCTCCAGCATTCTTGGCTGTGCGACTCTGGGCATACGACAACTTTTCTATCAATGTTTTCCCTCATCTGTTAAATGATTTTTCCTCATCTTACAGAGGTATTTGAGGATTAATTAGTTAAGGTCTGTGCAATACTTTGACATTATGGTTCCAGATGCTGGGGTATGTTCTGTCCATTTTGCTCTGTACTAACAGCAGAATCTGCCCATAAAGTCAATGTAACCCATCTGAACTAGTTTCATGTTTCTTGAGACATGCACCAAACTCCAAGAGAAAAATGACAATTTTTCATAGATTGAACAAGACAGACATTTAGCTCCACATTCTCATTAAGATTACATAAAATAAATCTGAAGTACACTGGGCATAAAATGAAGGTAGAATACGGTCCTTAGATGTCAGCCATGTATTTACTTCAGTCATTTTTCATCTAAGAAGCAAGAATGCTCCACATAGTGGATAAGGGGATATGGTGAGGAATTTTCTGTGAGAAGAACAGGTTTCAATGCACTGAAACAAATTTGTGCCTTAACTTTCATTCCAAATGGATTAGTGCCATTTTTCACAGTTGAAATGCTAACTCTACACATATACAGAAGGCACCATGTATCAAGCGGACTTGACTTGTTTAACACTGTAATATTGCCATACTTATTAAAGCCTATCCTAAATCTATTATACTATGTATAAACTACACAAAGAGTCTGTCTTACACCAATTAAAGGCTCAGACATTTTGAGTTAAGGTTGAATCTCCATCCTCAACCCAATAAATATACTTACGTACTACAGGAGTCTCTGAAGAGCTTGTGACTGTACATCCCATAAACATGTACTCACAGCAACATGGGTAAAGTCCAGGAGTTCAGCTATCACTCTGGATTTCCATTTCTTCCTACCACTGCCACTTCTGCCTCCTGTTTTCTTTCCTGCTTTCTGGTAATATTGGTTCCTTTGTTGTTAATATTAACATGTCAAGGCATTCCAGGCAGTTAAGATTCAAAATTCACTACATTTAAATGTTTGCTCATATGAAGAGGATAGGGTGACCAGACAGCAAGTGTGAAAAATCGGGACGGGGGTGGGGGGTAATAGGAGCCTATATAAGAAAAAGACCCCAAAATCAGGACTGTCCCTATAAAATCAGGACATCTGGTCACCCTAGAAGAGGAGGATTTTTCCAACATTTTTTTTTCTTTTTTCAACCTATCACTACAGTGTGCATGATTAAAAGAAAAAAGTCTAAGTGTGGCTCTTGTGCCACCCATATATAATCAAAGCCCAGTTTCTGCACCAGGCTCAGCAAGCATGGCTCCCCAGCACCGATGTGGACTCATATTAATGTCAATGGGACTTCACACAGGCATAGGGGTATGTACCAGCAGATCCCAATACAGGACAGAACAGTAAATCAGATGACGTAGCGTTACCACCATTAAAATCTCAATACAGTTACCACATAATAATATCTGAGATAGTACAGTTATTTCCTTGTCATAAACAGATAGTTAAGGGTTAATGTCTCTTTTACCTGTAAAGGGTTAAGAAGCTCAGTAAACCTGGCTGACACCTGACCAGAGGACCAATAAGGAGACAAGATACTTTCAAATCTTGGTGGAGGGAAGTCTTTGTTTTGTGCTCTTTGTTTTGGGGGTTGTTCGCTCTTGGGACTAAGAGGGACCAGACGTCAATCCAGGCTTTCCAAATCTTTCTGAATCAGTCTCTCATGTTTCAAACTTGTAAGTAGCACAGGCAATGCGTGTTAGTCTTATGTTTGTTTTCTCAACCTGTAAATGTTCCTGTTTGCTGAGAGGATTTTACCTCTGTTTGCTGTAACTTTGAACCTAAGGCTAGAGGGGTTTTCTCTGGGCTAAATAAATCTAAGTACCCTGTAAAGTATTTTCCATCCTGATTTTACAGAGATGATTTTTACCTTTCTTCTTTAATTAAAAGTTTTTTTTTTAGAACCTGATTGATTTTCCTTGTTTTAAGATCCAAGGGGTTTGGATCTGTGTTCACCAGAAAATTGGTGAAGTCCCTCAAGGCAGCCCAGGGAGGGGAAGGTTTTGGGAGGACAGGGAGTGCGCCAGACACTGAATTTCTGGCTGGTGGCAGCGTTACCAGATCTAAGCTAGGAATAAAGCTTAGAAGGGTCCATGCAGGTCCCCACATCTGTACCCTAAAGTTCAGAGTGGGGGAGGAAACCTTGACATTCTTGTTCTAAGAACAGTGAAATTTGTCCAAGAAACCATCCTTATAAAGCAACTGCCCCAAAGAATTCCCAAACATAGTAAGCACAACTCTGCTGCACCTTTAGTAGAATATCACTTTTGAAAGTGTTTGTTCAATACAGTTTTTGACTTACCTAAAATAATATTTATGGAGTAATTTCAACAAACATTAATTCTTGGATCAAGTCATATTCTGACTGATTTCACTGTGGTTCAACTCAACCAGAGTTAAGGGTTCCCATAGAAAGAGTGAATTAGTTATTTTACACCTTTAGGTAATGTATAGTAGACCTCACAACCTTGTTTACTACTGCAAGATTTCAAAAAGCAATGCTAATTCAGGAGACAGAAATCAAGACAGGAGAAAACTGAAGCATGTCATATATAATCCTATTGTGGGTTTGGGTATTCTGTACTGAACCTTTCACTCCTTAATTTTGTGTTTATTCTCTCAGAAGTAGCTGGTTTTGCATCAAGAACACAGAAACAAATATCTGTGCATTACTGACATTCTGCCAAAAATCTACGTGACCTGCGCAACAGAGGCTTTGATGTCTTTTTGAGGAAGAGTGAAATTTAGAAAGGCAAGTTTCTGCTCTTTTCTCACATGAAATTATAGCTCCTGAAGAGCCTGCTAGTATAATTTAGTTATTATTCCAAACAAAGAAAACTATTAGTGTCTCAGTCCCAAATTTCATCCCTTCCAAGTTCTTTAGCCGACCATTTCTCACAAAATATGTTGAAATACAATACAACTCAATGTTTTCCATGGTTTAAATAAAGACTACATCATTACTGTTAGTGTTACCTTACCACCTAGGTAAGGTATGTGCAACATGATAATGTATCTGGTAGAGCTCTGTTGAAAATTCCCAAAGGGTTAGGAAATCAACAATCAGCTTTGAAGTGGAATGATTCCTTTTATTATTATGAAAAAATCTCATACTAGTACAGGTTACAACTGGACACAATAAAAACGGTTGCCCTTCTGCCAAGTGGCAGCAGATGTCCAGGACTTTGGCAAGCTGGCTTCCCAGAGTCTGGGTGTATGCTATTTGTACCTTGTTTTAGCTACACATATACACCAACAGAAGTGGCCAAACACTACAGAGGCAGATCTGGTCATCAGAAAGCTCTGCCCGTCACCAATGTCCATGTCCTAGGGAGCAAATTTATCTGGACTCTAATCACAGATCAAGGCAGAAAACAAACTCTCCAGCTGCTCACATAGCTCTACTCAGAGCCTTCCATAACAAAACTAATACCACCATACTGCTACTCTTCCTAACACTGGAGCTCAGGGGCGGCTCTAGCCATTTCACCGTCCCAAGCACGGCAGCACGCCGCGGGGGGTGCTCTGCCAGTCGCCGGTCCCGCGGCTCTGGTGGACCTCCCGCAGGCGTGCCTGTGGGTGCTCCACCGAAGCCGCGGGACCAACGGACCCTCCGCAGGGACGCCTGCGGGAGGTCCACCAGAGCCGCCTGCCGCCCTCCCGGCGACCGGGAGAGCGCCCCCCGCGGCTTGCCGCCCCAAGCACGCGCTTGGGCCTGGAGCCGCCCCTGCCGGAGCTCACACATTAAGAAAAAGAACTTGGGAGACTCCGTGTAACAACGACATTTGGTGACTCTTGCCATAACAATACTATGGTATTGCATGCAAAATATTTCACACAGTGTTTCATATACATATGTGTACTTAACCTTTCATTCACCTGATCTAGGTACTAGTTTAATTAAAATATTTTGGGAAAATAAGCCCGATGCCATAAATAATTAGTTTATCTGGTGTCAATGGGCCAGTACAGATTAGCAATCACATTTTGAAAAGTGGCCTCTAATTCCAAGAGCCTCATTTGTGCCTCAGGAGACATCATCTCTTAGACCAACCTGTGGCATGCAAGCTGATTTTCAGTGGCACTCACACTGCCCGGGTCCTAGCCACCAGTCCGGGGGGGCCCTGCATTTTAATTTAATTTTAAATAAAGCTTCTTAAACATTTTTAAAACCTTATTTACTTTACATACAACAATAGTTTAGTTATATATTATAGACTTATAGAAAGAGACCTTCTAAAAACATTAAAATGTATTACTGGCACGTGAAACCTTAAATCAGAGTGAATAAATGAAGACTCGGCACACCACTTCTGAAAGGTGGCTGACCCCTGTCGTAGACAGATCCCTGACACACACGAGGGGATACACTCTGTGCCATCTAGAAGGATGACGTAGAGCGCCTCACTCCCAGTGCATTGCCCACTCCACAGGCCAGTGAGGATGGGCTCCGGGCTATTGCCAACCTCCTATGGGGCAATCTGCTAACTAGGGAGAGGGTGAGCCAAGCAGTTTCTGCTCACAGAGACTGCTATTGCAATTGGTTGTTAGATGGACGGTGCTTCTTGTCTTTGAGTGAGTGAGTGTGTGTGTGTGGTGGGGGAGGGGACACAAGGGCTGATCACAATCCGGCTCAAAATAGCTTTGTTCTTGAAAAGAGATTTTAGTGTTAAATTAAACTAATTAAAACTCACTGTTGCTTAGACATAAAGCAATTTAATTTATTGAAAAATATACTAAAGCATCCTAACTTAACAATCACCTACCATGCCATAGAGACATCTACACCTAGAAAGATCTCTGGTCATTTCTTAAAATGTAGCTCTCTGCTAAAAAAGTTAGCCATGTTCACACATATTGTTTCCAAAATCTTGTATCAATATTTATTTTGTTCTGGTAAATCGTTTTCGCTGAAGAGCAACTGTTAGATATATTTTAAATAGAAACATTTTCCCCCGCCTCCAAAGTCTCAGTTATTGAAATTCATCAGTTACTAATCACTCTGAGTAAGGCCCTGCACGTGACCAAACCCCAATGGATTTGACGGAAAGGATACGCAGAATGAGGACTCCACACAACCTGTGTGCTGAAAAGACTGGGTCCATGATGGCTCCTAATATTCTTCTTAGCATATACACAACGTGCTTCAGGTGGCACGTGACCAGGATTCATCACCAAATCTGGTCCGCTGATTAAATCATTAGCTTCCCCGGCTTGGGCTGAGAGAGAGGTATTGCGGAGAGAGGTATTGGGTCCCGTGGTCAGGAACCCCAACACGGGGCTTCTGAGGTGCAGCAGCCACTACTGCCGCTCATAAGCCGGTGCAGTAATTGCAGAGATATTATGCTGCAACGATGTGTCTGGGATGGGGGTACGCAGGAAAACTGCATAAAGCCCCATAACTTGAGCTTTATGTGGGATTTGAGGATTTCATCCTTTTGCCATAGTAGTTAAGTATTTTCACATTGAATATAGTTACCATTCCTTCAAAACAACTTTTTGTAGCCACAATAATAATAGTCCACAATACTGAAAAGCACAGAAGCTGGTGAAGTAACAGCTTACACAAGCTTCCTGTAATTAACCTAAACATCTGCACAAGGTAGTTCAATCCACAGAAAGCTGTTCTAGAAGTTGAGTACTTACCACCATCTTCAACAGTAAAATGGAAAAGGTCACTTGTGGCATTTTCACCTTCTCTTAAAACATAGCATATCTTCATGTCATCAATATCAGCTGGAAAATGGCAAGACAAACACATTTTAACTTAAATGTAAACAAAAACAGTTTGAATAGGAACACTTAACAATTATCATTAATTTGTTCATCAGAGGTCTGACTTCACTATTAGGTTATGTCTAAACTGCAGTGTTAATCCAGATTTAGGAGACACTGGGTTTGTTAACATAGGGCTTGAGCATCTACACTCATCTTTAACCCCAGGCTAGGAATTGTTGAACCTTGGGTCCCAATCTGGGGCTCCAGAGTCTACAATGCATTGTCTGGCCCCGAGTCCAACCACCCACATCCCAGATTTCCTAGTGCCCTCCCAAAATGTGGCCAATTCTTGCCCTTTACTTGTGAGGCTCTGTGGGAAAACTTGACTGTTCACCAAACTTTACTGTCCAGAAGACAAAGAAAATCAGCGCAGGGGATTGTGGGATACTTTTGGCAGACTCCCAGAGCACGAGTCCAGTGCGGCTGTGTGTACACTGCAAAGCAATATGGCTTGAACAATAGGTCCTGGCTTGACTCATGGGACCCTGGGTCCGAGCCCTGTGTTAGCATGATTTATGTGCACATGGAAGGGGGGTTAGGCTTGAGTCTGAGTTCAAACAGAAGCCTAGGCTTAAACTAGACATACCCTTACAGTCAGAGGATTTCAGTATTAATGGACTGCATGTTTTAAAAAACAGTTCACTGTTTTTTCCTATTTATATATATTTGATAAACAGAACCCAGAAGAAATGTGCATACATGTGTGTTATGAGTGCTGGTAAGAAGGTATGGTCAATGGTGAGGGTTTTACATGGGGGGGAGGTGTTTTGTTTTTGTGTAGCACTTTGTTCAGCTGAAATCATCACTAAGGGCCTGATTTTGCTACTGTGACTAGTACCTCACTCTGTAAGTAGTCTAGAATATGGTTCTACCCAACACAGATAAAGGTTGCAGATCTGGTCCTGAGTGCCTTGCCACTCATTCTGAAACATCTGCTAACTTGTAGGATTAGTGCCCTCTACAGTTACATGAGGTGTGTCAAGCATGATCATTCAGACCACTGTATAACACTGGTTTTCTGGATCAACAAGCCGTCCAGCAACAATTTGGACAATAAAAAAGGAGAAAAGGGATCAATCTTGCTGGTTGTACAACTAGGGAAAATATTGACACTCAAAAGAAACCTATTGCCATTGCTTACCACCACTAACGAATGCTATTGCAAGGAGGTACACTTCATAGACTAAAAAAGAATGAAGGAGCCAAGATAGATTATTGTGACCTAAAAGTGCACAACATAGGAATGTCAGTAACAACAAGGTTACTGATGCTAGAACCCATATTACTTGCCTACCTCTTTCAAACCCATCCTCTGAATTTACTCTTAGAACAAGCTTTTATTAAACTATAAAAAATTAAAAATAAAACAAGGAATTATTCTATGCTATATTTTAATTGCATTATTTCATGTCTTTCCTTATTTATTTGTGCTAAAACTTGCTTTTTTCATTTTAATTATTGCACTGAATTCAAACATGCCTGTATGCAATGTGTTTGATGTCAAACAGGAACCATGAAGCCAAATTCTGCCCTTACTTATACAACACCAAACTGAAGTGAAACCAACCAAGTCCTTTGAATCCCAGTTCAGTGCCCTTGTCACTAGGCCATCCTTCCTACAGACCATCTACTCTACAGAATATGGCTTACAATCTTTATAACTGAGCCATCACACACAGAGGTACTCAGACACTAGTGATGCACTGAAAAACCTAGACAAATTCAGTTAAATGAAGTAAGAGAGAATTCAACTTATTTAGTTTAATAGATGTTGGAGCATCAGTTGCAGCAAAATAAATAGAAGAGAAAAAAAGCAAAAGGCAAAACAGGTATTTGTTAATATGGGTTTTCTAGTTTCTTTATGGGGTGACATGAATTCTTTAGTAAACACAAACTTGTCCTTGTCACTTACTTTGAAAGAGAAATCCTTTGTTTTCCCCAGCCATATAGGGCATCATACCATGAACAATTTTAGACAAAACTATAGAAAGTGATAGCATTTAAGTGGAACTCAAGTATCATACAGATTCTCCTCACAAGTCAGGACATGTGTATTGGTTGGTAAAAACATGTCAAAAGCATTTTTGTTGGAGGTTGTGTGTCCCTCTGCATAATAGTTCAAAAACCAGACGTATCTTTTATGTTAACTAATTATCTTTAGTACATATTTTTTACTTTCTTTTAAACAAAGAACTCCTGGAGTAATAAAGAGGTTGCAAGTGAATATCCTCATATCAATATGGCAAAAAATTTAAACTCTGATCCTGCAAACAAACACTTACACAAGTGCTTAACTTTACACATACAAGTAGTCCTATTAAAGTCAATCGAACTACCATGCATAAAGCCAAGCACTCAAGTAAAGGTTTGCAGGAGCAGCTCCTAAAACGATAACATCTACCAAAATTTATATTTAGATAAAGTATCCTATATGGATGTCTTTCTTTGTGTTTGTTAAATACTTATTAGTGTTATTTGACCTAACTTACATTATCCTTCCATAGCTCATTTGATTACACTAGCACTTCCTTAGTTGCAAGCAGTAATGCAGTCCGTTGTGATTGCAAACTCAGCTAAACTCTTGCTGAACAGTTTCTGGAATTGTGGCCTGATCTGCAATGGTATAGCTTTGTCTTTGGTAAGGGTTACATAGATCTGTTAGCCACACAAGATTAGAAATTTGATTTCCCAGTTAAAATTATGCCAAACTCATTTGATTGTCATGAGTTTTTTCCCCAATAATGTACCTTTATTTTATTTATTTATTTATTTATTGAGAGAGAGAGAGAATGCCTTCAAAAGCACTTGCCTCAACAGGGGAAGGTGTGGAGCCACATCACCCCAGGGGGAGTTCAGGGAGGAATTTTGATGAAGAATCCTGATTGCAGCACATTCACTAAATCCCATGCACAGTGCCAGATCTGTTGGCAGGTGTATTACAGACCCAGGCAATGATCAGCCCTCCTCACTGGCCCCTTTGGGATATCATGTGCCCCAGAGGATTGTGCCCTATTTTTGCACACAATTGTAAAACTGGCTTCTTTTGCTTTCACTCCCTGACACACCCATACAGCTGCAGGTCATGCTCTTGCCCTTAATAATCAAAGCTAACCAAATTGGATTGAGTAGTCCCCTAAATAACACTTTGCACTTATATAGCAACATGCATGTTCAAAACACTGAAAAACAGCAGCTAATTAAAAGCGACATACATTTTATTTTCTTTAATGGAAAAGACTTGGCAGTTCATTAATAGAGTTCCCCTGTTCATAGTCAATTATCTAATCTTAATGAGTATCTTCTATGAACAAATTCCAGCCTGAACTTGCAGAGATGAGTGCTGTGCGATTATGCATAAGCAATTTTCTTAGTAAATATTTTTGTCCTCAGTAGAACTAAGAGAGAGTTTGAAATTACTGGCTGGGGAGGGATTTTTGTTTTCATACATTCTCCATCTTTAAAATCCTTGCAAGCCTAAGGCAAGCTATGTGAAACTAAATGGAGAAAAGAAAAAATAAATAAATAAAGCATCAGAATGTAATGCTTTGAAGTTGAAACAACTTGAGTAACAGAAAATAGTTTTATTATACATTTTCAAATGTTACTTAGTAGTTGGGCCTGTTTGGGGAACATTTGATCCTTCTATCTTGCTGTCCTTTTTTTCTTCTTCTTTATACATTAATATTTTTAAGCATATGGAGGAAGCGAGAGGAAGAAGCAATCCTGTATGCTTGCAAAATCTTGGAACTTATTACCCTGTCGCTCAACTCTGCTAACTTGCAATTTACCCATGTGACTAATTATTATTTGTATTATTTTAGTGCCTAGGGGCCCCATACATGGACCAGGAGTCCACTGTACCCCAGTTAAGTCCACTGACTTCTCATGTGAGCAAGATGCTACCTAATGTAAACCTAACAAAAATATCTAACTTCCATTAGTAACCCAAACCAACCCATATTCCGTACCTGAGCAAAGGAAGACATACCACAGGGACAAAACCTGAACCAGATCATCAACCGTCAGTGCAAACTCCTCTAGTGTGTGGCGTGTCCAATTACTGCTCTGGAATTTTCAATTGGAGTTTATGGTTTATCTTAAATATCTGGGTGATTTTCTTTCCAGTATTTGGTAAAATATTAGCAGCTATGGAAAAAGCAGCCTTCCCAAACAGTAAACAAAAAGTTATTGTGTGGCTAACACTCTTCCCCACCGGGGCAGTTGTTGCTAAAGCACAGGGGATCTCAAATCGGAGGAGTTCTCTCTTTCTATGAAATCAGTCTGTCCATTAATACAATTATGGAGGCACCATCTAAGGGATGGGAAAATAATGTGGGCAGAACTGTCTTCCCCCATGCTTGGTTCACCATCCAGTAGCTAAAGCTCTAAGGCTAGGGGTGTTAGGGAGAGGGGTTAGGACCAGAGCCTTCAAACTGCTGCATACCTCCCATAAGAGGCTGAGCTTTATCAGCACCCAGAGACATTCATAAATGTTGAGAGCATTCAGCTCCTCTCAGAAGGTTCTCTGTATGTTGCAGGATGGGGGCCCTTAAAAAGGGAAAAGATATAAGATACAAAAAGAAATAGATAGATGGCAGTAGGAGACTCATGGAGTCAGTAATAGGAAACTCCCATTGTCAAAACTGACTCTTGACAGTCTAAAAAAAAAAAGGGGGGGGGGGGAAACTGTACTCTCAGTGGTCCCCAAAGATGGGAAAGGTCCAACAGGAAGAAAGAAAGGCTGTTGCCTTGCATGTTGTGGAATTATTTATACCAGTGAGAGTGAACAGGGTGTAAAAGGCTACCCACTCTGGACCTGGTAATGTTTTACACACTTCACGCCAGTGTAATGGCTACACAAAGTGCAGGGCATCAGCGAACTGGGCCCAGAATTCTGTCCAGGCTCCTCACTCTACAGGACTGAGTAATCTTCTCTCACTACCTGCTGAAACTTAAACTTTCTAAGTCTAGCCAAGAACTTGTAACTCCCCAGCACTGATAACCCTCTCCACCCACCCAGTAAGAGATATGGTGAAGCGGGCATCTGGGGTGAAAGGACGCATCAATGATCTTTCATCCACAGCTTCCGCCTCCAGATTTGCCCTACTAATACTCCTGCAGCTTCCTGTAAGTGGAGCATTTTTCCCTTTCCCTCTTCCCAGCAGGGCTGATGTCACCCTTCTTCACTTGAGGGGCTGCACTTGCCCTTGACTAGGGCCTTCCAATTTTGCAAGACTGCAGCCTCTAACCAGGAGTTCCTCCCATGCCTTTCCCTGCCTAGAGTTTCCTCCACTGCCCTGCTGTGGGACTACTCCTTTTCTCCTCAAACCTGCTACCTTCCCCAACCCATACCTCCTGCTCCCCTGTTCTTTACTCCTTCACATGAAGGCACCTACCAGGTTTGCCTCCCTCCTCTTGGAAGCACATGCTTCTCCTTGCTGTGACTGTTCTACATGCCTACATGACCTAGTCTGTCCTAGGTGGGTTTTTTCCTACCAGTGGTAGACTACTGCAGACAAGGTGCTGGAGGCCACTGGCATTTTAACAAATATGCTGTATAAACCTGCTCTGAGCAGAGACGCACACAGTGCACTTAAAAACACCGGTGCCTGATTGAAGCCTTAACTACACTAACATTACCACCATCAGCACTGTTGTTGGAGACAGCAGCTGGTAGAAACAGTGGAAAAATTTTGGCAGAAAAGTCCAGGTGCAGACACACCGTAGTATGGGTGTGTTGCGGGGAAATGTGGAGGGAAGTAACTCCAATAGTTGCAAATGTCTGAATTGGGATTAGGTAATTAATCATTTATATGGCACCAGGATTGTAAACGCTGCTGAGTACGGCATGCAGAGTTTCACTACTTGGCCTCTTACACATCCCATCTCTTTCTCCAACATGGTCCATTTTTCTGCTATGCAGGATGTAGCAACCAGAGGGCTGCATATCTGTTAAACAAGGTGGGTGGGCTGACCAAGTGGCAGGCAGTAACAAGCTGTCAGTATTCTCACAACTGAGCCTCCTTGTTTATCTGGAATGCTGCACTGTGGTTTGCTCCTAGGAATACACATGACCCAGTCTATTTCAAATGTAAGACAGGGCCCTCAAAAAGGAATATTTCCACTCAGGGGTGCATACTCCCTACTCCTCTGTACTTCTCCCTGATACTCACTTCAAAGGGTCCTAACACAACATAACACAACATCATTGGGAATGTTTCTTTATACATCAGCTGTGTTGGTTCCCACAGTTTAGGCAGCTTGAATTTCCTGCCATATTGCAATGATTTGGAGCCTTTTTTTTTTAAAAAAAAAAGGTTTGCCCATCACTGCAACTCTCGGGATATCTTTGGCATTCAGTCAAAATATGTAAGGTTTGTGGGGTCTGTATGCTGGATTTGCAACTCGAGCAGACAAACTCACTACAACTAAGGTTCCACAAAGCACCATTTCACTTTTACTCAGACAGCTATTAATTAATAACATAATACTAAAAGTTCCCCAGTGGATAGATAATACACCCTTTTTTACTGAAGGTTATTCCACAGCCTTGTTTTAAGGCTTTATTTCAGTGCATATAACATATGTGGTGTCCATTTTAACTATGCCATCTAGTACAGTTTCAAAAAAAAAAAAAAAAAAGGCAGCATTAACATAATGTAAATATTTACATTACCTCTTATTTTACCACAGAGACTTTGTGATTTAAAGTTTGTGCAATTAAGGCAATAAAGTAGTCATGAGATATTTGCTCCCTGGGCTTAGGGATAATTTTAAACTATATAAAGTGCACCCAGGCAGTACATGACCAGCACCTTAAATATGCTAGGATAGTTACTAATGGAGCAATCAACTATTATTATTTTCTAAGGAAAACAATTTGAAAAAAAAAAAAAGTTGTGAGTTTCTAATGTTTTATGGACCAATCCTGTAACCTGTACTGATGTTGAGTAGCTAGACTAAGCCCTCGAGTAACTGATACTCAACATGAATACAGGGTGCAGAATTATTTAAATTGTAAAATCTTCAGGGCAAGGACTGTCTTAATTCTGTTTTTGTCTGCAGTGTTGTTGTAGCCGGGCTGGCCCCTGGATATTAGAGACAAGGCAAATGAGGCAATATCTTTTTCTGAGCCAAGGTCTCTTAGTGAAAGAGACAAGCTTTCCAGCTACACAGAGGTGTTCAGCTGTGTAGCTTGAAAGCCTGTCTCTTTCACTAACAGAAGTTGGTTCAACAAAAGATATTACCTCACCTACCTTGCCTCTCTAATATTGTGGGATACTAACTCACCCACCCAGTCTCTCCCATTCTGCTTGTACAGTACCGAGCACAATTGGTAGCTGTTCTCTGTTGGAGCCTGGACACTACCACAAATATACATTTAAAAAAAATCAGGCCCTTAATGCTGTAAACAGGCTCTTTCTGGGATCAATTATTTCAGAATTAAATATGCTTCATTCCTGCATGCACGTTTCCAGTGCTCTAAAGAGAGAGTACCAGACACGGAAATACCTTGTGTGAACTGAGTGATACTATGGTTGCCTTTTCCCAGGTGGATCAGGAAGCCATGGTGAGGAGCCGCTGTGATCCTGATCTTGAGGGTAACGTGCAAGCTGTCCCGGTCTTCCACTTTGAATACTTTGTTGGTAATCATAAAACCCAAGTGGCCAGTGGTCAAAACACGGAGAGAAGGGGCACCCTTATTTACTACAATTTGGGGTACACTATTGTCCACAGCCATTATCCGAATGTTCATTGTTTGGGGTTTCCTTGTTTCAAACACAGTGTCAGGGAAGACATAGAAATCAGTATGGGTCCCATCTGTAACAGTGAAAGAAAAGCTGTCTTCAGCTGACTCTGTGCCATCATGCTTGTAGCTTATAAGATTTTCATTCAGATCTTGTTTGGTAAAGGATGTAACTGGCTTGGTGTTATTGAACATGAGCTGACCATGAACTGGCACTTGGGTGATAATAAATTTAAGCAACATATCAGGGGTGTCTCTGTCTTCCACTGTCAGTTCAAAGGGAGTTATCAGTTTATTTTCACTTTCACACACCAACAGGTTATGGATTGTGACCACTGGCTTTTTATTATCCACATCACTAATGGAAATTCGGAAAGTACGAAATACTGGGTTATAACCATCAGTCACTTCAAACTCAAAGCTGTCCATTTTCACCTCATCTTCTGAGGTGTGAATGTAGTAGATTTTATTGCCTGCTAACTGGAGTTGAGTGAAGGTTTTGATGGGCACCCCCAACTGATCCGTACATTCGAGATGGCCACGAACAGGTGCCCGGGTAATACTGAAAACTAAGTTCTCATCTGGGCTATTCAAGTCACTGGTGCTCAATAAATCAGTGGTAAGTGTAACTTTTCCCCCTTCCTTCAAAGACACCCCTTTGCTGATCACATCTGGGAAGACAATATCAATGCTACCTACGGTCACATAAAAATATCGGTCAATTAGAGGATTTATCCCATCTGTCACATCAAATTTGATAAGATCCCGAATACCTTCTTGGCCAAAATGCATGTACTGAATTAAGTTTCTGTCCACTTCATCTTGGGTAAAGTTCATTCCCAGTGTGATATTCTCAACCCCACCTGAAAGCTTTATTCTTTGTAAGAGGCCTTGTCCTGGACCATACCTTATAATGTAAGTCAAGGTTTTGTCTTCAGAATCTAGATCAGTAGCCTTCAGTATTCTGTTGTGGATGATTTTAGTCTCCCCTATTTCAAGTTCCAGCCCATCATTGATGGTCATTCTGGGTGTCTCATCATCTACAGGAATAACCATGATTAGCACAGTTTTCTCTACAGCATGTTTACCATCTGTGAGTTTCACCTCAAAGCTGTCTTCCTTTGTTTCAGAGTCATCATGTTCATAGATAATGCTGGAGCTTTCAGTTATCTGAGCCAGGGTGAAGCTCTCCACTAAGACCGTCCCATTGATCAGCTGGTTCACAATGTGGCCATGCTTGGGAAACTTAGTGATAGTGAAGGTCAGTTCATCAGCAGGGATGTCTCCATCTGCTGCATTGAGGATAGGAGTATCGATAACCAGGCTCATGCCTTCCATCACTACAAACTCTCGCATAAAGATTTCAGGCTCTTCATCATTGGTTGGGATAATGATAATGGGGAAGAAGTGCCTTTCAGAAAAGTTAATGCCATCAGAGCAGCGGAAAGTGAACCTGTCTTCAACAGGCTCCACACCCTTATGGATGCTTTGAACGTAATAAATGTGCCCTTGCCTGATGTCTTTCAAAGTAAAGGCACTTATAGCTGTACCTGCTCTGGATTTTTCAGATCCTAGGGCAGGAGAGATGTTCTCTACATAACCAGAGGTGGGCTGTGCAACTATGGTGCACAGAATATCATCACTAGGTGTATCCACATCTTCAGTCCTTAAGTGGACATGTGTAATGACCCTTTTGTCACCCTCCACTACAATTAAGTGTTCCCCCACAAAAACCTCAGGGGCTTGACTATCAACAGGAAGGATGGTCACCAGCACTGAAACTCCATGAACAACATTGCCCCCAATGCTCCACTCTTCAGACAGGTCAGACAAAGTGAGGTTAAAGGTATCTTCTTTGGGTAGCAGCCCTATTTCACCACCCGTGTGAGCATATACCACAGCCCCATCCAGCAGGTCTCTCTGGGAAAATCTCTCTGCAGGGACCCCCTGGACCAGGATGTCCCCATGTTGAGGAGGGTCCTCCACAATAAAAGTCAGCATCAGATCATCTGTATCCTCATCTGTGCCCTGGATGACATTAGTGGTGATCTCAGCAGCACCATTCTCCAGCACGTCCAAATAGGAGCCAAGTGTCCCTGGGGGAAGCCGTAAGGTGGGCACCTCATCATCCACAGGGTGCACAGTCACCTTCAGTGTGATGGGCACCACATGGACGCCATCGCTCACATCCAGGCTACAGGCATCACTGTGAGACTCAGTACCACTGTGCACATAGACCACCCTGCCATGTTTAATGTCCTCTAAGCCAAAGGCTGCTCCCATGGCCAGGCTATGCCCGGAGAGCTGCAACTGTCCATGCTGGGGAGCCTGGGTCAGGGTGAACTGGAGGTGAGTGGGCTCAGTGTCAGTGTCGCTAGCATCCAGCTCAGCCGGGCCCAGCACATGCCTGCCCCCCTCATGCACAGTAAAGCCGCTGTTGGTGATCTCAGGGGGCTGGTTGTCTATGGGCTGCAGATAAATGGTGAAGGTGCCTTGGGCGGCATTACCAGCTGCATCCTCCACCCGGTACTGGAACTGGGCCAGGCGGGGAGCCACCCCCAGCTCCTGCTGTGGGGGCCGGTAGGAGATCTTGTGGTGGTTGATCTGGGCCTGGCTGAAGTGCATCACCTCCACTGAGTAGTCATCGGTCAACACCAGAGATCCCAGGCGGGTGCCCTTGACCCCTCCAGGATGGTTGGAGTCTGTGTCCGTGGGGGGCTGGGTGACAGTATAGTGGATCTCCCGGTCCCCAGAGTCCTGATCTGTGTAGCGCAGGTGCTTCCTTCGCAGTGGGGTCACCTGCTGCTCAGCCACCACCAGGTGCAGGCTGCTGCCACCATGAAGCACTGGGGCCAGGCGGTCCACTGGGTGCACCCGGACCACAAAGCTCTGGGGCCCAGAATGGTTGGGCGGGTCGTTGTCATCCTGGACCCTAAAGACAAACTGGTCCAGCACCACCCTGGGGCCGGGGCTGTGGGGCCCAAGGTGCTTGTAGAAGAGCCGCCCCTCCACAATGTCCTGCTGCAGCCACTCACTCACCAGCCTCTCGTACATTGGTGGGTCCCCGGGCAAGCCCAGCACCCTCCTCCAGGGGGAGCCCCCGTTCTCACCCTCCCAGTCCAGGGACGGCTGGGCCTGACGGAGCAGCAGCTGCCCTGCGGCAGGGCCAGACTCCAGCACGAAGCGCAGTGTAGCATCGTCCGAGTCGATGTCGGTGGCACTGAGGGCGCGGGCGGGGATGGGGGCTATGTCACCCTCGGCCAAGGATAGCCCCGTGTTGGCGTTGAGCAGGGGTGGCTGGTCATCAGTGGGCACCACGGTGATGGGGAAGAGAAACTCGACACGGTGCCGGGCGCCACCATCCTCCAGCCGCAGCACCAGGTTGTCACTGAGCGGGGACTCGCTGCCATCGTGCTGGTAGATGACATGGCCAGCTGCCAGCTCGGCCACCGTGAAGTGCTTGCGGGCCTGGGGCTCCCCGGCCTGGGGCTCCTCCAGCAGGGCCAGGTGCCCGTGCCGCAGCCCGGCCACCACGCTGATCCGCACCTGCTCCAGGTCATCCTCGTCGCTGATGAGCAAGCTAGGGCTGGGGCCCGGGCTGGAGAGCGGCCGCGACTGCCCCTCGTAGAGCACCAGGCCTGTGTTGCGGGTCACCACGGGCGCCAGCGTGTTCATGGGCTTCACCACGATCATGAAGGCGAAGGGCTCGGAGGCAGCGCCCTCCGGGTCCAGCACCTCGAGTTCCAGCTCGAAGAGCCGCTCCCCGGCCGAGTCCTCTGCAGGCGGCTGGTAGGCGACCCGCAGCTCCCGCAGCTCCCGCTGGCTGAAGTAGGCGATGGGCAGGCTGCGGTCGTCGGTGCTGACCACATGGCCCTGGCCTGGCCCGAAGGGGGAGGTGATGTTGAAGAGCAGCAGGTCCGGGGCGGACTCGGCGTCCTCGGCCGCCAGCATGTCCGGGGTGAGGGCGGTGAGCACGAACTGGTCCACCTCCATCATCAGCATGGCCACGAAGCTGGGCCGGGGCGGCGTGTTCTCGGCGCCCGCCCGGATCCGCACCAGCACCTGGAAATGCTCCCGCTTCAGCAGCGCGCCGGCGCCCGCCGCCTCCCGCAGCTCCACCACCAGGGGCAGCGCGTCCCGGTTCGGGGAGCGGCCGGCAGCCGCGTGCCGGTAGCGCAGCCCCAGGCGCAGGAACTCCTCGCACTCCCACCAGACCGAGGGCGACGGGGCGCCGGCCGCAGACGGATGCCACGGGGCAGGCGGCTGGCCGAGGAGCTCCCCGTAGCGGGGCAGCCCGCCCAGCCCCGGCAGGGCGCCCACCCTGCAGCGCTGGCTGCCCGGCTGGAAGGCGAACTCCAGGCTGCGGCCGTCCAGCGCGGTGCTGGTGCCCAGCAGGCTCTCCACGGTGAGGGGCAGGTTGCGGGTGACGATCTCCAGCTGGGCGAAGAGCACCTCCACCTCCAGCGCCAGGGGCAGCACCACGGCGCGGCTGGGCGAGTCGTAGCGCAGCTGCAGGCGGACCCGGTCCCGGGACGGGCTGCGGGAGCCCAGGTGCCAGTACGTCACCTCCCCGGGGGCGAAGTCGCACGGGAAGCGCTGCGGGATCAGGCGGCCCGGGCGCAGCCACAGGGGGTCGTCGTCCAAGACGCGCAGGTGGCAGCGGTCCCCCGGCTGCACCTGCAGCACCAGGTCGCTCAGCGGGTCCAGCCAGACGGAGCGGCCGAAGGGGACGCGCAGCCCGCGGTTGGCCACCACGATGGAGGCGTCTTCCTGGGGTCCCAGCGCCGAGGGGTAGGAGAACGCGGGGCTGCCCGGCGGGGGCGGCTGCTGCGCCCGGACCCCGCCGCCCCTGCCTGCCAGTAGCAGCAGCAGCAGCGCGGGCAGCAGAGTCCGTGCGGCGGGGCTGCCCTGCATGGTCCCCGCCTGCCGAGCACAAGCCAAGCGAGTCCCGTCTCCGCGCGCGCAGGGCCCCCTTCCCCTGCCGGCAGCCCCCGGGCCCGAGCCGCCGCCGCACCGCGCTCCGCAGCCCGGCGAGCAGCCTGCGCTATAAACTCGCCCCCTAGCCCGCCGCGAACAGGGGAACGCTGCGAAACCCCGCCCTGCCCCCCTCCAACTCACCGCACGCTGTCCAATAAGCACTCAAGGGAGCGCTGTCGGCGGCGGGGATTGGCCAGCAAAGCTTGCCAATCACCCAAGCGGAGAGGGGACAGTAACACCCCTCCTTGCAACAGGTTGCTTAGAGGGAAGCCGCGGGGAAAGCAGCGGAGCCGCTCCCCTCCCCAACTCCCCAGAGGGAGGGTTAGCAACAAACAGGAGCTGGGGGGAGCCGGCAGGCTGCTTTCCCCGTGCCATTGGCAGCAGCAGGGGAGATAGAGTCCTGCAAGCGCAGGGACGGCGTGAAGCAGGGGAAGGTGCAAAATCTCTGTTAAAGGCCAGCAGCCAGATCCTAGGGTGTTAAAAGAGCCTGCCCGAGCATCCCTCTCTGCAAACGGGGGGGTCTTGCCCCTGCCCCAAGGGGTGGGGAGGCTGGGCTGTAACACACCCCGCCCCGCGAAAGCTTATGCCCCCCCAAAATTATTAATCTCTAAAGTGCCACAAGGACTCCTCGGTTTTACTGCCTTCAACTTCATCCTTAACCAGGTGTCATTCCGCCTCCCAGTGACTTAAACTACTCCCGGCTATTGCAGCTTCTATAAAATAGCTCCTACAGTAGAGGAAATAATGTTAGGAATTGCTCAGGGGAACTATGAGTTAATAAATCCAATAATTAAGGGAGGGGGTACTTTCTTTTCTTTCCACGGCTAAAAGAAGGAGACGAGTTGTCTATAATTGGCAAGAAAGACAAATTAATGGGGGGAGAGAGGGAGGGAGGATGGTGAAGGTGGAAAACCGGAGGAGGTTAAGGAAAAAAGTGCCCCGAGGCGCTGAGAAAGCAGGCACAGTGCAGAGCTGTCATTTGAGAGATATATGACTCTGTTTTTGTTGCAATAATTAGAGTGCAAACTGTGTTAGAAATCTGCTTGTCAGCATCACATTTCTTTGCACCAGAAGGAAAACTGATAAATATCTGTAGGGAAAAACACATTAAGTTATATCCAGTTTCACTCGTTGGAGTTGAGTTCTTTTAGCGATGGAAGAATAAGTTTAAATCTCTTTCTGCCCCTTTTGTTTGTAAGTTTGGGTTTAAAAAAAATAGAAACTACACAGAATAGAAACATGCAAAGGAATTAGTTTCCCTTTGGATTTTAATAAGGGAACATGGCGTTTCATTCATCAAGTTTGTTATCTCAACCTCTATCTCTGATGAAAATGGAAATGTAAAAACAGCTCTGGAACAGAGTTATAGGCAATTCAAAACGAAAAGGATGTGGGGAAATAAGTCTTAGAAAACAGATTATTTTATCTAAAAACTAGTTGAAATTAGTCAATGGCTATGCTAAGGGGACCATAATAAAGCAAACTATTATTGTCTAGATGGTGCATTGAATGTGGAAGACTAGGTGGCAACAACCCTGGAATACTTAATGAAAACAACTGATTTGTATTATTGAAATGGACACAGCTTGAGTTATTTTAGTAATTTGGTATGATGGATATCACTGAGCTGACACCTTTACAGGCTTAGATGGGTCACTCTGCGGCTGGCAAATCCAGATTTATTTTAGCATAATATGAATACAGCTATTATTAAAAGCATCTCTGTGATTGTTATCATTACTGTACTTCAAACCTGCAACATTTTCTTATAGGGATGGCAACACCTAGGTGCTAGTAACCCATTATGAGATGGGCTATTATAAGAATCTCAGTAGAAAGAGACAGACAATAAGGTTCTATTTTGTTGATTGCAACATTATACAAATCAGTGTACACTACATTTACATTTTCTTTTAAATTTCTGCTTCCTTGTCTTTAATGAAAGATCAAGAACTGACACAAATGTCTTCCCGCATTCAAGGATAGCCTCAGATTAAGAAATGCAGCATTAGAGGTGACCCGAGAGGTGAAAATAAGGCGGTATGGTATGCCGTGCTGGACCAGCTTTCCCAGGCTGGCGATTTAAAGGGCTCGGGACTCCCTGCAGTGGCCGGAGCCCCGGGCTTTTTAAATTGCCTCCCGAGCCCTGCTGCCAGAGCCCCAGGCAGGGCCGGCTCCAGGGTTTTTGCCGCCCCAAGTGGTGGGAAAAAAAAGAAGCCACGATCGCAATTGGCAGCAGCTCCACCGTGCTGCTTTCTTCTTCGGCGGCAATTCAGCAGCAGGTTCTTCCCTCCAAGAGGGACAGGGACCCTCCGCCAAATTGCCACCGAAGAGCCCGACGTGCCACCCCTTCCCCTTGGCCGCCCCAAGCACCTGCTTGCTCAGCTGGTGGCTGGAGTCGGCCCTGGTCCCAGGGTAGTGGCTGCAGGGTTCTGGTGGTGATTTAAAGGGCCCGGGGCTCTGGCCACTGCAGGGAGCCCCAGACCCTGCCGTTGCTACCCCGGTGCTCCGGCGGTGCTTTAAAGGGCCCGGGTCTGCTGCTGCTGCAGGCCCTTTGAAGCACCGCCCAAGCTAGGCTGCCAGATCCGTGGGGTAGCGGCAGCAGGGCTCCTGTAGTGATTTACAGGGCCTGGGGCTCCCCACAACAGCCGGAGCCCTGGGCCCTTCAAAGCGCCGCCCAAGCTCTGCTGCCAAAGTCCCAGGGTAGCAGTGGCAGGGCTCGATCAGTGATTTAAAGGGCCTGGAGTTCTGCTGCGGTAGTGGTGGATGGAGCCCCAGACCCTTTAAGTCACCCCTGAGCCCCAGGCCTCTGCAGCTGGGAGCTCCAGGGCTGATTTAAAGGCCCTGGGGCTCCCAGCTGCAGCCGGAGCCCTGGGGCCTTTAAATCTTGATTTAAGGCCCTGCCTCTTCCGGTTGAGGCCATGCCCCTGCTCGGGATTCCAGTGTACTGGTAGGTCCTTTAAATTACTTTCACCCCAGATGATCCTTTATAGAAGGGATGTGGTGAGGGAAATTACCAGTATACAAGGTGATGGAAGAACCCCATACTTCAAGCTCTGGAGTATAATTGTCTCGGTTTTATTTTTAAACAGAAGTTTTGGGGTTGGGGAGTGGTAGAGTCCAATGTAAAGGAATACCTTCCTTTACCAAGATATGTTAATTTGTTACATGGGGTCAAATTTAAAAGACTAGACCCCTTTAAGTTTTCCTAGAATCTTTCTCTCACTGTTGGTCCAATATGAATGTTCTCATTAGTTTCAGCAGAAACTGTTAAAAAAAATCCTTAACCAATGTTTGCAACTCATACAGTGCAAATTTCTTTAAAAGGACATTGAAGACAGAATGTGAAAATAGATTAGAAACCAAACAAAGCAAAACTGACTAGGATTTTCACAGTTCATCTTATAAAAAAAGATAAACCAAACAATATAAGTAATAAAAAGTGCAGTCATTTTAGAAGTCAGCTTTTGATAATCAAAATCTTACACAGGTAAGGACATTTTTAACCAGACCATGTCACTTAAATCTCTTTTAAGATGCATCAGTCTGTTTTAAATAGAGTTTCATGTTTGCTGTGATGTTTCACTAAATCAGACTACACACCTTTGAGAGGCCATCCCATCTTCTCACTAGTTTATTTGTAATTTTACCTCATTTTTAAACATTCTAACACTGTTTATTGATCTCTGGTTTGTTAAGAGCTTTGGCTTTCCCTTTGGCTGCAGGACAAGAGTGAGAGAAACCCATTTTAGGGAGTTGGATTTTAAAATGTCTATATTCAAAATACAGACAATTTCAATGTGCAATTTATTAACTGGATGGATTTCCTATATTTTCAACAAAATTAAGAATAAATTGTGATGAAATATGTAATGGAGTATATTTGGGATGTGATCTTTCTACTACTGAACTCATGAAATTTTGCCACTGATTTCAATGACTGCAGGATTAGGCCTGTGATGTTTATAATCAACAAACGGTAAATCTACATGTGCATAAATCACAGCAGTCCTCTAATTTTAGGGTTTTCTGTCCTGTCAAGCAAGTCAGCAAGCTCTTAGCTCACAACCCACACTAGAAGTGAAAGATAAAAAGCATCTTCTTTTCATGGATAGAGTAAATAAAAAGCATCCAAAAGCTGTTGACGGCTCAGTGTGTGTGGGGGCGGGGGGCGGATTTTACTTTGCTTGCTATCTGGTGGAGTTTGCCTTGTCCAATTTAGATTTTAAGACATTACAGTGTTTGTGATGCGGAGGTTTGATCTGCTCTATAAATACTGCATACAAATTCCTAGCTATCAAAGTCTGCCCTCTGTTGTTATATAATAGTCTTACATGTTAACTCTTGCAGGGCATGATTACTTTTATTAAAATACTCTTAGCAGGATTTCAGCCTTACAGAATTAATTTCAGTAATTAAAAATTAATTAAAATTAAAGATAAAAAATTAAGTGATTAAAAACTGTACCATTCAATTTAAATGAGACCAGTTACTTCCAAATAATTTGAGAAAAGAGGACTTGTTTCAGAAGATGAGTATCAGCCACCCGCACACAATGACCAGCCCAGCGAAGTTGATGTATGCACTGGCACAACGGATCATATGTTCAATCTCCCCATCAAGATTGGCTGTCTGGGAGAGGTGGCTACTAAAGTAAGGGAAATGCTCAATGTTTTCCAGGGGTTCACCACCAATGACAATTTGTGGGAGAACAGGGGCAACTTGTGCTGGGGCAGGCTGGTGGAGCACCTTAGTCTTCCCAAAGTTGAGGGAAAGTCCCAGGCTATGATAGGTACCTGAGAAGAGAACTAGGGTGGATTGCAGGTCAGCCTCAGTGTGCACGAGGATAGCACAGTCATCAGCATTATGAAGGTCGGTAATAACAGTCCTGGTGACTTTAGTTTTAAAATGAAGATGTCTCAGATTATGATACTCAGTCCCAATTCCAGAAGAAAGGTGGTCATGAATAAGAATCAAGATTATGGCAAGATAGATTTAAATGATTGTATCTTGGCTGGTTAGGCATACCGATAGTTTAGGTCATCTGTAGTTTGACATATGAACTGGTTAAACTTCTATAGTAGGCATTTAATAGATTCATCTGAACTCTTCATATTTTAAGCTTGTTTTCAGGATACTTACCATTTAGTAAGGACATTTTTACATTTTATTTTACATAGAAGCAAACTTTGTTAGGGGAGGTTCACAAAGACTGAAGAGAAATCACATCTACTACTCACTTGACAAGGGCAATCAAAATTTGGCCTTTTCACAAAGTGGAATTTTCTGTAATATTTTTATGAATGATTTGCTTGGTAGTGACGTACTTGACCAGGGATTGCTACCCAGTGGGTGCAAAAGGATTAAAAAGTTGCTCTAAGGGCAGAACTGGAGATATGAGAGGTGTGTCGTGAAACCATACGGGATGGGATGGGATAGGATGAATGGTGTTTGTGTCATGTTACTGTCTGGAGCAGTCGTTAAAAGACTGGCTGAAACCCAACTATATCAATGGAGGATCCAGATAAACAATAAGGAGTTTGGTGGCAGAGAGACAATAGAAACCCTAAAGACTAAACAATTTACACTTATCCAGAAGAAACTCTAGCAGGCAGAATATGTGAACTCAGCATAGGTCTGCAGGAACAGGACAATGGACTGAGACGTGACAGGAGGCTAGCCTTTTGAGACACATGGCATCTCTCCTAGGACTTCACAGAATTGGAAGGGACCTCAGCAGGTCATCTATTCCAACTCCCTGCTCAAAGCAGGACCAATCCCCAGACAGATTTTTACCCCAGTTCCCTAAATGGACCCCTCAAGGGGTGAGCTCACAACCTGGAGTTTAGCAGGCCAATACTCAAACCACTGAGCTATCCCTCCTCCCAGACAAAGGGATAGGGAAAGAAAACCAAGATAGTTCCTTTGGCATCATGGCTCAAGGGAGCCCTGGCTTGGCTAGTATGGAGTATGCTTTAACCCTTGCTTCTCTATGCTCACCTAACAATCATCTACAAACCATTAGTTGTAGCTAGGGTGAACAGATAGCAAGTGTGAAAAATCAGGACAGGGGTAAGGGGTGATAGCCCCAAATATCAGAACTGGCCCTATATGTGCTACAACTAGGATGACTAGATGTCCCAATTTTTTTTTCATTCAAGTACTTATATGTTTGCCTAATGAAATAAGTAGGGTAGCATTCCTGACGCCACATTTTCTGAAATAGAAAACAACACTGAAGTCATTCAATGGCTAAGAGCATACCACACTTTAACTCTCCTAACTGCACTATAGAAACTTTATTTTCTTGTTCAGATATACATGATGCCTGGCCTGCCCCTAACCCCAATGGGGAACATGATAGGAGGGCTTTGCCAGTAACAGGGGCACTTAGCCATCCCAGACCTGGCACCAGGGCCAAGAGCAGACCTTCAAATTGTTCCTTTTTTGTGTGCTTGTGCTGTGTTAGTGGTCATCCCTCCCCTTCTGGCTCAGTGGAAAGCCTCTCCGCCTCACGATGTCACTGGGGCACTGCCCCATTTCAGGGAAGTAGCAATTCAAGTGGTAGGGTCAAGGACCCTCTGGCAGAATAGAGCAAAGCAAACAGTCTTGGGGCTTCAGCCCTCAGGCAGGATGGAGGAACCAGATAGTCTTGGGGCTAAGATCCTCAGGCAGGGCAGAACAAACAGCCTTAGAGAGCTCAGAACCTCAGGCAGGGTGGAGTACCAAACAGTCCATCGTCCTAGCTCTGGCAGATGGCAGATAAATGCAGGCCCCTTGACCTAATGTGGGAAGGCTGCCAACCCAGTGGTTGGGTTAGCAGCTGGGTATAGAGGGACCCGGGCCCACCTTACTCCACCGGGTCCCAGCCCAGGGCCCTAACAGTAGTGGCGTGTTCTGCCACTGAGTCAGCAGGGATCTGCACAAAATACGCTGCTGTTCAGGCAGCAACACAATTGGACTATAGTCGGCTGTCCCTGGGCTACTTCCTACTCTTCTACCATTATGTACCTGCAGCTTGGGGTCGTCCCCGGCCTCTTTGGGGTATGTGGTGAGCAGAAGTCCTGGCAGTTCTTTGCCTGGGTCAGTCTCCTGGCAGGGCGTGGCACAGCGTTGGTTCCACTCCGGAGATCTGCAGTGGCCTGGAGACGTCTGCTCCCTTACCGGTCTCAGACTCAACTCTGTTAGTGGCTCTGCCTTTTATACTTCATGTCCCAGCCCTTAGCTTCCGACGGGAGGAGCGAGCCCAGCCTTGCTCTGCCAACAGGGAAATCACAGAGTGGCTCCTCCCCCTCTGGCTCAGTGGGAGGCCACCTAGCCTCACTACAGTGCTCCTGTCCACCTGCTACTCACCCACTCTCCTCTTCTGCATCAGAAGTCTGCATTCCTTCTCTGTCCTCCTTTCCCCTCTCATCCCCCAAGTGGCTACATCTCCCCTTCCTGGTTATCTTCATCCCTCTACAGTTCACTCCAGCTCCTTTTCCCCTCTCCACCCTAATCTTCCCCTCCTCCCACCACCACAAATCTAGATCCCATATCCACATCCTTCTCTTCACCTCTGGTGACATTTACCCCCAACCCCACCAACTCCCACACCCATCCCTGCCACCACATCTTCCCTTCTCATACTGCCATTCCTAACCTCATGCCCATCCTCCTCCATTCCCCTCCCCCATCCCATCTTGTGCTGTCTCAAACACCCATTCCATCTCTACAAAATATCACAGTCATCCAGGACTTCTTCATATAGTGCTCCCTCCAGCACCTGGCTCTCTCAGAGACCTGGATTCCTCAGCCTGACATTGCCTCTGTAGATGCCTTCTCTTACAGAGGCATCTCCTTCTCTCACACTTCCTCCCTGGATCAGACCATGCTGGGGGAGTTGGGTTTCTTCTCTCCCATTCCTGCTGCTTCCTCCCTGTGTCCCCCTTCCCTCTTTTCAAACTGTACTGTATCTGACTCGTTTCTCCCATCACCCTCATGTTGCTGTCATCTATCATCCACCCAGCTCCTTCCCATCAGCCTCCCTCTCTGATTTTGACTCCTGGCTATCTCTCTTCACAATCTCCTACTCATCCATGGTGCCTTCAACTTCCACGTTGATGACCCACCTGACCCTTTAGCTGTACATTTCCTCATACTTATGACTTCATTTGACCTGCAGCCCTAGTTCATCTCTTCTACTCACCAAATGGCCCATTCACTTGACCCAGTCTTCATCAAACACTGCTATCTCTCTCTCTCTCTGCCACAAGTTCCCTCTCTCTTTCCATCACCTGGTCTCTTTGTGCATCACCCATCAGCATCCCACTCCCCACCCTATCAGTGATTTCTAGTCTATCAGCACCGATGACCTCATCTGCTCTCAGCCCTCTCCTCCCTTTCTTCCATTGATATGGTTGTAAAGTCTCTCCCCTCTCTCCCATTGCAAGGTCTGCCCTGCCAAACCCCAGCCCTGGCTCACCCCAAACACCTGCTTCCTCCATGTCTCTGGCAGAAATTCCATGGCCAGGGTGTCTTCTTCCATTACAACTTCATTGTCTCCTCCTTCATTTCTGCCATCTGCCTTACTAAATACTCCTCTTCTCCAATATAATTGAATCCATGCTTGCAATCCCACCTACTACTCTTTCCCACTCCTTTTGACTCACTCTTTAAATGCTCTTCTCCTCCTGCCTTCACTTATCTCTCTGCACAGGATCTTGCAGATGTCTTCCAAATTTACAGAATATGATGGGAGTTTGAGCTTTCTCCCATGCTGCCCCAAGTGCTTAGGAGAAGCTCCCAATAAACATCACAGAGATACCTCTATCCTCCTTCAAATCCCTCCTCAAAACACTGTTGCTGTGATGGGTACAAAACATGACAGCAGTTACGCTGCTGGTTTGCTGAGCTCACTGCCTACTATGATGACCAATATTGTCTTATTGTTTCCCTGTATGTCTGCATCCATCTGTTGTCTCGTCTTGTGTTTGGATTGTAAGCTCTTTGGGGGCAGGTACTATCTTTTTGTTCTGTCTTTTTACTGTACTAGCACAGTGGAGTCCTAATGCATTACCGGGGCTCCTGGATGCTACAGTAATATACATAATAAGATTTAGATAAAAACAGCTAGTTAAAATAAATGTATGGATCTATTATTACTATTTGACACTTAAAATGTATAATGTATATTTTTGCCTATTTTACAGTTGCTGCCATAACTTACTGTCTATTTCCATTTTATTGTGAATAAAACTTTTAAAAATATGTTTTAATATATATGCCCACATTACAAAAATGGTTACAAGATAATGAATATCCTTTCAATATTAACTATTACAGTTAAAATCCAGCTAAAACTTCTTAAACCTCCATATCATACACTTATAACCACCCCTAAACTTTAGACAGTCCAGAAATTAACATTTAGGCATCAGCCTCACCACTTTCAAACACCCACTCTACATTAGCTACCAAATCACACCACACATTCAGCCCCATTTGTCTTGGATTATAGGGATTTTCTTGTGTTACTTTTTTTTAAAATGGTTACATATACGTATATTTTGATACAATAAGCAGTAATAATGTTTTTTATTTTTTTATACTTCAAGTGAATGAAGTTAATACTCAGGGAGAATGTTTTGTAGTATTGTGTGTATCTGTTTCACTGGTTAGTATCACAAGAAGTTTGCAGAACATGCGTTTTATAAGTGTAGCTTAGGGGACAAATTTCTGCTTGAATGAATGTGTGATTTGGTTGATGAAAATGTTAAGGTTGGTTAGATGATGCAGGGACTTTTCCTGCTTGTTGTGATGAATTGAGTGTTACGGTTAATGTCAGAATTGTTTATGCAACCGTGGCTTGTAATTTCCGCAGTATTGAATGTGTGTGGATTTTTCAGATGCGTATTATGAGAAGGCCTTCTTTGAATTGCACTTGGCAACCTTACCTGGAAATTAATGAAGTTTTGTGTGGGGACAGATGAGGGGGATTATGCAGCCCGTATGCACAGTGGCGAGCAATTACGTATCCGAGTAATGCCACCAACTTCCATATGATTACTTAATTGAGTAAGAGTTCAATGTGAGTAAAGATTGTGCAGTTGGGCACTTAACTAAAACTCATGTCACAGATGGAGTTGAGGATGAATGTTGCCTTCATTCAGTAGCTATTTTCATAGAATGTTGCTTTCATTCAGTAGCTATTTTCATAGAATGAATTTTACCTGTGTGATCAGTTGTATCCGGAAAGTAGGGGAAGAGGGAACTCAGGTGGATAGTTTAGGACTCAGGAGAAAAGCACAGCAAAATACTGAAATTGAGCTCTTTCCATCAGTAAGATCCCCAACTCTTCAAATTTAATTTATCCTGAGTTTTTGGACTGTAGAAAAACAAAAAACAAATTGAAATGCATTTCACTGTTGTTATTGGAAGGGTCGGGTGATCTCAGGATGAGGGAAGACTGTCAATCTGGTGACAACTAGAACTGAATCGAAGTAGAAACTTGAGAAAGGAGTTGAGGTCAGGGGCGGCTCTAGGATTTGCGCCACCCCAAGCAGGGCGGCACGCCGGGGGGCGCGCTCTGGCAGTTGCCAGTCCCGCGGCTCCCGTGAACCTCCTGCAGACGTGCCTGTGGAGGGTCCACTGGTCCCGTGGCTCCGGTGGACCCATTCCTTGTTCTGCAGTGAGGAACCACAGATGAGGAAGAGGAAAGAGATTGGGGGTGTTCTGTCTGGTAGTGCTGTGGCAAGAGAGATAGGTACCAAGAGAGGCAACTCAGTATGTGAGGCGACTACTTGGGTAACATTGGTCTAGAGCAGCCACTGATTTTATGGAGAACTGTGATTATACAACTCGCACTATGTCTCTGAAATTGTGGCACCCAGTCTCTGGCAGGGAAAGGTGGATGCAACATAGGGGTAAAGTTTCTTGCTGAAGTGGTTTCTCAATTTCCTGTATAGTAGCCCAGAGCACTATTGCCACACAGTGCAGTTAACCATTGCTGAATGGAATACAAAAAAGGGTGTCCTGCTGTAGGGAAGGGGGTGGGGAGTGAAAAGCACTGCATGATTGCATAGGTGATGTGGATCAAGCTGAAGGTATTTGTATAACCAACATCAAAAGGAACTGTTGTTTTAGGAGGTGTTAAGCACATCCTAGATCAGGCCTGTGAAGCTTAAGTTCTCCATCATCAAGGAAGTTGAAAAGAGCCCCTGACACACTAAATGCAGGTCAAATAGACATTTAAACGCACCTGACAAACAAATCAAGAAAAGAAAAAAACTCTCGTAGGTAACATTGAAGATGATACTTTTCTGCAGTAATGTTTGCTTCATCTTCTATAGCTGTGTTATACAGGCGGTCAGACAATATGATCACAGTAGACCCTTCTGACCTTGGAATCTCTGAGTTCTGTTGTCCTCCCTTCTTCCCTACTAATGAACTGAATTCCAGTTCTTATTTGTTCTGCATTTGCTGTGCTAGGGTTCTTTCTGGTCACCTACTGCTGTAAGATTTCATACTGATTGCACTAGCATTTCTGAGCACTTAGTAGGAAGACTGGTTACTCATTTGTTAAGCACTCTTAAATCTATCAACAAACAGTCCTTGTTCCTGGATTTTTTGGTGGGCTTCAGTTTACTTGTGTTTGGATTGCTTATCTTCTCTACATCCAACTTTTCTGTTCTGGTTATAAGTAACTGAAATTATGGCTGCAAGGACTTTTTTGAATTTCACACAAGACAACATTTGAAGGTCTCTTATGTCCACTCAGCGTGCCAAATTCTGCTCTTGGATGAACATATGCAGTTCCCATTGCAGTTAATGGGAACCAGGCATGCACATCAAAAAGGTAAAAGTTTGTCCTCAGCACAAGTGAATATCACCATGTGTTTTGTTGTCTTGTTAAACAATTGTGGTAGTGAGTAGTAATATTTTTGTGGCTGCCTCTCAGATTAAATTTGAGCCCAATAACTTGAGCACATAATCTGTCCAGCTATAGCAGAGGGATGTCTCCTACTCTGTTTACTGAAATATACACTCAAGCCAATCAGTGAATGAAGTTTTGCAGTCTTTACTCAGGTAAAATTCCTAGTGATGTATTGCTAGGTAACAGGCATGCACCTAGGGCCAGCTTCTGATCTCATAACTGTGTAACCAAGATCAGGCACATTGGGTTTTGGATGCCATGTAGTGGTATATCAATTACACTGCTCCTTAGCACGAGAAATCCCTCTTGCTCAACATCACCCAGAATATATGACAGGAAGTTGGGTATGTCTGCCTGGTACTATTCAGACACAAATTCTGGAGATTGCTAGTTGCATACCTCTCTCTCTTTTTTTAAACCTCCTAAAATCTAACATGTGAACTGACTACTATTACCGCTCCTGCTTCATTACCTAGAAGCCCCAGTCAGGAATCAGGGCCCTGTTGTTCACTCTGCTTGTATGTCATGCCCCTTTCTCCTCCCCAGATTCAGAGATTCCTAGGCCAGAAGGGACAACTGTGATCATCTAGAGTCTAGATTCTAGACTGACCTCCTGTAGAACACAAGCCATCGAACTTCCTCAAAATAATCCCTACAATATCTGTTTGAAAAACATCCACTCTTGATTTTAAAATGGTCACTGATGGAGAATCTACCACAACCCTTGGAAAATTGTTTCAATGGTTAATTAATCTCACTGTTAAAAATACAAATCTTATTTATGCTCTGAATTTGGCTAGCTCCAGCTTCCAGCCATTAAATCATGTTATACTTTCCTCTGCTAGATTGAAGAGCCCATTATTAAATATTTGTTCCCCATGTATTACTTACAGCCTGTACATAAGAACATAAGAATGGCCATACCGGGTCAGACCAAAGGTCCATCTAGCCCAGTATCTGTCTACCGACAGTGGTCAATGCCAGGTGCCCCAGAGGGAGTGAACCTAACAGGCAATGATCAAGTGATCTCTCTCCTGCCATCCATCTCCATCCTCTGAGGAACAGAGGCTAGGGACACCATTCTTACCCATCCTAGCTAATAGCCATTTATGGACTTAGCCACCATGAATTTATCCAGTCCCCTTTTAAACATTGTTATAGTCCTAGCCTTCACAACCTCCTCAGGTAAGGAGTTCCACAAGTTGACTGTGCGCTGCGTGAAGAAGAACTTCCTTTTATTTGTTTTAAACCTGCTGCCTATTAATTTCATTTGGTGACCCCTAGTTCTTGTATTATGGGAATAAGTAAATAACTTTTCCTTATCCACTTTTTCAACATCACTCATGATTTTATATACCTCTATCATATCCCCCCTTAGTCTTCTCTTTTCCAAGCTGAAGAGTCCTAGCCTCTTTAATCTTTCCTCATATGGGACCTTCTCTAAACCCCTAATCATTTTAGTTGCCCTTTTCTGAACCTTTTCTAGTGCTAGAATATCTTTTTTGAGGTGAGGAGACCACATCTGTACACAGTATTCGAGATGTGGGCGTACCATGGATTTATATAAGGGCAATAATATATTCTCAGTCTTATTTTCTATCCCCTTTTTAATGATTCCTAACATTCTGTTTGCTTCTTTGACCGCCTCTGCACACTGCGTGGACATCTTCAAGAACTATCCACGATGACTCCAAGATCTTTTTCCTGACTCGTTGTAGCTAAATTAGCCCCCATCATGTTGTATGTATAGTTGGGGTTATTTTTTTTTCCAATGTGCATTACTTTACATTTATCCACATTAAATAATCAAGTCACCCTCTAACCTTCTCTTTGTTAAGCTAAATAGATTGAACTCTTAGTCTATCACTCTAAGGTACACTTTCAAATTCTGTCATTATTCTTGTGGTTTTCCTCTTAACATCCTTCCTGAATTGTGGACACCAGAACTGGACACAGTATTCCAACAGTGGCTGCACCAGTGCCAAATACAGAGGTAAAATAATCTCTCTACTTCTACTCAAGATTCCCCTGTTTATACATCAAAGGACTGCATTAGCCCTTTTGGCTACAGTGTTGCATGGGGAGCTCATGTTCAGCTGATTATCCACCATATCCCCCCAATTCTTCTTCAGAGTCACTGCCTCCTAGGATAGAATCCCCCATCCAGCAAGTATGGCCTATGTTCTTTGGTCCCAGGTGTATACATTTAGCAGCGTTAAAATGCAATGTGTTTGTGCTCAGTTTACGTATCAGTCCAGATTGCTTTGCATTAGTGACCTGTCTTCATTATTTATTTACCACTCCCCCAATTTTTGGGTTACCTGCAAAGTTTATCAGTGGTGATTTTATGTTTTCTTCCAGGTCATTAATAAAAATATTAAATAGCATAGGGCCAAGAACTGATTCCTCAGGCCTCACTGAAATATACCCAGTCGCTGATGATTCCCTGTTTATAATTACATTTTGAGACCTATCATTTAAGCCAACTTTTAATATATTTAATGTATGCCATGTTAAGTTTTTAATCAAAATGTTGTGCATTACCAAGTATAAGCCCCAGGAGATATCAAGCTGATTTGACAGGTTCTATTTTCCTTAAACCCATGTTGATTGGCATTTTCTATATTACTCTCCTTTATTAATCAAGGCCCATATCAGCTACTCCATTATCTGCCTGGGATCTATGTCAGACTGTCAAGCCTACAATTACCTGGGTCATTCAGTTTACAGTTTTTAAATATTGGTACAACATTACCTTTCTCCTAGTCTTCTAGAACTTCCCCAGTGTTCTAAGACATGGACAAAAATCAGCATTACTGTCCAGTGAGCTCCTCAGGCAGCTCTTTTAAAACTCTTGGATGCAAGTTATCTGGACCCACAGTGTCCATCTAGTCTATCAGAGGATGGCATAACAAGAACTAATGACTGGAGGCTGAAGACAGACAATTCATATTGGAAATAAGGCACACATTTTTAGCAATGAAGGTAGTTAACTATTGGAACAAATTACCAAGGAGAAGAGGTGGATTCTTCACCTTTTGATGTTTTCAAATAAAGACTGGATGCCTTTCTGGGAGAGATGCTTTAGTCAAACCCCGCTTATAGGTTCAATATAGGAGAAACTGGGTGAAAAATCAATGTCCAGGGATATACAGGAGATTATCTAATGGTCCTTTCCAGCCTTAAACTCTGAATTTAGATTGTGAGCTCTTTGGAGCAGTAACTACTAATTTGTGCATTGCTTAGTGACCAGCTCAGAATGGGGCCTTGTGCTGCCATAAAAAAAACATGATTAAATAACATTGTGCAAGGCAGTAAGAAAGTTAATAACTGTTTGTATTGTGGTTGTGCCTAGAGGCCAGCCACCACTGTGGAAAACTCTGTCAAAAAATAGAGAGATGGTCCCCCATCCCAACTAGCTTACAACCCAAGTATAACACAGTAGACAACAGGTGGATACATTAAACAGACGGGGGGTGAAGGGGAAAGCACAAGGAAACAGTGAGGTATTTGTGAGTAGTAAAATAAGCAGCCATCACATCACACCAGCTGTCTAGCCTTTGAAATGACATTTAAAAGCCTTTACATTTCAAAAGGCCTTCAGCATGGCACTTTGGTCTGATCTCACTTAAAATATACAGTATAAAATGAATGTATTTCACACTATTGCCAACACTAAATGTTTAAAGTCATGAATCAGCCTCCCAAAAAGTTACAAGATTTTAGAAAATACATTATTTGCTTTATAGGTTTTGAACTTTAGTGTGCACTTGGCTGCAGAAAAACAGCCTGAAAATAGGTTTCAGAGTAGCAGCCATGTTAGTCTGTATCCGCAAAAAGAACAGGAGTATTTGTGGCACCTTAGAGACTAACAAATGTATTTCAGCATAAGCTTTCGTGGGCTACAGCTCACTTCTTCAGAGAAGCTTATGCTGAAATACATTTGTTAGTCTCTAAGGTGCCACAAGTACTCCTGTTCTTTTAGCCTGAAAACAGAAACCATGAATGTTAATAATAGTGAAGCCTAGTGTTTACATAGTGCTTTTCATCAGTAGATCTCAAAACACTTTATAAAGGAGGTTGGAATCATTATCCTCATTTCACAGATGGGGAAACTGAGGCACAAGGAGACATGACTTGTGCAAATGCACCCAGCCTGCCCGTGGCAGAGACACTAATAGAACCTTGGTCTCATGCAGCCTAGTTCAGTGCTCTATCCACTAGGCCACACTGCCTCAGACTCTTTTTTTAAACAAAAGCTGAGATTCTTGCCTAAACACTTGTTTCCAGGAGTTAGGGCTCTAAGTAAAATACCTAGAATCATAAGAGTTGACAACACTGATTTTGTGCATGACCCTTGAACAGCTTTTGATGGATTGGTAACTAATACATTAAATGATTGGCGTGGGTATTTTTGTTGATGGCAATACAATAAATTTTACCACTGACAAACATTTAATTTAGCAACATTTAGAGTTATTTGAATTTGCTTTTTCCCCAAGATGTTGATTTACTAAATAAGAGCGCTCCCCTTTCCTCAAACAATTTTTTTACACACACACACACACACACACACACAATTATACATTTTGTATATGGATTTGTTCCATTACAAAGACAATTAAAATAGGCCAGGAGTTTTAGTAAAAACTGCCAGATATCCTAATGCTGAATGCTTTTAATGATGCAGGGCATTTTGGTATGTGTCATAAAATGCAGCAAATTCTTTTGAAAGACGATCCTGCTATCTCTGGGCTGACCTTGTACAACTATTAAAAGACGTATCCAAAGGCTGCTTGAAATTATTATTCGAGCACATATAGTGCTTTTAATTGTAATTCTCTCTTCCCTGCTTCACATGAGAAATGTTATCTAACCTTTGGAGCCACAGTTGTCATAACAAAACCACCACACAGTCAGTTTCATCATATTATAGTTTAAACAATGTAGCTGCCAAGTACACACGTTTTCCTGTCTCCTGTGAACTACTAGCATTTACGTTGGCAATGTTCAACAGTTTAGGTGCTGGGAGGTGAATGAGGAAGCTGCAGTTTGAAGGCATTGAAAGGCTCAGAGGAGCAATGCACACCTTTTCATACTAAACCAGTGATGTCAGTCACTTAACCCATTTATTTTCTCAGTAGAGAATTTCCTAAAATAAATCAATATTTGCTTTACTCTTATCAAACACATGTGGTTTTGAACAGAGTTATCCATTGGAGCCTGATCCTGGAGTCTCTACTTAGGCAAAACTCCCACTGATTTCAGGAAGCTTTGCTAGAGTAAGAACTGCAGGCTTTCCAAGACCAAAGTGGACAAATATATACTATAGATAGAGGGGCTATACAAGGAACACAGAATGTAAAACTTGTGGATCAAATTAATCTTTAGTGCAATTCCATTGATGCAAATGGTATTTACACCAGGGACAAATTTGGCCCTCTATGTTTAAACAAAATAACCCTAACCTGCATTATTATTATTAATACCTGGGAGGGAAATTGTCAAAGGCACAAATGGCTGTTAAGCACCAAACACCCATTGGCTGTCAATGGTTTTGAGATGCTACGCTGGAAGCCCGTCTCTCTTCTTCCCCTCTGCAAGAGCCAGACAACAGTAGCACCTGTGTTACTGCATCCCCAGGAGTACAAGTCACTCTGCACACTCAAGGAATGGTGTAGCAAGTACATTCTCCTGGCACATCAAGGATCTGTGCCTCTGGAGGCACAATTCCTCCCACAGGTGATGCAGTTCCACCCTGCCCCCAACGCTCCCTGGCTAAGATGTACATTACATAATTTGGCCCATTTTTTAAAATCTACATTTTGGAGCAAACTAAGCTGACTGTGTCTCAATAAGCATCGGCTTTTCAAATGTGCTCAATAACCTTAACTGAGACCAGATTTTCCAGAGACCTCAGCATGCTAAATGCTGGGCTTTTCTTAAAGTCTGTCTCCAGGCATTGCGCCATTTCACATGTGCTCACGTTCCTCAGGGAGGGCCAAGTCTCTAGAGCATCCTCAGAATTTGTCTGGAAATGGCTGGTTTTAGTACTTGAATATGGAACAGAATACAATGCATGAACTTAATTGTTTTCAAGGTTAGTCTTGTAACAGCCGTGATTTCTAAGGGCCTGGTTTACAAATAATTCAAAATCTTAACTATCAGTTTCAAATTACTACCTATGGTTGTGAGGTCTGTCTTATACCTAGCACTTACCTGACACACAAGGCCAAATTCATCCTTGGTTAAAAAATCCTCTGAAATCAATGGTGCTATACCAGAATAAATTTGGCCCAGATGTGCAATAAAGGGATAGAGCAAACAATATTTCATGCTGAGTGCCTGCTTCCTGATCACTTAAAGACAAAGTAAACCACAAATATGCCTACCCTCCCCACTCTTAAAAATCAGTACACTATAAAACTTTAAAAAAATGCTGTTTGCCATTATCAGATCAATTAGCAAACAGACACTTAACAAATAATGCAGGATGGGGGTCAAAGGTCTCCACTACATGACCTACTATAAAGTTTAGTGTTACTATAACACAGGAACCTCCGGTTGAGCTGGTCTATCAAGATCTCTGCCATGACCACTGAAATTTTGCCAACTGCCTTAGCGAGATAAAGAAGTATTGTAGTTAGATAACCTGAGCATTTGCAGTATTTATGTGTCTAACAGTATGGTGCTGAAAAGTAAAATTGACAGTTTTTTAAAGGGCCACCACTGTAAGGCGACAGTTGTCTCAGTATTAATTCCTTTGAATTCATCAACATTAAGCTTCATCTGCCATGATGTTGCCCATTCACCTAGTTTAAGTCCCTCTGAATCTCCTACACTTTGTCTATCCTGCCTATTTATCTCTGGGGCAGGGGCTGCAGCTAAATTCAGTAGACCCCAATCTCATCAGACCCCCTCTTCAACCCTAACATCCCACAACCAATCAAACCACTCCCTCAAAAAACAAAGACAAAACTCCCCCTAAGTAGAGATTTTACCTCAAAATGGGGCAAAGTGCCAGAGACTCCATGAAATCCACAAGGGACTTTGCTATTGTGATTGATTTTGCATGAAAGCGGCTCAGGTTTTCATGCTGATGGGTGGCAGGGTAAAACCCTAATAGATAGGCACTACTGTAAATCAGGGGTTCTCAATCAGGTGTACACATATCCCTGGGGCAGGGGTTCCCAAACTTGGTTTGCGGCTTGTTTAGGGTAAGCCCCTGGTGTGGGCCATGAGACGCTTTGTTTATCTGAGTGTCCGCGGGTACGGCCGCTTGAAGCTCCCAGTGGCAGTGCTTCGCCGTTCCCAGCCAATGGGAGCTGCAGGAAGCGGTGGCCCAGCCCAGGATCTCCTGGGTCCCAGCCCACAACCTTAGCCACAAGGTCATCTTTCTGGGTTTCTCAGTGCCTCAGTTTCCCCTCTGTATTAGGCTATAGTACTTCCCTATCTCACAGAGGTATGGTGAGGATAACAGCATTACAGACTGAGGCACTCAGAAACTGTGGTGATAGGGGTCATATAATTACTATAGACAGATCTCAAGAAAAACAAATGGTTCCTGGGTGTAAAGTACAAAACCTACATTTCCTCTATAGTGGTATAGGACATTTTATACTATATCTTCCTTTTGCTTGTTCTATTTTATGGTTTTTGATACTGCCTATCAATACAATGTCTAGGTGCTGATGCAGCTGATATTTTGCTCCTTATATGTTAGAAAGAAATGACCATTTGTAAATGGAGTTTTAACTTTGAGTGAGATGGCCAAGAGTTATAACTGCAGTGACATCTCAAACTGTACTAAGGTTTGCCTAACCAAACTATCCACTTGTAAAAAGCTGAAGCAGGTTAATTATGCTGCAAGATTTATGGTGTGTACATAACCATCCACCATAACAGACTTAGTCTAAAGTTAGTGAAAAGCAGAAAGTATCTCAGGATTAATAACATCTCAGACTAATGATGCATTGAAATTAAATCTACCAAACTGTAATTAATTGACTTAATCTACAGAAACAATGAAATGAGTAAAATAATAGACCTGAAGCTCAGTTTGTTTAAGCAGAACATATTTTAAAGGATTGATTTGCCATTCATAACAGTACAGTGTACCCAATTAATCTCTTGCCAGTGCCATACAATGAATTAGAGAGTCTATCCCTTCATTTGGAGAAGGATTATTGGGTTTGGTTTATTGTGTACTGGAGTTGAAAGAAATTAAACAAGGAATAGAATTAAGTTCATTCTTTTTTTCGAGTCAAAGTATATTGTGCCAATAGTAATATTAAGCTGAAAAAACCACCCCACATTAATGTAACATTAATGACAACATCTTGGCCTCACTTACCCAACTTCCACTGTGGGGAATGGAGCAGTGGCAGATGAATAGAAGGCCTAGATGCCATTATGTTGTTGCAGGTGAAAAAAGTCTCCAAGGTGCACAGGCAGCTCCATAGTGCTCCTTACAAAAAGGGACAGCTCGTACCTATCTCAGTACCTGCTGATGTCAACATGTGGATCGGAGGGTTGAGGGCTGGCTGCTTTAAGCCATGGTGTGCCAGCAGGGGTCAGGTCTCCTTTTAGGGCTCACAAAGGCATTATTTTCTGCCTGAGCCCTGCTTAGGGTGCTGGCAGAGAAGAGGCTCCTCTGTAGGGTGACCAGAGGGCAACTGTGAAAAATTGGGATGGGGGTGGGGGATAATAGGTGCCTATATAAGAAAAAGCCCCCACAATCGGGACTGTCCCTATAAAATTGGGACATCTGGTCACCCTTCTCCTCTGCATCTTCTTGACCCTGAGTGCTCCCGTGAAACACATGCAGGAGTTTGCCCTAAGGGTGCAGATTTAAATAAAAGGTTACTATCAGATTGGCACCAAAATTGCCAATCCCGCATTCAAAAAACCCATGAAACTGGCTTAAAATCAAAAGATTTAAATAACAATTATTTTATTTTTATTTGCCCTCTGGGTTTTGAGTCTTTAGAGTTCATATTTTCAAGCATTTCTCAGTAACCATGACTAGAAACTGATTTTTTTAAATGGAAGCTGAGATTCCCACATCAGAGCATGACACCAGGAGCTGGGGCTTTAAGAAACACACCAAATATCATAAGACATCATAAAATCATGAGTGTTTGTGAACATTTAACACTTGGTTTACACGTTAGTTACACATTTAACAGTTTAGCCAGTAACTAAAGTTACTACATATGCAGTTAGGAAAGGTTAGGCTCACTACTGAAGCCCTAACTTATGAAGGGGTCTTGTGTTGAGATTTGAAGCCACAATGTTGTACTAATATAAAGATTTCAATTCAAGGATCCTTGATTTTATTAAAAACAATATTAAAAATAAGCCTTCATAACTGAGCCATCATACGATTGTGCAGCTCTGTCTTGTGTAATTCCACAGTAGAGCTATGAGACCAGATTACACAGACGATAGCTGGTCGAAAAGAATTTCCATTCTGTGGGAGAATTTAGTGTTTCAAAATTTTCTTTCACCTCAAATCAGAATAAGAAATCTAAGTTTTGAAATTTCCCACAAAACAAATTCCTCCGAATTTTGTTTTGGAAATATTGAAATGACCTTATTGAAGCACTGTGTTTGGACTAAATAAATATAAATATAATATAATATAAAAAAGTGGAAGTGAAAGTCAAAATGAAACACTTGGACCTTGTTGAAATGAAACCATTCCCCCCCAAAAAAAAATGTTGATGTAATTGGTATGTTCCTGAGGAACATTTCAATTTAATTGAATCAGCATTTTCAGAAGGAAAATACTGTTCTTTCACGAAATTTTTAACCAGCTCTACCTGTAACCAAGTTGGGTTCACATTTCAGTTGGTTTACATCCATCCAGGCTCATTATTGGTTCACAACCCTGATCTTATGCTCCCCCGCACCACAGCCCCTTCCTTCCATCTCCTACCCAAAGCCTCAGCAGTCCCACACCTTTCCTGTTCTTATGTTCGGGGACACTGGTGTTCTGCCCCATCATGTTTCATTCATGTTCCTTTGGCTGGATAACTTACACCAGCTCAGAGATTCTCACATTTGATTCTGCTCTTAATTTATACAAGTCAATGGAGTTATGATTTTAGACAAGTGTAACTCTATTGATTTTGACAGAATTACTCTTGATTTATTCTGGAGTTAGATCATAACCAGGACCTAAGAATTTGACACCAAATAAGGTTGTTCAGAGTTTTAATACGACTAGTCTCCATTCCTTAAAATTTCGATGTTACTGATATCAACATGAAACAGCTTGGTGGTGGTACTATTCATCATTAGCTCAACAGTAATTCCTAAGCATCAAGTAAAAAGTAATTATTAACTTCTCTCAATACTTGAAATGGAAATTGGCTTAATAATTGCAATTGTTGTTTAAATATTAAGTACAGCAACTACACTAATCCTCATAACTGACACAATCTTCATAGTAAGATTTTTTTTCTTTATAGTTTCTATGGCAGCTACTTTGTGTATCTTTAGAGAGGTGCAGAGTAAAACCTATGAAGCAGATCTTTTCGAAATCTGCAAGATTTTACTTGTGAATGAACTTTGGTAGTGTCCTTTTGCAGGTAGAGAAAATGATGCCAGTTCACTTGGAGAACTGAGTTCTAGCTAAAACCAAACCTCCAGGAATACTTCCATCTCCACTCCCCTGGAGCCAAGAGAGAATGTGAACCAGTGGGTCATAACTTCCATGATGAGCCATTAGAAGAGGGGTGATTACCCAGATAATTCATTCCTAGACCACATATGGCTTTATAGGTGATAACCAATACTTGAAAGAAGTTAATGGAATTTTAGGCTGCATATGCTGAGGAACCAGAAGTAATGTGAAAGGAAGATGATAGCAAAGGTCCGACCACACTTGAAATATTGCGATCAGTTTTGCCTCCTCTTTACTAAAAGTATATGGACAACCTAAAGGGAATTCAAAGAAGAACAACTGGAGTTAGAGCAGGGGTGGGCAAACTATGGCATGTGAGCCATTTTAAGCCTGCCCGCGAGCCACACCACATGGCTTGGCCCCAACTCTGGCTCTTCGGGTTGGGGGCCAGACCAGCAGCTCAGCCCCGCTCTGGCTGGGGCATCAGGCCAGGGCTGGACCATGCTGCTTGGCCCCAGTCTGGCGCTCCAGCTGGGGTGCTGGGTCGTGGGCCGCACCACACTGCTCGGCCCCGCTCCAACTCCTATGCACTCCAGTGGGAACTGTAGGGGTGGTGCCTGCAGATGGGGCAGCCTGCAGAGCCGTCTAGCCGCACCTCTGTGTAGGAGCCAGAGAAGGGACATGCTACTGCTTCCAGGAGCTGCTTGAGGTAAGCGCCACTTGGAGCCTGCATCCCCTGGGCCTCTCCCCACATCCCAACCCCCTGCCCCAGCCCGTTCCCTCCTGCTCTCCAAAGCCCTCAATCCCAGCCTGGAGCAACCTCCTGCACCCCAAACCTTTCATCCCCAGCCCCACCCTAGAGCCCACACACCCTCCCACATCCCAACCCCAATTTTGTGAGCATTCATGGCCTTCCACACAATTTCTATTCCCCAATGTGGCCCTTGGGCCAAAAAGTTTGCCCACCCCTGAGTTAGAGGATGGAGGGACTGATTTATAAGGAAATAGCAAAAGAACTACATCTGTATCTTGGTTAAGCAATGGTTGGGGGCAGGAAAGAAATGAAACAGTTTACCAATATTTGAAGAGTATAAATACCAAGGAAGAAAAATTACTTAACACAATAAGAGGAGCTATAACTAGGAGTAAATTAATAAAGGGAAATTTACCCTGAAAATTTTTAAGGAAGAAATCCTCTAGTACAATCTGTTCATTATGAAATAGTCTCCCAAGAAGTGTGGTCAAAACCCCATTGCTTGGGGCATCTAAAGTTAGACTGGAACAAGTAATAGTAAACATTCAATAAGTGACAGTCATGGACTAAGAGGGAGATGGACTAAATGACCAGATTGGTCCATTCTATTTCTGGAGTCTACCATTATATTAAAAACAGGTAGCCAGTGGTATATGTCTATAGGAGCCCATCCCAGTTATAGACAAACCATTTCCATCAGCACTAGCTGAAGTTTCCAAGCCGTTTTCCATGGTAGCTGAAATTGCAATAAACATAGCCTCTAGACATGGATCACCGTGGCAAAGCCTGCATTAGACTGTGTTGCAATAGTTGCAATTTATGTTTCAATTAAAGGTGAAACTGAAAACAGTCCCTACATGCCACAGCTACTATGCAGAGAGGGTCCAATAGGATAAATCCCAAGGCCATAAACTACATTGACAGGCGGCTTACACCTCAAGGTTCACCCTCATCCTTCCTCTAACCATGTAAGACTTCTCTTTACTTCCCCATATCATTGTCTTAAATACAATCATTCTGATTAAACCAGCAGTTTGTTCCCATTCACTTCCCCTATCTGGCCCTGGAAGAGTATTGGAACTGCAGTATCTGGATAGAGTCATTAATACAGGGAAAATGCAGACCAAAAAATCCCCTCTCTCTCCCCACCCCCCCAAGCAGTCACACACATACACATTCTTGTCATGCCTCACATACAGTTATAACCCAGAAGAACCCTACATATGGACAACTTGAGTTTGGAAGTGTACGTACCCTTTACTCCTCTCTGGGACTGGTACAAGCCCATCCATCAATCACCCAGTCTATGGCAGGAGCATCATGCACGTTTCTTGGCCAAAGGCTTGGAAGGCTGCTTATTCCAAATCATGCAAGCTATATTCAAACACAAACACTGTAATCTTGAATTGTTTAAAAGAGCTTTTCTACATATTAGAAGCACAGACACAAAAGAAAACCTCCTTTCCTCCACTTAGGTTTTCAATCTCTGCATACATGTGAACTGGAATGGGACTATTGGAGTTTCTGTTGGCTTTGGAATGGCTTCCTTTTTAATATGCTGGCTTTCTAGGTGTGTGAGCTAGTGAGCAATGTTGCCCTTTAGCGGCTGGCTCATAGAAAGGATAAGTGATCTGTGCTACCATGCTAAACCATTTTGCAAGGTTTTTGCTTATAGTTTTACCTGCTTATTAGCACACTTTTCCCACTGGCTATAATTTTATATTCTGAGAGTTAGTGTCCTAAACCAAGGGTACTATTATTACTATTTAAACAGGACTGAACTGGATGAAAAGTTATTTGCCATATTGTCCTGACAACAAGCACTGAAATGTTATTTTTTGTGTAGTTTTGTACAGGTCTCTTCACTATAATTTCACATTAATATTGTTTTATTTGGGGGATTTTTGCATAGAAAAAACTTGCAGCAAAATACAGGAAATAAAAATGTAAGAAAGTAAACTGAAGGTGCAAAATACGCAGTAAAGTAAGCCTGGTTTCTATGAACTCTTACCTACATCTAGACCTCCTTATGCTGTAGAGAATAGGTTTCACTGGAACTTTGGGAACAGTCAAGTGTGTTATTTTTTTCCTTCAAATTCTAAATGTTTCTACTAGATCAGTGATTCCCTCTGAGAAAAGGCTCTAGATTCAGGCTGATAAACAAAGGTCTTCTAATCTTACCCAGCTTCAGTGCAGACATGCTTTTTGAGCTGTGTTAGTGTTGTTGCTCAAAACCTCTCAGCTGTGTTGGTGATTCTTCTTGAATTCCAGTGCCATCACATGGAGTCCTTAAAATAATCCGAGAGAGAGAGAATGAACAAACATAGTTACTGAGAACCACACAGAAGTTTAACCTATGTCAGCATAGTAAACGGAGATTGTAACTCTCATGAACACGATTGGCAATACCTCTCCCCCCACCCCGCATACACTCTTTTCCCTTACGTAAAAGGAAGGAAGGACTCTGCCCCAAAAGCTTTAAGACAGAGTTAAGGATGAAATGCTGGCAATATTTGCATAGCCAATAAAGCCTCATTGAATTGAAAACTAAAAATATGAGACCTTGAAAGCAATGTTGCTTAACGTTATAGTATAAAAAAAAACAAATGCTAGAAACTCAAGAAATTTGCAGTTAAGGTTCCAGCGGCAATCTTAACTCTGACCAACAGGTGGGAAGGTATATAGAGTCAGAGACCCTCTTGTTCCATCCATTCTAACCGGTCTATATTTATTTCCATTTATGAATAGCAGACTACTAACATTTTCTCCCAACCCTCTCCACTCACTAGCTGGTAAACCATTAATTGCCAAAAAAAATGCAGGTCTGAGACTCAGTGCTCCCCTCTTCCCATCCACAAGGACCGGATTAGGGGACAGCATAGTCAGCATTTGCCAACTGAGCCCTCTCACCCCAATGTAAACAAGAAGCTGGGGCACTACTCCAGCAGTGCAATCCTTTGAACTTGTAGCAAAGTCAGCTCCTTCCTCCAGCCAACTCTGCAATTCCTCCTCTTTTTCCAGGTTTCAGACCTTCTCCTACAAGATTCCCACAATTATAATTGTCCTCCTTTCCTTCTGGCTTCCCTATAGTTTGCTGCCACTGCTGGGTTCAGGTTATTCTCCTGTACTGGAAGCCAGGAAGGAGTAGTAAGCATCAACAGCTAGAACAGGGGAGGGCAAACTTTGGCCCATGGGCTGGATCTGGCCCATCGGGGCTTTTGATCCGGCCCGCGGGATTGCCAGCTCTGTGGCATGGCGCAGCATGGCTAAGGCAGGCTCCTTGCCTGCCCTGGCCCCGCGCCGCTCCCAGAAGTGGCCAGCATCATGTCTCTGCGGCCCCTGGGGGTGGGGCAGAGAGCTCCATGTGCTGCCCTTGCCTGCAGGCTCTGCCCCCTGCAGCTCCCATTGGCTGAGAACAGGGAACCACGGCCAATGGGTGCTTCGGGGGTGGTACCCACAGGCGAGAGCAGCACACAGAGCCCTCTGCCCTACCACACCCCCAGGAGCTGTTGCTGGACATGCTGGCAACTTCAGGGAGTGGTGCAGGGCCAGGACAGGCAGGGAGCCTGCCTTAGCCCTGCTGCGTGCCACTGCCACCCCAGAGCTGCTCGAGGTAAGCGGCGCCGGGTCAGAGTCTGCACTCTGAACCCTACCTACACCCCAATCCCCTGCCCTGAGCCCCCATTGCACCCCAACTCCCTTCCCTGACCCCCTCCTGCACTCCGCACCCCCTCCTGCAACCCAACCCCCTGCCCTGAGCCCCTTTTGCACCCCACACCCCTCCTGCACCCCAACCCCATGCCCTGAGCCTCTTCCTGCACACCACATCCCCTCCCACACCCACTCCCATACCCCAACCCCCTGCCCCAGCCCTACATTCATGGCCCTGCATACAATTTCCCCACCCACATGTGGCCCTCAGGCCAAAAAGTTTTCCCACCCCTGTTCTAGAAGGAAATCCCAAGTGTGCTATAGGATTGCCAATTTTGGTTGGATGTATTTCTGGAGGTTTCAGCACATGACATAATCTTTAAATTAAAGATTAATCTTTAATTCTTGGAGACTCCAGGACAACCCTGGAGGATTGGCAACCCTAGTGTGCAATCTGTATCCTATTCTTCTGCCACTCAGGGCTTGGCTACACTTACAAGTTGCAGCGCTGGTGGAGGCTTTCCAGCGCTGCAACCAACACCCCGTCCACACTTGCAGGGCACAACCAGCGCTGCAACTCCCTGGTTGCAGCGCTGGCTGAAAACCCATCCCGGCAGGGGTATAAGGAGTGCAGCGCTGGTGACACCAGCGCTGCTCAGCAGGTGTGGACACTCACCAGCGCTTTACCTGTC